>NW_023458556.1:14783121-14795369 GCF_013731165.1 Rhagoletis pomonella | reverse complement strand
TAAAATATAAAATATAAAATATAAAATATAAAATATAAAATATAAAATATAAAATATAAATTATAAATTATAAATTATAAATTATAAATTATAAAACGTAAAATATAAAATATAAAGTATAAAATATAAAAGATAAAATATAAAATATAAAATATAAAATATAAAATATAAAATATAAAAATAAAATATAAAATATAAAATATAAAATATGAGATATAAAATATGTAAAATTAAATAACACTAAATGTTTCAATATGGCACAAGATGCCAAATCGCAATTTAAAAAAAATAAACATAGTCATATCCAAACAAACATTTAAGCTTGAGCTCAACTTGAGATTAAGTCGAGCACTAAGGAATTTCTCAAATCTCCAACGTTGTTTCACAAAAGTACCTCAAGTTGAGGATCACAGCGTGCTCAACAACAGGTTTTCATTTTTCGTTTTATGAAAATAGGACTGTTTCTCAAGTTGAGAAAAAGCTAGTCCTCAACTTGAACTCCAATGTGATTCTGCAATTGGTCTCATACATATCATTGATATACTGAAATTTAAATAGCAAAATAATTGATACCTTTTTGATTGAAACGACATATGTAGATAAATTTAAATATTTATTTTTTATTTTTTTACTCCTTTTGTAATATGTAGTTAATCCATATCGTATTACGATAAATCACTTTAAAATTCGGGGTTTTAATTGTACCCCACTTTTATTCACTTCGCGTTTTATTTTCTTTCTTTATATAGTTTCAGTTCTTCATTTGATAATTAAAAATTCGTTTCTCCATCACTCTTTACGTATCCGCGCGTCGATTTTATACTTTCTAATGCATATCTTTTTGCCAACGCTGCCACTTGCATATTTTTGTATATTATTTAAAAGCACTGCTGTCGTGTTGGAGAAAATTATTTTTTCTCAAGTTCATCTCAACTTTCAGCCCAAAGTTAGAGAAGAGTTGGAGAATGATGTTGGATATCAACTTGAGAACTATGAATTTCTCCATGGGTTGGAGAAATATTTTTCTTTGGTGATTTATTTTATTTTGGTATTGCACTTTTCTTTTATAAATATAGCGCCTTATTTGGCAGTATTATTTTTCCATTTGGCACTTTTTTGTTTTCAATATGGCACCCCACCTCATAACTAAGATAGTTGGCCGCCCTGTTTACGATATTTAGTTTGAAAGTAGACACTTTGTAACCGTTATCATGTCACTACTCCAATTAATTTTATAGTTTTCCTTAATGTATTTACCTATAACACTTACTATATGAACATATAGTATGTAGTTTGCTTAGTTTTCATCATTTTAGTTTTTATTACTTTATAGCTTTCTAAGGCATTCCTAGCGAATTGTAAAATATGAATTTGTTATCATTGAATATTATTTTTCCCCCTTTTTAGATGTACTCTATATGTACACCCCAAGGGTGTTATTAATCATGAAATATGTACTCAAATGAAATATGCATACACTCGCGTAAAAATACACTCATACATATGTACGTACATTAATAAAAATTGAATGGTAATCAATCTGTAGGTACTCGCGTTCGAACTCGCACGTAATTCGTCATACACTTGTTGCTTTGCTCGGCTGGATGGCTGTATGCCCAAAAGCTACGATGAACAAGCAAATACCGACGGCAATGCGATAGCTAAACGAAAATCCACTTTAACCAACGAAGAAAAATAGCCACAATAACAATGGCGTCAAATAAAAAGATTTAATTTTTTTTTTTATTCAAAAATCACACATGTAAGCTTCGTACACGCAAAAGGGGTGGCGATTTTTTTCAGCATTGGGAGGTGTGTATATGTAGGAGCAAACTTTCAAAGCCAGCAGCAATGACGATATCGATAGCGCGCAATTTGATTGTGCTGGCGATAACGGCAATCTAAGGTAGCTGCTACGCACGAGGTTATACCGTTGTCCGACGGCTGCGGGATGGGGGGGTAGATACTTTCGGTGGGGTTGACGAATACGCGCGCCTCAAAGGCTAAATAGCTTTTCAAATAGAATACGTTTACCGACTATTTCTGCGATGCGCTAGCATCGAATTCAAATTGGGAACTATCGTGCGAATGCTGTCGATGGAGCAAATCTCACAAAAAATGATGAACAGCGAACCACGTAAATAGAAAAAATACATATTTACGCAGATGAAATAAATACATACATTTACATATGTGCACTAGGGTGGTAAAAAAATGCATGTGAAAAAGGAATTTTTATAAGATCGTGGGGATAAATAAAAAATCTTTAGCATTGAAAAAATTTTAAATAAACATGAACAATTTTCTCATCGAAAAGTATAGATTTTCAAGAATTCTATACCATTTCTACGAAGAGTTTTTTTCCATATAAAATACATAGAAGACTTTGAGCGACCTCTAAATATTTTTTGATTTCAAAATAAAAAAATAGGGGTATACTCTTTTTCGATATAGAACAATCCTAGGGGATGAGAGCAATAAAATTCCGACTTTGCTTATTTTGGACTACCCTTATGTAGACACATGAACAGATTAGCTTTTATTTATCTACTTAAATATTGCGTTCAAAGTTAGCACAATCGCTATTTTTTTGTATTGCTGTTGTGGTCGCTGATTCCGCTTTGGTCGCTGCGGCGCTTTGCTTTGTTGCTTCAGCGGCGCTATTTATTGGTGCTCTCGGGGAAAATTAGATTGGAAAATTTACCCAAGTGGCTAAAAAACAATAGAGAATTAAATTTGTCTCTTTTCCGCCACCACCCTGTCGAGCCTCAAAGCACAACGCAATCGCTGCAAACGGTGGCGTGGCTTTTTTTTTAATAATTTGCATTTGTTTTCAGCAATCGGTTGTGTTTATTTTCTCTTTTATTGTTTTTGTCTTATAGCTTTTCCGTTTTAATTCACCCACAATAATGAGGTGCAGCTAGGCAATGCGTTGGAAAAAAGGGAGGATGGTGCGCCAGGTGAAACACAACCATGTAAATATGTACATACTAATGTGCATAGTGTCCTCATTTGTTGGCGCGCTTGTGCATATTGTGACAATTCAACGATTATAAGCGAGATTTGCCTTTAGCGATTTGTGTCTTTTGCTTTAAATGTTGTTGTTTCTAACGACGATATGTCGAGATGCAATTTAATGTACGCAAATATGTACATTCATACATACACATCATACGCGTTCTTAAAAAGTCTATAAGTGTATTAAACAGAAGTAAAAAAGCAGTAAAGAATCACTTCCCGATATGAAGTGAAACTTCTTTAGCGACAGTAGGTTGGTTGGGAGTAAATTAGCAAATTCAACGGAAATTGCACACGGAAATGGTGCAACGGAAATGGTTGCGGCTGAAACAAGTGCTTCCTGTGTGTATACATATGGTACTAATTTAACAAAATCCTGCTAATAAAAGGTTAAAGAATAAGACTTAGAAAAATACCAATACAAGAATGAAAGTAAAGGTGAGTACATACATACATAAAGAAAAGGATAAAGGCCAATGTAAAAATAAAAACAAAAACAAAGATGCGTAAAGGCAAAAATGAAGACCAAGGTAAATTGAAACACTTTACTTATAGAAACGATTTTGTTATCGATATTTTTTATCGATTTTCGTATTGGTTTTGTCATCGATATTGTTATCTATTATTTATCGACTTTGTTACCAATTATTTATCGTTTTTGTTATCGATTATTTGTCGATTTTGTTATTTCTATTTTTATCGATTTTGTTATTGATATTTTTATCGATTTTGTTATCGATTTCTAATTAGTTTTGGTACCATTATCGATTTTGCCATCAGACTTTTTACCGAATTCGTCATCGACTTTGTTATTGATATTTTATCGATATTGGTATCGACTATTTATCGATGTTATCGATGTTTTTACTGATTTTGTAACCGATATTTTTACTGATTTTCTAATCCAACTTTGTTATCGGTTATTTATCGACTTTGTTACCGATAGTTTTATCCACAGTTTTATCGATTTTCTAATCGATGGAGTATAAAGATAAAAATGAAAATTCGGGAAAACAGAATAACATAAAAGTAATAAGAACGAACAGGGGTAGAGATAGGGATCTAGATAGAAAAAAGACAAAAAATATAACCTTAAGCAAAAGCAGATGTATGTATGTATGTATGTGCATATACATATATGTAAGTATATTGGTTATGAGACAAAATATATATGTAACGTAAGTTTCACTTCTCCAGTGTGGCCCAGGCGCACTTTTTATATAAAATAACCAACTTGTAGTTAGCGTTTTTGCGGGATTTCCATAAAATACATAACTTGTACTTAGCTACAAAAGGCTAACTTGAAACTAGTTGAAAGGAGTCATGCAGACGTAATCGGAAGATTGTGGTCTTTGAGCAAGTTTCTATTTAAAAACCCTCATACAAATTTTACTTTGAAGACACTTTCGTTCCGCACTTCACAAATACTTTTTTCGAATTGAGGGCAAATATAAGGAAGATCGAAATTTTATATTGTCATTTTGAAGTTACTTATGCCTGACGGAGTTCGAATATGTAAGCAAACATAAAATGTAATAAAATAAAGAAAGAAATAAAAAAAGTAAAAAAAACAAAAACAAAATTTTCTTATTGATATTTTATTTTCAAAAGTAGTTAATTACAAGTTAGGTGGCATCTAGTGCAGATATAACCACCCTTGGCTACATCTAATGCAGAGGTAAGCACCCTTGACTATTTCGGGGCCCTCCGCCATAGAAATATGTAGAGCTTTCCTCAAAGAAAATACACAGATAATAGCGACCTTTAGTTCCTTTCTAATCAACTTCAAGTTAACTTATAGTTAGATACATTTCCCGCAGGGTACATATGTACATGTATCAATTTGCACAAACGATCATCCAGCTGCTTACGGAAAATATACATATTTGCTCTTTTTATTGCACTCTCGTATTCCGTTATATTGTTTGCTGTATTACGTTAATCAGAGATGTACATATAAACGTATGTACATATATATGTGGGTATGTAGGTATGCACTAGGGGGCTCTAAAAAAGTATATAATGTAGAGTGCTCATTCCAGATTACCTACAATCTGTGGTAAATATTAGATCTTCGGAATTCGGTCTACGTGTTCCCCACGGGCCTCGAAGTGAAAAATGTAAAAAAAGATTGAGAAATTTGGGAAGGTATTGGTATCAAGCTAGGAAGAAAGAAAAATAAATTGATAACGTAAATTTCCCGAGAATATTGCTTTATTGGTTTTCGTTAGTGTTACCGCATGTTACTGACTTTAACTTCGAATTTCCATAAGTGTTTTTGGTCCACCTAGGGGTATTTTTAACTATTTTAAGTACAGATTTTAAAATAATTAATTTTTATTTTTTCATGAAAATTGTTAAAATTTCTAAGATATGCATGTCATCAATAAAAAATAAGTATCGATGTGTTTGTTAGGGGCAAATTTTGCAATCAATTTCACACATGGCTCAGAACCCGATGACAATACAATACGAAAAATGAGTTAATCCGAGAGGTGGCGCAGGAGTCGAGATATTTGAAAATCCCGTTTTTATAGTCCGATTTGGTTCATATATAGAACGTACATTGACTACATGAAAATGAATAACTCTACGAGTCGATATATTTGGTAAACCAGTATTTATGGACCGATTTCGTTTATATTTAGAAAGCTTGCTTTAAAAATATTTGACTTCGCAATTAACTTATTTTTCTTTTATTTTTAGAAAATATATCCGATATGCAGTTTTATACGTATGTAGTTTTAATACAAAAAAGTTCAAATTTCCCTCTGTGCAATATACCCTTATTTTTTTTATTTTGAAGAAAAAAAATATTTAGAGGTATGTGTATTTTATATGAGGAAAAAACAACTTTTCGTATTAATGGCATAGAATAGTTAAAAATCAATATTTTTCGACCAGAAAACTCTGTTTATCTGCGGGAGATTCCCAATAAAAATACCCAATTGTTTATTTAACCATTTTTTATCGCAACTATAATTTATAGGTCCGACAAGAACCCACATAAACCCCGAAAAATGGAATGGGGCGGCCAATAAAAAATTGTTAGTATTAAAAAATGGTTAAATAAACAATTGGGTATTTTTATAATAATAATTATAATAATAATTATTGAAAGTCTCCTGAATAGAACCAGATTTTTCCGATCGAAAAATATTGATTTTCAAGTATTCTATACCATTTCTACGAAAAATTTTATTTTTCCCATATAAAAATACATGGAAAACTTTGAGCGCTTTGAGCGACCTCTAAATATTTTCTGATTTCAAAATAAAAAATAGGGGTATACTTTTTTCGATATAGAACAATCCTGGTGGGTGAGAGTATTACAGTTTCGACTTTACTGTTTTTGGACCACCCTAATATACATATATGTGAGGAAGAAAATGCTGGTACTCCCTGACTTTTTTGGCGACTTTATTTTGACTATGAATGCGGCGAATTATGATTATGATTAAATTAATTTGCAGCTGAGAAATAAAGTAAAAAATTCAAAATCAAAAAGAGCTTTACTTTGCATTTGAACACTGTGTTTACTTACATCCACTTAGAGCGTTAATATCAATACAATTTTTGAGAAAATATCTATGTTTAATAAAATAATTTATTAATGCTAGAAATTCTTCTCAATTCTTGGCACTACAACTATTTATTTAAAGTTACGGAACGAAATCAATCGATTTCCACAATTACTTTTATTCAATGTGAAGTTCCGTCTTTATGTACGTTCATTTACAATCTCCAGTAAGAAATAACCAGCAGAAAGTTACGGCAAAATATCAGCTGTTCCCTCATTACAAAGCTAGTGCAGTACATTATTCTACCTTCCTCGGTTACCGTCACTAAAACGACCTACACATTAAAGTAAATATTTATGTAGTATAAAATAATAATAGAAGCTCATACTGATTTAGTAAGTTCAGTTAGGGCTTAATTCAAGCGTTTTGAAGAAATTCAATATTTTCGCCCTTTTGTTAAACTTACTTATATGTACGTGGTATTGCATTTGACAGATGCTAGGCACTGCGTGCCAGACGACCATATTTTTCTCTCTGACCCTTATATCATTGTTCGCCTATTGTTTAAGCTTTTCACACAATATTTATTGAGGTTTTTTTTTATAACGCATTCATTTACACCTTTTTAGCTAGTGATTGATCGCGTTTCTTACACATTTTCACATGTATACGTTAATTTTGCCTACCCTGCAAGAAAAGCCATAGGATTCTTAACTGGTAAATAAAAAAAAATGCGAAATCATTTACTCTCTGTTTCGTGCTGCTGAGTTCGTGTGACGCTGATGGCATCACATTTCAATTAAAATTCTGCTTGTCGCTTGTTTAAGCTGCAGTGGGTGGCGATGCGCGAACTGGAATGTCGCATATTTTTTAGTTTACATGTCGCTAGCTTTGAGTCACAAGTTGCTACGTTCACTTTTTAAGAGAACATAAGTATATATTTACAAGTATTCCTCGTATCCAAACAGACCAATTTAATTATTTTATTTCTGTCCTTTAATTAAAACGAAAATTGCTAAGCCCAAAAAAGTACAGAAAATTCGATAGATTCGTAAGAACACACAAAAATTTCAAAACGTCGTACTCATTCGTATGGAGTTATGTTTTGCTTTGAATATGCAAAAGTGTTGTATCCAAGTTATGAAGTGTTTTAAAATTTGAAAAACTGGACTTAGCTTATTTTCTAGGCTAGCAATATTATGTTTTTATCATTATTGCACTACTTTGATAATCCCAATTACCAAGTCACTTTTTGCAACGGTATACATATTTGTCACTCGGTAGAAGCCATTGCTGTGACAAGTCGCCGCTGTCACTGTCACTGTTCCACCCACTTTATTTTCTTGTAATTAAAAAAGAACTAAAATTTCGGAACTCATTTTGTTATTTAATTACTACATACATATTTCACGAACATCGAAAACCACTGAAGAAGGTTATGTTGTTACAACAACAACAACAACAACAACAACAACAACAACAACTAACGTTAGATTTATCTGTGGACTGTTTGCAGCGAAACACAAAATTCACATTAAATGTGCGCCTATAATTCTAAAAAAAAAAAAATATTAAATACCAGTAACTAAATTTTTTATAATTTCCAAAAAACGTACGAAAACATAACATTACAAAAGTTAGCAAAAAAACATGGCTTTTCGCGACTTTTGCAAATTTTAAAGTTAGTAGAATTTGTTTGCAATAAGTTAAATAATTATTCTTTGTAGACAAAAAGTTTCCGTTTGGGACTTATTTAGGAAAGTTATCCCATGAAAATCACGTTAATCAAGTGGTCTCTTCCAATAAATATTTAAATTTTTTAGCTCAAGTCACTTGACTATGATGACAGAATGAGAATTTAAAGACAAATTAGATGGGCAAATACATTTCAGTTTAGAAGTATCCAGGGCCGCCAAGAGCAGATCCAGGCCCGGTACTAAATATGTTCATGGCCCTTCTTCCTCTCCCAAAAAAAAAATATCAAATTTTGTAAACAAATTTATCAAAATATTTGTATCTTGCAACTTAATAACTCCGACGAAACACCACTACTCTCTCCGATCTGACGTTATCCAAGCGCACCATGTCAAGTGATTTTTTTATTTCACAGAAATTTATAGAAACAGAATTACATATGCAGGGTGGGCCAAATATGACCTACCATCCATAGTTCATAGGTCGATAGTTTGCCTAGCAGTGTGCGCAGTCACTCCATCTTGTAGGAACCACAAATTAGGATGCTTCTCTGTCGTTGGCCGCAAAAAGTTGTCAATCATTATTCTGTTAGAAATCCCAGAAATCGTTTCTGGAGTTTCATCCTCATTCCCGAATAAATATGTGCCGATAACTTTTTCGATTTTCTGGATTTTCAGACCTGCTGGATTTTCAGAGTCGTTATGATTTTCCAAGAGGTTAACTACAAACATGCAGAAAGAAAATAACAGTAAATTAAAAAATAAAGAATTCATATGCGTTTAACTTTGGTAGGTCTTCTTTGGCGCACCCTGTACTTACACATTTCTCTATTTAATTTCGGTGTATCATTTACCTTATATTAATATAAAATTGTCATAAAAAATTTTTCAAGAATCTCAGTTTTTCACAAATTTTTATTTAATACTTTGATACAAATAAAAAATGCTACAAATTTACAACTATTCGCAAAGCGACCTCCTTTTCTTCCCCTTTCTCTCATGCTTCTTAATCTAAGAGAACGTCAAAAGGAGCTGTCACTAAACATATACAAACCTTTTATTATTGCATCATGGAGTTTGACCTATAGTATAAAAGTATATTCCGAAATCCAAAGGAAATTCCGAATTATACGTTCATTAAAAATTGCTTTAACTGAGTACTTTTTTATTGAAATCATTTGAGGTTTTTTAAAAATATTTTACCTGGAAGCTCGTCATAACTCATATTTCAAGTGCGTTAGTTAAATCCTTATTGTTTAATGAAATTTATTTTCAAACAACGGCTTTGGCGTTTATTAGTTTATTTGCTTTTTTTAATCCTTTTATTTTGCACAAATCTAAGAGGAGCTAAATAAACAAGTTATTTGCACATTTAACAAGCCACTGAACTGAATTATTATTTTTTTTTTTAGATACAGACATTTTCATGTTTAACACTTGCTTTGTAGTTTTTGTTGATATGGCTTGCAATTAATACAAATATATGCAACATTCATAACTTTCGTTATTTTTCGCACACAGTTTTTGCACTCACTTTTGATATCTTTTTTATTAAGCCACTTAACGCATATTCAAGTCACGCTATTGGCTTTAATTGTTTGCGTTTGTTTTTTTTTTATGCTTTTAATAGAGTTGAAATTTACTTATCACTGTTTATTAATTTTTTATGAAAAACTGTATGTTTTTTATTGGTGTTTTCTAGCGATTACAATAAAAAAATTGTACAAGGTGACGAAATATTGTAATCTCTGCTTAAAATGAACTCTTCCACATACATACATATATTTAGCAAATTGCTATGAATAATTGCCCGGCAAAAAAGACGATTACTACAGAAGTCAATTTGGAATCGGATAAAACATTGCTACCCACTTACACTTTACTTTCTACAAGATATTACTTTAACGTGGACAAGTTACGGCTTGTCAAAAATGATTTTAGTTTTTTGAATTGTATATGGAAATTGACAGAAAATAAAAAATCATTTTCCATTTAAATTGCTGGTGAAACCGTCTGGTATTTTTTGTCGATTTCCATATAAATTCAAAAAAAAAACCAAAAATCAATTAAATTGCTTTCGTGAAATTGGATGTAAAAGGCAAAATAAAACAGCTAATATGAAGGAAAAGGCAGTTAAAATTTCGGAAATATGGCAACAAATCTAAAAAAAAAATGAACTGAGTGTGTGTAGTCCCTACGCGCGGAAGAAGTGAAACATAATAGAGAAATTTGCAGAATGGTGGAAATTAGCAAAAAAACTCCGTAATTTCCTTACTTATTTTTTATATGAAACGTGCCCAATTGCAAGGCATTGTCTTTCCGCTTTCAGAAGAACAGTTCATAGAAGAACTTATTTTTTATGCGTAAAGCTCTACCCTGAATTACAGCGGACGATGGTAAAACGGTCGGCTGTTAGTTTCCGCAGTGAAATCCGTCAGTGTAAACACAATTGCGGCGCTCGACGCTTGATTTTGATTTGAAAATTATCATTATCTAGGATACGAACCGAAAGAAGTCTACAATTTTTTCAAATTATTGTTGCTTTTCCACAATAAGTTTTTCATTAAAACCGGCCACAAGCTCAATAAAAATTGTTGAATATAATAATCATTAAAATTAAATTTTTTTTTTTTTTGGTACGTGCGTGTACCTAGATTTTCTGGAAAAAAATTTCGATGAAAACATGGGAAAACTTGTGAAAATAATTAAAATTATTACAATCAACACTCTATCAATATTGTGCCGTCCCCGCTGGGCGGTAAAAATACAAATAAAGCACCCCCCTGCCCCTACCTGCCTACGCCCATGGTTTTTCGCTCTCCTGAAAAATTTGAGTGCCGTAAGATAGGCGGTTTTGCAATTGGGCGATGGGCGGTTTTGAAAAAACAGCGACGATATGAACTTTCGTATTTAAAAAAAGAAGATAAATTATATGTTGCGGCTAAAGGGATTCGGGCGCCGGCCTTCCTGGAAGCTAACATATCTGCACACTCAACTAGAGTTACAACATGCACATAAATGTGTTTTCAAATGTTTATTGGAATCAAATTTTTTACAGTCGTTCAAACAAACTTATTTTCAGCTCATAGCTCATGTCTTCAGTGTAATTTTTCGTTAATTTTTTATTTTTTTCTATAAAAAATGTTATCTAGGCTTTAACCAAACAAAAGGCTGTGTTCAGAAATGCATCAAGCCAAAACATCACTACTCTCTTTCTTATCTAACCACGATTCAATGCCGAATTGTAACTTAGTTGCGCAAATAAGGCATTCCCATCAATTATAGTTTGGGAATAAAAGAAACTGGCACTTTGGATTAATGCATATCTGAACACAGCCCTAGTACGTATTTATAGTAAATCAAAGATTCAAACCTTGTACAAAATTTAGGAAAATTAAACAATATTTTATAAAAATTTCGTACTTTTTTCGTATCGAAAATTATATACATACATGGCATGGCCTAAACTTTCGACTCGACTAGTGTATTAAAATGGAAAGACTGGACAGCACTGTTTAGCTTTCGACAATTTTCGTCGTCTACTTCAGTAGGCAATGCCATTGTTGTCGAAACTTAAAATTTACTCTAAATTACAACTTACGCAATGAGGCTGAATAACTTTTTGTTGCCGCATTTGCTTCCAAATAACGAATTAACACAATTTACTTTTATATCGAAGAAACCGTAACACCTTCGGAAAAAAAATATGTCGACAATCAACGGTATTTTGTAGGCACTGGAAGCTTACACTTTATTGTACAAAAATTGAATAGCCCATTGCATATGTACATAAAATTAAAATTTTTCTGAAAATTCTGATTAAAAAGTTTGAAATGTTGGGTGAATATTTGAAATCGAATAGCCCATTGCATATGTACATAAAATTAAAATTTTTCCGAAAATTCTGATTAAAAAGTTTGAAATGTTGGGTGAAAATTTTTTTGAAAGAAATTGTCAAACGATGAAAGTTTTAAAACCTTTTAATAATGTTATTATCACTTCAAATTTAACCATT
>NW_023458556.1:14780362-14783021 GCF_013731165.1 Rhagoletis pomonella | reverse complement strand
TGTATGTTTTTTATTGGTGTTCTCTAGCGATCACAATAAAAAAATTATACAAGGTGACGAAATATTGTAATCTCTGCTTAAAATGAACTCTTCCACATACATACATTTAGCAAATTGCTATGAATAATTGCCCAGCAAGAAAGACGATTACTACAGAAGTCAATTTGGAATCGGATAAAACATTGCTACCCACTTACACTTTACTTTCTAGAAGATATTTCTTTAACGTGGACAAGTTACGGCTTGTCAACTGTATTACCGAAAAGCCAGCAGAAAATATGAAGATCGTAGAGAACACAGCTTCTTGTTTTCATTCCAGGTAATGAGTAAAAGAAGCAAAATTAATTTTAGACATGGTTACAGCCAATTTCACGAAAGCAGTTTAAATGAAAAATGATTTTAGTTTTTTGAATTTTATATGGAAGTTGACAGAAAATAAAAAATCATTTTCCATTTAAATTGCTGGTGAAACCGTCTGTTCAATTTCCATATAGAATTCAAAAAAAAAAACAAAAATTAATTAAATTGCTTTCGTGAAATTGGCTGTAAAAGGCAAAATAAAACAGCTAATATGATGAAAAATGCAGTTAAAATCGGAAATATGGCAACAAATCTACAAAAAAAAACAGAACTGAGTGTGTGTAGTCCCTACGCGCGGAAGAAGTGAAACATAATAGAGAAATTTGCAGAATGGTGGAAGTTAGCAAAAAAAAAGGCCTACTCTGGAATGTAGAGGGCCTTACCATCTCCGTAATTTCCTTACTTATTTTTTATATGAAACGGGCCCAATTGCAAGGCATTGTCTTTCCGCTTTCAGAAGAACAGTTCATAGAAGAACTTATTTTTTATGCGTAAAGCTCTACCCTGAATTACAGCGGACGATGGTAAAGCGGTCGGCGGTTAGTGAACAGCTGTACAGTTTCCGCAGTGAGATCCGTCAGTGTAAACACAATTGTGGCGCTCGACGCTTGATTTTGATTTGAAAATTATCATTATCTAGGATTCGAACCGAAAGAAGTCTGATGAGGAAATGTGGTGAGTTCCGAAATAGCTATCACTTCTACAATTTTTTCAAATTATTGTTGGTTATCCACAATAAGTTTTTCATTAAAACCGGCCTCAAGCTCAATAAAAATTGTTGAATATAATTATCATTAAAATTAATTTTTTTTTTTGGTACGTGCGTGTACGTAGATTTTCTGGAAATAAATTTGGATGAAAACATGGGAAAACTTGTGAAAATAATTCAAATTATTACAATCAACACTCTATCAACATTGTGCCATCCCCGATGGGCGGTAAAATTACAAATAGATTTAAATCAACCGAAAAGCGTCGGCTGTAAAAACGCTGCCGCCGCAATTATAAGCCATTCCATATGCCTTTGTGGGTTTTAATTTTGACAGCGGTTAACCGTCGTCCACTATAATTCTGGGTAGAGCTTAACTTTTTTCATTTGAATGCGATTTTGCTCTGAACTTCACATATCGTCGATGTTTTTGCCAAACCACCCATTGACCAGTTGCAAAACCGCCTAAATCGCCGTTGTGGCAAAAATGAGATTTGGTAACTCTGAACTCCAGGCATCGAGATTATGCATAAAAATCGGAAAATCGTTATTAAAACAAAAGATTGGTAAAATAACAGCTAGAGAAAATACGGAATATCAGGAAATGCCTTCAAAGAATAAACCGTTTTTTCGCTCTCCTGTAAAATTTGAGTGCCGTAAGATAGGCGGTTTTGCAATTGGGCGATGGGCGGTTTTGAAAAATCATCGACGATATGAACTTTCGTATTTAAGAAAAGCCATTAACTAAAGGGATTCGGGCGCCGGCCATATCTAACCACGATTAAATGCCGAATTGTAACTTAGTTGCGCAAATAAGGCATTCCCATCAATTATAGTTTGGGAATAAAAGAAACTGGCACTTTGGCTTAATGCATATCTGAACACAGCCCTAATGCGTATTTATAGTAAATCAAAGATTCAAACTTTGTACGAAATTTAGGAAAATTAAACAAGATTTTATAAAAATTTCGTACTTTTTTCGTATCGAAAATTGCATGGCATGACATAAACTTTCGACTCGACTAGTGTATTAAAATGGAAAGACTGGACAGCACTGTTTCGTTTTCGACAATTTTCGTCGTCTGCTTATTTCAGCACGACAGTACGCAATGCCATTGTTGTCGAATCTTAAAATTTACTCTAAATTATGGCTTACGCAATGAGGCTGAATAACTTTTTGTTGCCGTATTTGCTTCCAAATAACCAATAAACATAATTTACTTTTATATCGAAGAAACCGTAACTGGAAACTTACACTTTATTGTACAAAAATTGAATGGGCTATAAAACTGCATATGTACATAAAATTAAAATATTTCTGAAAATTCTGATTAAAAAGTTTGAAATGTTGGTTGCAAATTTGTTGAATTTTTATCAGTTTTGTGCAAAATTTAAAATGCGCATTTTATGCAGTTTATTATATGATGAGCTAGACTTCTATAAATAAAAATAATTATCATCACATAAGTAAAAGAAATGTCGCCGAAACTGGTAAAAATAACACCTGGCGCGCATTAGTTAAGAAATTGTCAAACGATGAAATTTTTAAAACCTTTTAATAATGTTATTATCACTTCAAATTTAACCATT
>NW_023458556.1:14758658-14780262 GCF_013731165.1 Rhagoletis pomonella | reverse complement strand
TTTTAAAACCTTTTAATAATGTTATTATCACTTCAAATTTAACCATTTGCTCGTTATATTAGTTGTTCACATAGTATGTATTTTATTTATTTTTTCTTTTTTAAGCCTGAGATTACTCATTTCAGCAACCAAAAATATTTATTTAATAAATTTAAGCGTTTCTGCTAGCATTATCGATTTATACATATCGTCACCTGAAATGCAAAAAGACGTAACAAACATCGTCGCTGAAATGCAAAAATTCGTAACTAATAAAAGATTCAAAATTCACTTTTTGATTGATATGATGGATTTCTTCGAATTAAATCGTTTTAAGAAAAAAAATAAATTAGTAACGCCTTTTTCCGTTTCACTGACGATGTTTGTTACGTCTTTTTGCATTTCAAGTGACGATATTTCCTATATAAACTTATTTTTCGTATTTAAACTTTTTTTTTGTTTACACATACTTAATAGATAACTTAATCCTCCAGCGGGAAAAGAATTTAGGTAATACAAATTTAAAGCGCAACAGTTAAAATTGCGCGCACACACTCAAGTAGACGCACACTCCTGACTCACACCCATACACTTATATGTACATACATGGCGCGCACACGCACATCGACGCATTTACATACATATACGCACAGCGAGTTGGCCGAAATGCAACACTTTCGATTTTTCCAAAAAAACAAACTGCTTTGAGACTTACTTAAAACACTGCGAGTATAGGTATGTTTTTCCATATATTTATGTGTTTGCACATTAACACAACCGCTCTCTGACAAATCCTTAAAAAAAAGGTTTATTGTTTAATTTTTTCTTTAAATTTTTTTCGCGACATTTTTACTGCGCCCATTTTTTTTCTTTCCTTTCTGTTTTCCTTGTTTTACACGCCGCGGTGCCGCGCACAATACCACAAACACTAAATTACAATACAAAAAACACTGGTCGGACGCACAACACTCGACGACACGCGACACTCGTCTGTTCTGTCCGACGTCCAAAGTACTTATCCGCCGTTGCATCCAAATATTACATGGCTGCTGTCATTTCGACCAGTTCCAAGTCGTACAATGTGCTCCACCATCATCAGCAGCTCTGAGTACATCACGTTTACGAGACGAGAACATATTGATGCACTGCGTTGTGTCGGTCTCAGTGAGTTGAGTTATATAATTATCCTAACTGTCGTGAGCAGTCACGCTCCTAAGTATTTCGAGTGAAACTCAAATGTGTTGAGTGAAATTAATTTATGAATTTTTAGTTAGTTTTGTGTAATAGATATGTATGTACATACATACGTATGTACACAAATTTATAAACTTTCAGATAGCGGTACCATGGTGATAATGTTTATTGATAAGAGGCGTCTGGGTGATGAAATTTAAGTCATTCAAGTAGAAAGCATGCAGTTTGATTTGCAAATTTTATATTTTTTAATCGGTAAGTAATGATTCAGGCTGGCCTCAAGACGGCGTGCTTTCCCCTTTGGTGTGGTGCTTGGTAATTGATTCCCTTCTTCTTACTCCGACTATCGTTTATACGTCCAGGCCAGTGCAGATGATTTGGCCTGCCTGCCTGATTTGCTCTTCACTACAAGGGGAAGGTTGGATGGTTTAATTCCCAGTAAACTTAAGAGTCATAATTCAAATCTCCCGAAGTTAAGTATCTATGTAGGAGTAATTCCAGATGCCAAACTTTGAAGGAAGTCTCAAGTTGAGCATAAGACCTCCAAATCATTTGTGGCATTTCGGCAATCTAAATAGGCCTTGGGGTATTCTCTGGATCTACACCTGAAGAAGCTGTCAACCAATAGCGTGAGAAATCCGCTTCAAAAAATAGTCGGCGTGTGCTCTTGCTCTACGGGAACTTGCTCTACAACGCCTGGCGCTGCTCTTGCACTTACCATCGCTTTGTACATGGGCAGGCCTTAAAGGTCACCTGCAGGCTTAAAAGAAGTAGATGTTGGTAAGATAATGATACTGAGTGGGGCGAAGCGGAGACTTTTGGTAGTAGGTATCTAGACATAAGTGTCTTTTCAATGCCTCAGAATAGTACGCCACCTTTGCTGAGAATATTCTACAAGCTTGAGTTTCCCTAGGCTGAATGCTTGGCTTGATTCCAATATTGAGCCCAAGCTCACACACTGTCGAATCTATACTGATAACTCCAAAACTGGCACTGGGTCAGGATCTGGTGTCTATAATGAAGATAATGGGGATGAGCTTCACTTTTCTCTTGGAAAATATGCCTCGATATTCCAAGCCGAGGTATTTGCAATCATCCATTCCATGGACTAAGTGATGTAAAATAGGTGGAGAAGCAGGAGTGTACATGTCTGCGATGACAGCCAAGCTGCGCGGAAGGCATTAGTCAGCCCTCTGAATACTTCCGGCCTGGTTCAAAAATACAAGGCTGGACTAAGTTATGTTCGAAAATATAACAAGCTTGTCATACTCTGGACTCCAGGTCATTCGGGAGTATCTGGTAATAAGGCAGAGACCAGGTATTCGAAGCCACCATCAGAAACTGGGTGTATATTTCATCAGCAATTAATGGGAGGCTTCAAGAGGATGCAGGTGGGCGAAACTCATTTTTCCCAGAATCTCGGAGGTATTTTTTTCATTGAGTAGATTGGACGGCAGAGTACTTGTGAGGTTGTTGACACTTCAGCTGGCACAAACACCTGATTGTGATCGGCATACATGCCAACCCCATTTGCCGTTGCTGGCTTGAAGAGGATGTGAGACGCCGAAACACTTTTTCTGTCTCTGTCCCGCCTTTGAAAAGGGTAGGCATGAGGTTTGTGGTCGCGATGTGTTGAGAGACGAGCACCTTGGCTATTTTACACACAACAATCTGCTACGATTAGTTCTTAAATTAAGTAGATTTAAAACAGATTAAAAGGAACACAAAAACAAGACAATAGCTGAGACTAACCAAGTTTTTAGACGAGGCGATTCGGCCTCGTGCGACTTGTTCAATTTCACTCTAGAAAGCCTCCTAAATTGCAACGGTACCATATACAGCATCATCACGCTGGCTTATGATGGCTTTGGATGATATTGACATCGTCGGCCTGAAATCCAGAGACGTCTGTGCAGCATTTTCCAGTTTAGAAACAGAAGCGAAACAGATTGGTCTAGCGGTGAGCTAGGGCAAGATATTACCAATAATACCAGCATGGAATTCAAGCTAAGCAAAACTCTAGCCAGCAGGTGGTACTTTGGGCTCGATAGGCAATTGAAAAGCAAATCCCTGTATCGACGAACAGAAACGCCCCTACAAATCTCTCATCACGTGAACGTTGACGAACTTAGATGAGAAGTCTTTGTGAGGAGAGAACAAATATTTTTTTAGGTGTTTCCTGCGATAGAAACCGACCAGGATTTGTCTACAAATCATAAGCTTGTGCTCGCTAGCAAGAAACGTCAAAGACTCACAATAGAAGTGCGTCATTGGTCGGCATCCCGTCTGGAGTTCGGTGCTTTGAGAAATTGACGATAGGCAATCTTCCACAGCGTATTACAGAGTAGCCCCCCGCTGACCTTTACAATTATCGGATTGCCATCGTCTTGGATACCTAGCTACAGCTCGCCCTTTTTTGCCCAAGGGCGATTTGTTATATAAAAAAAAGGGCGCATATACATAGATCGTGGAGCTAGCCGTTTATCTTCGAACACAGGCCACCAATGACATTCCCGGGCGCCATTGGCGAGCAGTTGTCTGCGTTTAACTTGTATATACCGCTGCCAACTGGCATATAATACGACAACAATAACAACCTCAACAAGAAACTTGTAGCGTCATTGAAACTACGATGCATAAATTGAAATGCCATGCGACTTATTTGCAAATAAAGTGCTAATTGTTTTGTTTGAATTAAAATGTATTCACGTGATGCAATAACGCTCAAATTAATAACAACAGACTCACATTAAGGCGAATAGGGCAAAGTTTCTGTTCAATCACAATAAAACACACATGCGCTCCTAGATATATGTATGTACATTAGGGTGCATATCGAAAATACTTTATGAGAAATATTTTTGCCTATTTTTGTACATTTTTTAAAGTTCATTTAGAAGATTTGGTAGATTTATGAGTTTTTGAATGACTATTTTTTAGTCGATTTCAAAGATCGAATATGATCTGAGAAGAGGATATATAGGCCTTTAAAATGGTGTATAATAATCTATTTTTGGACCTGGCTTGTTGAGATTTTTTATCGGGTAAAATAAAAAAAAGCCCATATTTCTCTTATCTTTGTAAGTTTTGACCATAGATAAATTCCACAATTTCAATGTATAATCCTGGTTCGGAGCGGACCGCATCTACTGAACGAGTTTTGCTGATACCGCATCGCCTCAGTGATAAACGATGCCCTTACCATGGCACGGGGCGCTACCATAACGGACTGACTATTTCTACTCGATAGATGGCTGTATCGGCAGGCTCGGTTTCGGTACAACCCGGCGCTATTATATCCTTGGCTTTTCTCTTGCGCAGTGACAGCGCGGGCGACCGTAAGAACAGACCGACATGAAAACAAAAAAAATGCTGGGACAAAATTAAAAAAACCTGACGAAAATAACCTAGTTCCAGGCGACACAACCAAACGGGACTACATGGAAGAGCCTCGACTTGGCATATTGTTCTGAAGTACAGCGTTTTTGGGGTAATTTCCACGGTAACATCCCACAAGGAATTACTTCTATAACATGGTATATATTGTTATTTCACCGCCAGCATCTGGCTTTCTTCGTGAAGGTGATGATGGTACGACATGAGACGGCAGCCTATAGCCGTAGGTAGAGCTGCATTCTGGTGGTGTTTGTAGATTTCTCCACTGCGTGTCAACCATTGCTTCGGACCAGATTGGTCCTGCATAATTTGCCGCTGACCATCCCATTGTTTTGTAAGCGGAGAGTGTTGTCTCCAGCGGCTTGAGGACTTTGTTCTTAGCTCGTAATTTTATGCAGGTGGCTGAGGCGTCCGCAGAGAATGGGCTGGCAAACGTCTCTCCCAGGCATTTAGGTTGGTTGGTTTTCAGTATTTTGGCGTCATAGACGAAGACGTATATTGCGAGCCTGATCTTCGCGGCGATGTTTAGATATCTAATAGTAAAGTAATTTAATAGATCGGTGAGAGTCGGTTATTTTCTCGTAAAGGCTGTCAATGTTTGGGCCCGTGGCCATCATCAGCGTAGCTTACCAAGATGACTCCAGCCGGCGGCAAAGGGAGTTTCGCCATGTAGAGATTAAGCAGTTTCGGGGAGGGTACACCGCTTTGAGGGCGTCCACACAGATAGCTGGTTATCCACAGTTTCATACGAGCTGAAAACGACGAGTCCAGAACGTCTTGACAGAGGGTTGTTGTTGTTATAACAGAATACAAATTCTCCAAAGAGTCTTTTGGGGAGTGTTGTTGCTGGAGTGACAGTCCTTGGACAGATATAAATCTGGGTCCGGTTACATAGACCCGACTATCGTGGGAACGACGTGTTCCCGTCGACAGAGGGTCGCGTTGTTCACCTTGCCGAATGCCTTGGACAGGTCAACTGCGGCTAGGGCCGTCCTCTAACATGGTAGATGTTGTTTTATGTTGTGATGATGTTCAATATTGCGGTGGTACTGTGCATTTTCCAAAATCCATGATGGTGTCCGACTAGCTTGAGGTGCATTCTGCACTGGCTTGAGAAGGGAAATTATCCTGTAATTTCCGCACTTCGGCAATGATCAGGGTAGATAGAGATAAGTTCGAAAGCGACTGTGATATACTCGACTATCACAGGTCGTCGCCTTTTCAGCATCTGCATGAACAGCTGCCTGCGTCTCTTCTGTAGTGAGGCACGTTGGTTGTTACATCGGGGGCGAAGTTGGTGTGTTTTACGTACCTCACAGCGACGGGCTTTATCTCTCTCTTGAAATACTCATTCTACGCTTTCTGCTTATGTTCGTTGGTCAGGTTTCTAATATCCCTGATACGGGGATGCCCTAGATTAGCCTGGCGGATTCATTCACGCACGTCTGCGAATCCCGCCGCTGGTATGAAGCGGGCGGCTGCTTTTTTGATGATGGCGACTACTCTGGGCAGGTGGTCTGATGCGAACGTGGTCGCTAGTTATTGTTATATCTGGCAAGCTGTAAGAATCATCCGCGACCCTGGCGGGGGTCATTGTACCCCGCTGGTCATTGCCCAGATTGGGGTGCTAGAGTTCGTGGTCCGCATTGAAATCAAATAGTACTACCTGGTTACCGCCTTCTAATAACGCATTTATATTGGAGCGGTATCCAAGTGGACAGTTGGTGGCGCGTGCTATGTACCTACACAATTTTCTTCTTCAAATGATAAAGGTTTTTATAAACAGTTATTCTGTTTTTCAGTTTTATTTTCCAGTTAAAAAAAAAATACTTAATTTTTCTAAGAGTAAAATCTGAATTTAGTCAACATCCTCAGTGAAGAACATTTCCAGCAGGGACGGTTTCGCGCATTGTTCGCCATCTAAGCGTGCAGGCGATTTCCAGCGCAGTAATGTGGGTATGACAGAGATCGGTGCAACCGAATCGCTACGAAAAGGATTTTTCATATCTTTCCAACTACGTATGCATAATGAGAGAAACAAAATATTCAATGGTTACAATATTAAATACACAAGCGTAGATACTTTTCAATCAACTTACAATGCGCGTGGCCCAACATCAACAACAACAAACACTGAGTTCTTATCAGCATGTTGCTTCAATGCAGACAACACAAAGGGTTCGGCTGTAAGATTTATTTTTATGTAGTTTATAAAAGGTAAAATGATGTACCATTTCAGACAAACAACTCACCGTCATTGCAATCAGGGCACCAACTCTTTCCAGTCGCATCCTTCTCACCAGTAAAATACACATTTATTTGGTTGCTCCTTTCATGTGTCAACTTTTCCACAATCTCACGGAATGCTTTGTAACCACTGACTTTTATTATTTCCATTTCAGGAGATTCTTCTTCCTCTCTGGTGCTACTGATGGAATAACCTAAAATTAATACTTGTTTTCTTTTCGTTTTTATATGACGCTTGTCACCTTTTAGAATCCAGTGTTATCAACTTTATGATTTGATACGGATTTTGCAGATTATATTTGGTAATTGCTATAAATTTTACAAGTTTAACTGACAAATTGGAATTGTGATCTGCATTTCTTTTGTTTTCGTGGGCTGCAATCAGCTGATTGAATTGGGGAGGAACTGTCATAGCTGTGATGAGTGGTGCTACCAGATTCGCTCCCAATTGAGTTAAAAGTGCGGTATATTCATTTACGTTTTCAGCTACTTGAAAATATGCGGGCTGAGCTGTTCAAAGATGGTGGCGAAGAGCTGGTAGTTCGTATCAAAGAACGTAAATGTATAAGAAGCGACAACTCGTTACTTTGAAAATGTGCCGGGACGATTTTGACCGTATCTGAAAGGTTGAGATGAGGAGTTCGTCTCCCTTTTGACTCTGTCCGCGGCAGATTTTTGATTTTCGCCTCGAATGCGGAATATGCCAGCAAAACAGAAGAAAAGCGGCAAATGTGTGTGAATTTCTGTGGTTATTTGCACAAGTGGTTGAAAATATGCAATTTAATTTAGAAAATATATAAATTATGGTGTGAAATATAGAATATTCAGTGCTTGTGTAAAATACGGAGGTGCTTGTATGTGAAAGTGTCTATATTAATAATAAAAAGGTGTTTGTGAGTGCAAAGTGTTCATCAACAAGTGTCGATTGTCGGTGTATGTGGATAAAAGTGATCATTATTTTAAACAAGATCAGCGTACTTTTATATAAAAATGCATTAGTTTAATAAGAAATCTATGCATTTATATATGAGTGTACTTATGTTTTGTTTTCATCTGGAAATTTACATATTTAAAGTGTGCAAAAAAAGTTATGTGTCGGGCGATTGGACAAATGTTTTCCAATTTTTTGTTCATATGCATGCAAAAAATAAACACATAAATGTGATACATGAGTTGTCTCCGTCTTTCTCACATCCTCCGCCAAAACAAACGCGTAAATGTGAAACATAAGTTGTCTCCGTTTCTCCCACGTCCTCCGCCATCTTTATCTTGACAAATTCTTAAATTCCTGCAAAATGCCGCGTCCTGACATATTTACGCGCATACATATGTACGTTTACAGTAGGCCACTCCTAACTTGAATTCCTGTAGCTCTAATCTGCTTGTTACCGAATATTTTGTAACCAGCAAATTTTGTTACCAAGCATTGTTAGCACTTCTTGTAACCGCAATTATAGGTAACGTTTTAATTTATTCAGCATTCCAGGTATGAAGTTTTGTAGAAATTCTGTTGTTGCATATTTCATGGGGCAATATTTTGTTACCTGCTTATGAGATGGTAACAAATCATGAACGAAAGACACAAGATCACGTAAGAACAAGGGAGTGAAAAAAGTCGATTTTTTTTAGCGGGTTCTACGCCATCTTGTTTCACTGGAAAACGAGCGAAAAGTAAACAAAGCAAAGAAAACAACGAAAACCAAAATTAGCCAAAATTATTGTCAGCCACTTTAAACGCACAATTTAGGTAAAATTATGCAACAAAATGATTTAAAATGTGTTGTCATGTTGAATTAACTCTTCTTTACTTGAATAAAAGTGTAAAATAGTGGTGCTTGTGATGTAAACAAACGCTCAGCTGACGAACCCGCCTTCGCAAACTTTTTTCTCAAAACCAGTTACAAATACAACGCCGCGTTCTTACGTGATCTTGTATTTTTGGTTCATGGTAACAAATTTTACTGGTTACAAAAGTGCGCAGAATGCGAAAAGGGTTTAAACAAAGAGAGGAGCTTTATTATGCGCTAAAAAAATCTGATTACTAACGCAGAATAGGTTAATGTACGATTTTGTGTTTGAATCTTTTCGTGATAGTAAACAATATTTGTGTTACCAACGCAGAATAGGTATGTATGTATACACTCACTTATACATGCTTCATAGCTTCGCAATTATCAATAATGCAAAATAATTAAATTTTTTTAATTCTTTTACATGTTGCTCCGTAGTATCTAGAGTCAACTGTAAACAAATCGTAAGCGATCGGTTTACAAAAATTTTAAAATTGATGACCGAAGCTGGTGAAGGCAACCATGTTGCCAAATTACATTTGTTGTAAAACCACTTATGTATGTGATTTCAGAAGTTTTGAGTTTACAACAAAATATCATGGGTCATTTGTGCAAAAAATTCATGTTTATTTTGTTTTTTGTTAAATTAAAATCTTAAGCAACTAATTGATAATATACAAGTTTGAAGAAGTGCTGCGATTTAAAAGTTTAGAGAAAAAATGGCTTAACACGAGATAGGCTATTTTTGCAGATATTACTGCGGACTTGCCACTTTTCATTTGGCTGGCTGTGGTTTCTTCAATTTTACATTTTAGAATTTTTGTGGCCCTCGCGAAGAGGTTGCGCTTGTAGGCGATGCGCTTGCGGGGAGATGTGTGGAAATTGAATTTATGAATGAATGAGTTTGACCTTGAAGAATATGCGCATGCGTTTATGAATGAAATTGTTATTGTTGTATTTTAGTCGCATATGCGCTTTTACATACATATGTACGTACGCGTATTTGCATGAATGTGATATGTTTGGAGGGAAATCGCATGAGTATATTTAATAAGTTTATTGATTATAAATGTACATTTGGTTGAATAAAAAGGGTAATTTCATCCATAAATTACAACTTCCATACTAAGGAGGAAGCTTATAAAGGTCTTGCATAGCGCATGTAAATAATTTACTTATATTTGTTTAAAATTATAAAATAAAGTAAATCTATGCACATGCGCATGCAAATTGTTAAATGCCGTCAGCAAATAAACAAAAAGAGCTGCGGCCATGTTTTTTTCATTTCATTTGATTATTTCTATCATCGGTCACTTTTTCTTAACGTTCTTTATCGCCGCGAAACCATATGTGCGGCGAATTCATTTACGAAAATGGATGTTAAAACGGACGCGAACTCCTCATCTCAACCTTTCAGACCTCACTCGCCGACTTTAACGAGTTGTCGCTTCTTATACATTTACGTTCTTTGGTTTAACAATTTTTTAATACTAAGGATTTTTTGTATTGCATTTCTTGGGGTTTTGGCGAACCTATAAAATATAGTTATTTACTAAGAAAAAATTGTTAAAAAATAATAATAAATTTAATTTCAAAATAAAAAGAATTGGGTTTATTTTTTCGCTATAGAACAATCCTAAAGGGTGTGAGCATAAAGATTCCGAATTTTCTTTTTCACATGAAATCGCTGAGTACTCCGTTTAGCTAAAAGTTTGAATGAATTCATGCAACCCTCTAGTATATATCTATGTTTGTACATACATATATAAGTGCATAGAAAAAGTATTTTTGGATATTCATACAAAAAATTGTCTTTTATTTCAACTCAATTTTTTTGCCCTTTGTATGAATATTGCAATGTCGACACATATATCAGAACAGGTATTCACTCAAGTTAAAAAAAAAAATGTGAAGCCAAAATCATTCATTCGTTTTGTATATGAATGAATTCATGCAGCCCTCTAATATGTACATATCGTCGGTTAAAGTACAAAACCGTGTATATTTTTTCTAAGTGACTTTGAACTGGGTTCTAATACCCTTGAAACCGAGCCATTGCCAATGGAATACATATAAACTTCTTTACTTGAGACTTATAATCCGCTTTAAGCTACTCTTTAAAAACTTTCCCATTATGCATATTAACAAAAAAAACTATTTTCGTTTCAAACTTGACCCAGTTTCAGAACAACTACACTACACTTGAACTTCTTGGCCGAAGTCACCGACCAAATATTCCATAGAAAACGCGTAAGTCAACCTTGCAGACTCGACAGAAAAATGTAAACTACTGGAAAAAATATGCTTAGTACAACCGAATTCAAAATACTGCTATTACAAATTAAACCAAAGACATACAAGATATTTAAACAGCGGAGTACACTATGGGATGAGCATAATTTTGAAACACTGGGAGCGAAGAGGTGCAAACAGCGTAATGGGTAAACATACTTCTTTTATTAAAATTGCAACTAATTACTAAATGCTTTTTTAACAATTGCAGTATTTTTAAGGAGCCTAGGTGTGACAACACTAAGTTTATTAGCACTAGCATTCGCGATTTCCAGTTTAAGTCAGGATGTGGAAGCAGGCACTATGAAAATTGCATACAAGAAACCGATCTTTGGCAAAGCAAATCTGTTTAAGGATAGACGCTACAAGTTAAAGCCGGACTTTAGCAGGAAAGTGCCCATCTTTGCAGCCGCCGGGACAAGTACCAACACAAGCTCCGCTACCAGCACTACGACCACCACTAGCACCATTCCCACAATGGCACAGGCCCCAGCGCCCACAGAACCCACAATGGAAGAAACAACAACGCCAATACCAACAGAGATTGATTTGATCGCACACGAGACAATTATAGACAGAAACATTGACAGTGTTGGCACAGAGGCGTCCATTAGAGTACCCGATACAGAACCGGCTTTTATGGATAAACGACTGGAGGACGAAACTGAAGCACATTTGCCTTATATGGTGATAAACGGAATGGGTTCATCAGCAGCAGATGTAGATTTATTGCCCCATGTAGAGCCAGTCGTGAATAACACATTGGAAGCACAGCAGCAATTATGCAAGCAGCAAGGCCTATGCGATTTCGCCGATGATGCTGAAGCACAGAGCAGCACCCATGTTGTCACTCATGTAGAGGCAAATGACGAAATTGAAGAACTCTTCCCAATGCCAACACCAGAGTTACTAATTGCACCCCGTTTACAAGGCACTCGCAGCTCGCCAACGAAATCCAGTAAGAGGACAACATCAACAACAACCGAAAGTGGCCGCCCCGTGCCATGTACTTGCGGCGTCTTCCTTACATCACAAATTAAGCGGAGCTCAAAAGAACAACCAGAGGGTGCACCAGTGATAACCAACGAATTAGACCGCACCTTTCCTTGTAATGCCGTAGGTCAGAAACAATGTCAAACCAAGTGCCTTGAATCTGTAAGTATGCATAAAATTTAATGTGACCTATATGAGACACCTATTCTTCCAGTAGATAGTGCAGCATTTGCCCAATTCGGCTAATATATTGTGCGCAACCCTAAATCGTGACTGCCGAAAAGAGCGTGCCTACCTCTTCATCAAGAACTGTCGAAATCAGTGGTTCAATACAAATTTAGCGGCTGGAAAAGAGTACTGCTGCCGCAATAACCAACCATATCCTTGTCCACTTGTTTGAAATGTTGAAATTATGAATAAAGAAATATGCTTAGAATCTATGTAATTTATAATTGTGTTTTATTACGTAAGACATAAGAGGCTTTTTCGTAAGCTATTTTTTAATATGATTAAAATAATACATGTATATAAGTACAATAACAATACATAAATATGAGAATGATCAAAAACTGAGAACATTTACCGTAAATGGGATAAAAAGTACAAGTAAACGTGAACGAACATAAAAGTATGTACTAATAAGCTAGCTTAGTATTGAAAATGTACTTATTTTGTTGATTTCTCATTTTTTTTATGTATTTTGCTTAATAGTTTGCTCATATATTCAAAGTATTTGTATTTGTTTTTTTTTTTTTTAATTTGCCCAAAATATACATAGATAAGGAAAATAATATTTCTGTTATATAATTGTTTTTGGCTAAAGAGGTTTACAGCTTAATGTAATTATTGTTGTTGTTTACCATAGCGAGAGCAATCACATTGTAGGTGACTGGAGGAGGGGCATTAGTTGCATTGGGCCTTAAATAACTAAAAAATGTGTACATATGTATTTAACGATGCAGTAAATGCCGACATGCGAAATGTAGAGATTAAGAGCTATGGAAAAACCTTAATTAAAATATTAAATGAAAATAATATGAATGAAAATCAGTTCCTCCCTCAACCTAAATTGTGGTTGATTTGCAACAAGTCTAGTCATATTGTAGTTTGAGACGTCTTCACTCGAAAAATTTCTTCTTGGAAGAAGGCAAATCGAAGGATATCGTGGATAATCTGAAAGTACGGACCAAATTTGAAAACAAAAAAAAAAGAAAATTTAATTTTATTAGAGGTATAGAATAATTAAAAAACGAGCGTATCTTGTAACGACAGTTGGACTATTTACATAAGCGAATAGGTGAAAATGAACAACCAATGATTTAAGAAATACATATGTACTTGAATGGAGTGGGAATTTTTTTTTTTTTTATCTGTTAAGCCAAAACTATGCATTAACCGGCAAAAAATGAGCAATTCAATGACGGCAAAGCAAATAGTACATATCGTAATGATGTTCGAGTTGAACCTCTTTTGAAAAGGGTGTAAGATATGAGAACAATCAGGCAGGTTCTGCACTTCCGGGTGCATTTCAACCCCTGCGCATTTGAATTCAAAGCGAGTTAGAAATTCACTTGGAATTGAATTGCAGAACCTACCTGAATACCTCACTTTAAGTGAAAAAACCGCGAAATTTCATGTTGGCTGCCTGCTTAAGTTAAGGAGCTTTAAAGCAAAATCTCGTATCAGAACATCAGTTTAAAGAAGCAACCGAACCAAATTCCAGTGGATATATCTAAAACTGAGGGACTTGTTTGCGATGTTGCATGGATAGTTCGAGTCTTCTATAACCCAATTTTCTGTTCACAGAAAGTGTTGAAATAACTCTCATAAACCATAGTCTCTATGTCATATACTATGTATGTATATTTTAATCGCGATTTCTTTTTAACGAAAATGTTACCTTTGCATTGCCCTCGTCACACAAACACTAAGGAGAGGGCAATGAAAAGACAACCTTTTTTTAGAAAAAAAAAACGCCCAAATTCACCGAGAATTTTTTACTTTGGCTTGGCAGAACGATTATCGATTAATGATTTTGCAAATTTCACTGCCAAAAGATAATTATAATGAAAACTAAAACATGCAAATATGTATGTAGGTAATTTAAGCGGAAAGTAAATCATCAATTACCTGGCCATTTTCGGTGTTAGATAGGCGGGGTTGGGCTTTACAAAAGTAGAATCCTTGCTTTCATCAATGCTATCGGAAACGTTAGCTTTGGGCGGTGTCCGCTCCAGCGACTGCTCATTGATCTGCTGTTGACTATTGTCAGTGCTATTGCTAATGAAAGAACCGTCATTCTCTTTGTTTTCACTGATGTCACCCTGTTCGTGATTTTTGCAACCTTTGCATAAACACTTTTCTGTGCACTTAACACCTCCTGCAGAACATCCACAACGCTTGGTAACACAACCTCCAACACGACATTTGCAAGACTTATGTTTCCTTTTTCCTACATTGAGCTTCGCTTCTTGTTGTTGTATTTGTTGCATCAACTTCACTTCGGTGTCAACGGCTTCTGTAGTGAGTGTTTCATTGCCGGAGCTAGTGTTTTTGGTCGTGTTTTTGGTGTTACGCTGTTAGATGTAACGCACACGAGAAAACTGTAATAATTAATATGTTAACGGGGCATAAATTTACTTACAGGGTGTAATCGTTTGGCATGTTTAACTGCCGGCGTGTTTCCCCAGTCCGGATCACGGTGGTCGTCGTCGGTGTCGGTTTCACTCGAAAGGAAGATTTCATCAGTAATTACTACAGTTTCTGGATTTGATTTTAGCTGCAAACAACAACGATACTCATCTAGTTTGTGTGCGTCAACCCCCTGTGCAGCCATTTGCTCACCTTTTTGAAAACCTCTGTTTTGCGTGTACCCTTCGCTTGCACCGCTAATTTCAACTCATTTACCATTTGTTTGTATTCCTCCAATTCCTCGCGCATCGCTTCCATTTTATTCAATTGTTCCTCTTGGATTTTGAATCGCTCCTCCTGTTCTGGTGTTAGTTTGTCACCCGTGCCTACAGCCAGCAGTGGTGCATTATGTAATTCTCTCAAAAGTACTGCTATTTTATCCTCATATGTATTCTCCCGATCGGCAATGGCCTCCTCGTGTTCCAACTCCATTAGACGCATACGTTTAGTTGCTACTGCGCTTGCTTGCTCGGCTGACTCTCGCAGCGCAGTCTGCTCATCTAAGGCCATCTTTTGTTCCTGCAAACGAACGGCATGTTCGCGTCGCATAACCGAAATCGACTTGAGCAATTGGCGCATCATAGCACGCGCCTCGGCAACGTTCTGTATGTTATCGTACAAGGAGCGCATGCGCCCCTCAAGATCGACCGTGTATACTTTTTGCTGCAAATCGGTTATCTGTGCATTGCGCATTTCGAGATCTTCTTTAAGCGTTGGCAGTTCTTGGGATGGGACGCTGCCTGGTGCGAGTTTTTGATTTTGTAATTCTGCAATGCGAGCGCTAATAATGCCACGATCTTCCATCAACTGTTCCAGTGTGTGTTCCGCATCGATGAACGAAACAATTACCTCTAATTCACGTTCAACCAACGAAATCACTTGATCGATCTTATTACTAGCCGTATTTCCATCTTTTGACGAGTGAGTCTTTTGTCGTTGAGTTTGAGCGGCACGCTGTCTGTCGATTGCGTCTTTAAGCCTGCAAAAAAGCAAAAAAAGAAGAATGTAAGTATCGATAAAAGGAGGAACTTAGGGAACAGGGAATTTTTACCGTTTGTTGATGGCCAGAGCCTCTTCGCACTTGCGTTTCAAAACATTACGTTGTTTTGTGTGCAATGCTTCCTTTCGCGCCATTTCGTTCTTTAGTTTACGATCTTTGTTGCGCAGCTGGATCAGTTCTTTCTCTCTGGACATTTTCCATTGGCGGAAGTTTTCTGACTCTTGTCTCATAGCGCGTATTAATTTTACTTTAGACTCTTTCATCGCCTGTATTTCTGTATGCAGATTCTGTATCTTCTGCGTCTCCTTCTCACGCACCTTTAGCAGTTTGGCTTGTTGCATATTCTTTCGTTTCATTTCGCTGATCTCTTGTTCGAGTGTTTGTAGGCGCTTGCGGCGTTCCTCTGCCAGTTTTGCGGAAGCATTTTCTTTAACATGACGCAATTTGTCAAGCAACTGATTTCTTTCGTCTTCAAGCTCTTGTATTTTTTTCTCACATTCCTTGAACTTCTCTTCGTTATTGTCTTCCAGAGTGCAGAATTTAACTAAATTTCCAGCAACGCGTTGATGCAGCTCTTCTTTTAGGTTGAGTTCCCGATTGATGCGCCTCAACTGTTCTTTGAAGTCCATTTGTATGTGGGTGTATGCATCAGTTTGCTCTTGCATTTGGGAGTGAACTTCAAGGAGTGCACCACTGGTATCTTCTTCGTCTCCACCGCCAATGCTGCCATTCATCGTAGCACGTTTGTGATTTTCTATTTCCGCCTGAGTGCGTTCTAATTCCCCGTCTAGACCGTCCACCAACTGATTCAATTGTTTGATGCGTTCTGCAGTGGCTTCCTGCTCTTCTGTGGGCGCATTCAGTTTGTAGTTTTTCCCCAAATCTACTGCGATTGCCTTGAGGTCGTTCAGTTGAATTTTTAGCTTTTCGTGTGCCTCCTCTGTGAGGTGAGCACGCATTTCATGTTCTGCTACATCGTGGAGAGTGGTTTGTAATTGTTGCTGAAGGGTGTGATATTTTTCTTGGAGCACTTGATATTTTTTTGCAATTTCACCATTGACATTTGAAATGCTAGCGCCTACAGGGGGCGTTGGCATGCTTTGCAGTGCGCTATTAAGGGAGCTACTCATTGTGGTGGTGCCACCCCCCGCGGCCAACAGTTCGACACGCAACTTCTGTATGATACTTTTGAGGTGATTAATTTCAGCGGCATGAGGGTCTTGGTTAACGATTGGCTTATTTTTAATCTTTCGGGCACGGTCTGCATAGCGTAGAGTACTTAAGGTCTCGGCAACATTATAGTCGGCCGGACTAACGCAGGCAATCATAAGTGTGATCGAATTGCCGCCAAGAGAATCTTGCAACAAACGAGTCAGCTTAGAATCACGATAACGAACGAAACCAGAGCCCTGACCAGCTGTAAGAAATAACGAGATAAGTTAATTTTCTTAATAAACTTGAAGATAAATTCTTCTATAGGAATTTACATAACATAGGTGATGAAACAAAAAAGTAGTAGTAAAATTTAAGATTCTTTCGGAATACTACAATAAAGAGACGAAAATCCATTTGTACTTGTTGAAAAACTACTATTATTATTGCGCCATGGATTTGTATTAATTGTTTTTGTTAAAGAAAATGTTCAATTCCTGCCTAGAAAATATTCATTCCGTTTGCTATATTTAAGTAAAGAAGTTATCTTTAAAATTAAAATTAAACAGTACTTACAACCAAGTGCAGATATTACGTTCCCCAAAGCCAAAAGACCCTGATTTATTTTTACGCCCTCTTTGAAGCGGTCACCGGTGGCTTGTGTCTTCTTTGAACGTTCCGACCCAGCCAAATCAACTAAATGAAACTTGGAGGTAGTTACTGTGTTCCTGTGCAGAAAGGGTAAAGAATAATGCGTTTAAATCAATATTTACTACAACTACATCCAACAGTACGATCTTAGTAAAAAAAAATACATACGCTTCATCTTTCTTGGTAGCCTCAACCGTGATAGTGAAAATCGCATGTGACCGTGAGGATTGCTCGTTCATTGCTGTAGCCGCCACAGCGCGTCCTGCAGACCCGCGCAACAGGCAATTAGTTGTCTCGTTCACCGATGTCACCTGCTTTTCAGTCAGCCCAGGCATGATAACACCATTGCGATTTTCACGCATCTCCACTATAGCATGATCGCGTGCCTGGTCCGATAGTAAGTCGTATAGTTGTTCCTGGTACAACTCCATAAAAGAACATTTGACAACGAAGTCGTATTCTTCTGCCAACTTTTTAATGCGCTCAAATATGTCGCGCATTATACGTGGTATAACGCCAGCATTTTCATCCAACTCCCCATCAAAGGCTGTGCCCATCGTGTGAGTCTTTCCAGATCCAGTCTGGCCATATGCAAGTATTGTGGCATTAAAACCCGAGAAAAATTTGTCCAATAGGTCCGTCACAATCACATCATATATATATTCTTGTGTATCATGAGCATTAAACACATAATTGAAGGTAAATGTTTCTGTACGGTTGACTATTACTTGTGAGGAATCACCGACGCGCTCCACAGCCTCCTGACAACCACGCTCACGTTCCAAAGACACGAGCGGCCTAATTCGCACCGCAACGCGTACGTTATCTGCGTCGGCCATTATGTGTTTATTTAATTTAAAGATTTTTAACCCAAATACGATTATTGATTTTTCTGTAAAAAATTTATCACGGCTTCTAATGGAAATAATTTCCGGGCTATGGCTCTCTCACTAAATATTAAAAATTAACACAGATTTAAAGAATAAACACAACAGCTATGGAAAAAATATGCAGGAATCCACACAAAAGCCCTTTTGCAAGAACTGAAAAATTTGAAATGGCGCCGCCGTTAGCTGTCGCTGAAGCTGTCGTATGCACCTTCCATTCAGCGGGGGAATGTAATAGATCAACTGGAATGGCGAACTGCCAGATCAACATTTCAAGCTAGAATATATTGAAAGGCAAATTTTAATGCGATGGAAAATATAAATTTTGGATATAAAATAATATTAATATATGAAAATGCGACCGAATTCATGAATTCTTCATTTCATGAATTCAAAAATGGTACCGTTAATGCACCGCCTTAATTCGTGAAATGAAGTGTTTTGAATAACGCCGTGTTTACATTGGACAATGCTGTCAAGACTAAATAAATACGTATTGGTTACGCTGATATTTGTCTCCGTGGCGTAGGCGTACGCCAAGTAATGACATGAAATGTCATATCCGTATTGCTTGAGTGTGTTAGTTAAAATTTTGAAATTTGTTGTTACTTTTTTAACTTTTTTGGTAGCTTGAATTTAATTTTTATTTTTTTGAAATCGTGATTACAAGAAAATATTAACAAAAAAGAAATATAGAAAGCGAAAAAACTTATAATGCCGCATACGTGGTTTTTAGGCAAGAGTGTTGCGTGTTCATCGCACCGAACGACGAATATTTAAAAAAAAACAATGGGAGCTATCTTGCCCCATGTTTTTGCCACCAATTTTTGAGAATCATTTTAAAACCTCCGACCGTTCTAGTACGACCCTAAAGCGATTGAATCCGGAATCGGGTCCGTCAAAACAAATACCAGTACCCAATCTATCCAACGTGGAAATAGAAAAAATATAAGAAATTAACTTCAAAAATATGTGTTTTTTTACTACGACTTGGTCAAAACGAAGACCTGTTATAAGATTGTTATGTTTATTTATTAAGGAGAAAATTTGTGTTTTTAAACTTGTGTTATCAGATGCAGGTCTTTTTACATCTGACACACAGGTAGAATCATCTAAGTTTAGTTTTTTTCTTTTCAAAGATCGTACTTTTAAACAGTTAAATAAAGACTGTGAATTTGAAAGGCATACGCATACGCGCGACAAATCAGAGGAGAAGCTCGACGGAACACTAATATATTGTGTAAGCGCCAATCTAATATTACTTTTACACGTAGATGTCGTGGTGTTGATTTAAAACACCGAGACCGCAGGTTCCGATCCCTCCACATGCAGTCCTAACGATAGTACACAAAAGCTCTTTAAAAACCCAATTTATATCGGAAAGAATTGTTAATCATATAATCTTTGTAATATAAGTTTATGATATTCGATACGATACCGGGGTTCTGGTGCTCGATTTCGAAAATTTTTTTTATAAAACTATCGAGTACAAAATATCGGTATTGAATGCCAAAAGTATCGATATGGTATCGTATCGTATCGAAATTCGAATCTCTAATCACGAGCACTATTATTTTCTATTTTTTTTTTCTAACTAAAGAAAAGTTAATTTAACATGAAAACACTTTGTAAAGCGTTTTAATGTACAATTTTACCTACGTTTTGCGATTAAATGGCTGACAACAATTTTGGGAGTACAACTCCTCCACCACAAGCTGCAAGCCTGAAAAGCGCTGAACCAGTGCTGCCGCTGTCACTTCAATTGAAGGTTTTCACTTTACTTTGGAAGCCTTCACTTTGTCACTTCATTTTACTTTGTTTTACTTCACCAAAGTACGTAAATTTATAAATTTATAGATTTAGATTTATCCTCCAGATAAATAAAAGATTTATCTCCAAGATAAATAAAAACTTCTTTGAAATAATTGATTTATTTAACCAAAATCAACAATCTTTTGCTGAAATTCGTGTTAAGTAGTAAGTATGGCAAAGTAACTTTTCGCAAAAAGCTAGTAGAAAGACGCCTAATAAAGTAAATCTCCGATCTGGCATCGGTTATTTGGAAGAAGTCATTTTGATTTTCATTTTCACATGTATAATTGTAAAACGAACAGAAATGAATGGATGGATAAAGTTTCATAATTATTTTGTAAGTAGTTGATGCAAATGACAAATATATTTTAGTTTTCATACATAAATCGATAATCGATTAATTATATCTTAGTGTTAATATCATCAGTGAACTATAATTCTTGATTTTCTTTCCTCAAGGTTTGAAACATTGTGATTTTAAAGATATTCTAGCAATAAATTTGCACAACAACAAAAAACATTATAAATTAATAAAGGTTAAAGATTAATTTTATTGTGATAAAAAAATAATGGATTAACCAATCAGGTGATAAATAACCTAATCGAAAAACCCCACACCCCTAGTTATGGTCGAAAGTCGTAACTTCAATAATCACTTCACTTTCCCTCCGAAGTCACTCCGAAACACTTCAATTTTAGTGTGGTTTCACTTCGCTGGAAAATTAGCAAACGGCAACACTGAGCTGAACGCCTGAAAAGCTTGTTGTGGAGTTGTACTCTAAGAGCCAGTTTTTCAGTGCGCGGCCGTAGCTTAAACGCCCGTTCTGGTTGGTTTAAACTACGATCCGCCAATCAAATGACAGCCAGCTGTCAATTTACTTAATCTAAGCTTAAGAGCGAAATACACCACACAAGCGGCTTGTCAAACATACTTTTCCCATTTTGCCATAGACCATGCAAACATGAGTCGTTCAAGCACAGAATTTTAGTTTTCTTTCGGTTAACAATGTAAAACATTTTAGTTTTCTTCCATTATTCTCCCTTACGTCTTCACTTGGTGAAATTTCAGTTGCAATTGAGGCGATTTTACCATCCACATCGCAAGCGGTTTGATCAAACGTCAACATGGCGGCCAGAAAATCAAAAAAATTTGATTTTTGCTCAAATTTCCCTCAAGCGGTTTGTCAAACCTTCAAACACCCCATAGACAGCACAAATGGCTTGAAGCAAAGGGAAATTTCGCTTGGTTTGTCAAGCCGCTTGTGTTGTGTATTTCGCTCTTTAAACTGGCACTGAAAAAGTGGCATTAAGAGCGAAGTACACATATATGTAATACTTACGGGAGTATTCATATATGGAAATACACAACAAAAGCGGCTTGACAAACCAAGCGAAATATCTCTTTGCTTCAATCCATTTGTGTTGTGCACGGGGGGATTTAACACGCCGTTTGAGGGAAATTTGAAAAAAAAAAATTAATTTTATGATTTTCTGGCCACCATGTTCACGTTTGATCAAAC
>NW_023458556.1:14744248-14758558 GCF_013731165.1 Rhagoletis pomonella | reverse complement strand
AAAAAAGGCTAAAATCCAGTGTATTGCTATCGCAAAAACGAAAACAATTCTCTTCCACCATCAAAAACATATTTGCCGACATCATTGTGTACTGAGTGGCAGCGGAGCAGGTAGGTTGGATAATGCCAAAGTGTGGCTATAATTTTAATGTAATGCCCAAGAATTTTGCAATTCACAGCGCTGTTTAGAAATATGGATGGGTCTGATGTATTGAAAGAGTACTTGGATTTGTTTACTGCTGATTGCAGGCAACTCAAATTGTTGGTAGCTCCCAACGCTGTAATTGATTGGTTTGGGCGCACGGTGCGTGGACCAGCCAAGATCCATGACTATTTCAGGTTTGATTGTAGCTATACACTTTTTTCACATATACAAATTTTACCTTCCAATACTTAGATTCGAAGTTGCTACGCAATATGATCATATGGATTTCGATAAAGCCGAATCCTGTGCACCAATTGAACAGCGACCTTCGCACTGGAAAACGTAAGTATTTACATAAACATCTGACTTTTATGCAAACTAAACCATGAAAAATGTATAGCAAATTGCTGCATACCGGTGATACGGATTTTGTCTTACCGATAAACAAGGTTACTGGCTTAACTTCGTTGAAAAGTTATGCCGACAGTGACATTGACGATGATGATTTGCAAATGCAACCATTGCCTGCAGGCAATCAAACTCCAGAGCACAATAGCAGCAGCATTGCACATATTAATGAACTTACACCACCGTCGAGTACTATAAAACTTGAAGCTACGGCAACAGATTCTGAAAGTGAAGTAGATGATCCGGATAGTGCAAGCGCACCTAAGCGATTAAAGCGTTCACTACCCACTCCGTTCAGCTATTTACGACGTCTGCCTACAGCCACCACTAAAACTACACACGTGTCTAAAAGGCAGCTAACGGCCTCGCAACTTGACATGCAAATGTTGGGTGATGATACGTCCAGCGACGAGGAGTTAGATGCAGATATGCGTAAGAAAATATTAAGCGAATACACTTCGCTGCAGTACATAGAATCGACTGGGTTTTTGCGTGCCAAACCACAGGTACTGCCTCACACCGACTCGCCACCAACACCGCATCGCATGCATGATTGGGATAGGCCAGTACGTATACGCATGTCATATCGTCGAAGTTTATCCGATCAACAATTGCAAGTCGTTTTGGTCATATACGAACATGTAAAGAGCAGTGGTACGGATGTGATTCAAGGTGCAACAGCTATTAGCATGCGTCGCCGTAATCTCATGGCACAGTTCAATGAAGCAGCGCTAAGTGAACCGTCGCCAACTACGCAGGAAGTGACTGGCGATGTTGAAGAAATTGTTGCTACGGATGTCACCACTGTAGTACCATTGACTGATGTTGGTGAAGACGCGTCCGCTGCTGTAGATACGGCACATTTGCGTACTCCGTCGAAAAGTGGGCCAACACCACCAGCTACACCAAAACGCAGGCCACGGGTGCCATACGCTATGTCGGGCATGAAGCGTATTGCCCCAACGCCCTCGACGTCTACTCCAAAACGCAGTGCAGCACGTACGTTGAGGCTTTAAGGGGAATAAAGTCGAGCAACGGCGATGATATTTTATTTGGCAGTTTAGCAAATTTTTTATAAAACTAGTTTTGTTTGATTAAAAAAAAAAAACACAAACAAAAATCGAATGATTCAAGGGTTTAGTAAATTAAAAATCGTACAAATATATGTATGTATGTGAAAAAAAGATATTTTAGGTGCTGCATTGCCACGGAATTTTCATCTCTTGAATATTTACTTACCATAAAATACTTTTCAGTAGCTTCTTGGCAGAATGGAAACTAGTAAAAACTATTTTATGTATAACTATGTTTTTCTGTATTAGGAAAACTATAGTGGTTTTCTGACTATAAATTCGTCTTCGCTTTGTTGCGCTAAATACCCGTGAATCATTCGCAATTCAAAATTTTTCGCAAAATATTTCGAAAACCGCGAAACAGTTTTGCGGTTGCAAAAATATGTACTTCTATTCGGAGTGAAGATTGTGGCAAAATTTTTCTTCTAATTATCGCTTTGCTAAAATGTAATTTCCTTACCAATGTTTTTTTTTGGTTTTAGGTTATCCATAGAAAAGCTGCAATTAAAAACCGTAACTTGATACTTCTAAACCTTAACTACGTACATGCATATGTACATAAGTGTGTGCTTGTTTTTTTTTTATATACATATGTATGTATATACAATTAAACTTTTCCTAATCCTCAAAATTAATAAAATTTGTTTATTAAACAAAGTATGCTTACGCTAGAACTCCACATCAAGCACCCTGCGTTTTTAAGCTTTCAGCGCGCTATTCAGTTATGCCGCATTTCCACTAGGCATTGAAATGACAAAAAATGTATGCCATATAAAAAATTGAAAAATGGAAATGAAATTAATGAAAATTTTTTTAATATAATGACACGAATATTTTTTAATGCCCGACTTTGTCATTTGTCATTTAATGCCTAGTGGAAATCCAGCATTATAAGTTATATGCCTGAATTAGCGTTAAGCACCAACACGCTTGAGATGCCTGATGTGGACCTCTAGCTTTATTGCCCCAAATAGTTTCTAGATTTAATAAGTTTCAAATTTAAAATTAGTTTTCGTCTCTTCAACTCTGAATAGAAATGAATATTTTAACAATACCCATTGAAATTTTTTGAGTGCTCACTAGAGACATTCGATATTGAGGGTCTATGATCCCGCATTTTGCATATATAAATATCCCTTTATACATTATATTTTGTTGTATGTATTTGAAAGCAATCACGTCGATTGTATATTTTCTATAGTTTTCATAGCCATTTGCAACTTACATAAATATACATATATAGTGGTCTCATTTATTTGCTATTAGTAATTTAAATGTTAGCTTGTTTTACTACTATTTTTATATAGATTTATATGGTAAAATTAATCGAATGTATAGCACGTGTATGTATATGCAATTAAGACACACTTTCCATTTTCCTATTACTCTTTTTACGCTTTAAAGGGAGCTTCATCGTAATAATAATGCCGCTGTATAACGTAGATTATTTATGTACATGTGTACTTACATATGTATGTATTCATACTTAATTAGTTTACATTGAAATAATGTATGTATTTCTTATGGGCATATTTTGATTGTTTATTAAAAAAAAAAAAAGAAAAATAAATGTATTGAGAAAAACGTATGATGAATTGTTGGAAAAAGTTATAGAGAAGTCGAATAAAATATCAAATATCAATAAAATGTATTACCAGCGATGGTCATTCTATGACAGCGGAATGCCTGAGACATGCCCCGAACCGATAGATGGACTCAGAACACAGGACGTATTTTTTCCTTTGATCATAGTAAATTTCAGTGGTTTCTTTAAAATATATGTAGATATGTATGTTCTTTATTTGTAACGCTTTAAAACCTACATATGTATATATATGGTCCAAAATGCTTTCGAGTTGATTTAGGTATCTAGTTTCTGGAGGCAGTCAACTTTCTTCGGCGGTTGGAACAGAGGCAACATGCAGAGGTTGTTTATCAATCTTGTTCGTGTAGATGCCTCCTGACGTACCTTGGCTAGAGCTCTGCTGCAAGCAGGTGTCTGTTAGGTTGCCCTCGTCTGTGACAACCCTACTCCCTGCTCCATGACGGGGACATCTGAGCCTCGTCGTGTGATTGGTTGTTGGTTTTGGCAGGTCTGTACCTTCGTCCACTGCGTGCTGCTAGTCCCGGGCGACCGCATGTGCCACAGGTTCACTCCTCTGTACCGTTCTCTAATAAATTGGGACACTGTGAGTAGAGTATCTCACCACATATGAATGCCAAGATCCCTTATATCCGCAGTGGCATATATTCGGGAAGTGCTTTTCCTACTCGCCCAATCAATGCACAGATAAGTAAGGGACTCAACCAGCGTTGACCCTTCGAAAGAACAGAACACGTCGCATTCGAAAACTTTCGGTGCAATCAAACACACGACGGTTCTCAAGGAAAATCTTGACATGTCCCTTCCGGAGCGGAGGAAGCGGCGATTCATCAACTACATATATGAAAAGACGACAGTCATTGCGGTCAAATTTCACAATGCTAACATCAAACCGCGTGAGTTCCCTAACTTGGCGTTCTCATCGTTGCTGAACTCACTTCTCCGCCAGCTGGATTTATCTCTTCGACCCTGCTAGCTTCTCCACTGCGATGAAGCTTGGCCATTTGACGATTAGGATGCCACTGTGGTAACCATCTCAACAACATTGTGCTTTCTAACGAAACACTAGCCAGACACGTGGGAAAGCCCTTCCTCGGCATGAAAGATGACCTTAAACTGTACGTAAACCCTTAATTCTCGAAGGAGGAGCAGGTCAAAGGCCTAAGCGAGCTAACCATCCACAGCACACGCCGCGTTAATATCGTTATAGGCGACCCCTCGACACCTTTTAGCGGAAACAGAAGTACCGCGTGAGACGCAATACAAGCCGATTCAACTATGGCAGGCTGGTGCAGCCGCCTCAACAGCTTCCATTCGCGCCTGAGACCCGTAATACAGTTCTCTCAGTTTGATACTTTCTTTTCTGTGCGCTTGCATTATAGTACTGAGACTTACCACAAGTAAGGGCTCAGGTCCTATCGGGGTCAAACAAAAAGCCATTGTCGCTATCTGATCAGCTTGCCTCGTTGCTATCGAATTTTATGTGGCCTGCTACCCATTTAGCTTCGCGAAGCTGCGAAGGAATACGCAAGTTAATCTCTGCGCACAGACTATGGAATCGACTTCCGCTTGGAAGATAATTGGAAAAGTTACCAAGGGAATTGACAGTGTCGGGTCATATACGCCTGCTCCAATACCCTCAGCGCCCTTAGCGCAATCTGTGTACCAGTATAGTGTGCTCGCCTGATTGTGTCTCTTTATTATAGAAGTCTACAGGTCGTTTTGCTGTATTATTCTAAGTATGAAGCCTGGCAGCAGCAGGAGTGATTGAGATACTCTCCCATAAGTTACTAAAGCTGATACGCTTGGCTTTTATAATTTCCTTGTCCTATTTTTTTTTGAGCTGGCTGAATACTCATCCCTAGTGCGCTCTGCCCACTTTAAGAGTCTGCGCACCTCTTTCCTGAGTTTTTAGAGCTCCCGTAATCACCAAGTAGGCTGGGACTTCCCTCTTGGTTTGTTCAAGGGACAGCTAGAGTTAAAGGAATTCAATACAGTACCTTTCAGCCCATTAATACTATCATCTAACTCCATACCTTTTTTGTATTTTGACTCTTAACTAGGTAGCTTCGCCCTGAGTACTTCAACGTACTTATCCCGATCAGTTTTCCTGGGGTTCCTCTTAAGATAGCCCGTCCAGCCTTCATTGCAAAGCGTCTGTGAGTAGGCAGTTAGGGCTCAGCTGAGACCCACCTTTGTGTGTGCTGACTAATCTGTTAGTGAGAGTTATGTCAATAAATTCCTTTCTAACCCTAATAACGATTGTTAGTCTATGACCCCTACTGCTCCACTCAACATTGTAGGCGTTCGCATCGCAGCGGGAAGTCGCCAACTGTGACAGAACTCCATCAGCTGCTGTATTCCTGCCGTTTACTGACGGCGTCGTCTGAACTGCTCCCAAGCCCTGTGCTAGAAACTCTGCCATGCCGAAATAGTTAATATCTTTCTTCAACACCACAAACGCTCTGGCCCACTAACTAGAGAGGTCCCAAATTAACTTGTTGCAATTATGATTCAGGCCCCTAACCTGGCCACTGTATGATGCCCAGGTCCTCGGTGGCGAAACTGCAGCTACCGCCTGGTGCAGGTTGACCTGGGCTACTGTCAAGTGCAGTGTGCTCATTGCTTAGTTTCGTGTAGATCCACGAGCGGCGAATCGCTTCCGCCTGTCGAGCTCAAGCGTGCTGCTCAAGCGCAGTAGCCGCTTTCTCCGGAACGAAAAGCATTAGCCTTTATGCCGCGATGTCTGATTTTGGTATTACATATCTTTTTTTTTTTTTTTTTTTAAATGTCCGGATCTTTTAAGGCCATTAAAGGTATTGTATAAAAAAGTTAAACCAAAAATTTCTTTAATTTTTCTTTCTATGATTTTTTTAACTTTAAAAATTAACCTTTCTAACTATAATAGTTTTTCAGATATTCAAGAAATAAACTTGCAAAATCCGGGAAACCGTGAAATTTTGATTTCGAATTTTTTTTTTTAATTGCTTTTTGGTTGTTTGTGTTTCCGATAGGGTAGGAGTATGATGTATTGTGGAACGATTTTCCGTCATCACTTGTCAAATTTGATTTGGAGACAAACCGGTTTCGGCGTTGTGCCATCTTCAGTGTCATTTTTCGTTCTCCGTTTTTTTTTATGTTTTTCTTTTGACAGAATTTCGATCTCGATTTGAGATGGATTAACCCATTTGTATGTATGTGCGTAAAAATGGATTCTTTTTCATGGTAATTAAATCTATGTTTTGCAAAGAAGGTTTACAAATGTTTTAGTTTTTGTAAAAAAGTGACATGTAAATATTTTTTTTTGTCAAGTATTGCACTCAACTGTTAACCGTAATTATACGTAATTTATTACTGCAATGTATGTCTGAATCGTAACTGAATAAAATAACTATTTTTTTTTTTAATATTTGATAAATTTATTTACTTTTTATGTAACTTTCAAGTTTTTTTATATTAAATAATTATTATTAGTTATTTAATTATAAATCTATGTATGTACTTATAGTTTTACAAGTAAGTTAACGGCCGTTTGATTACATAGTTAATATATTTTTGTTAAATTTTTTGTTTTGTTTTGATATTGCATTTTTTTCTTCATCTAAACGAATGCAATGATTTTGTATTTGCTGACCCGCACTTATAAAAATAATAAAAAATAAAAGTAGAGACCAAAAAAAAAAACCAAACAAACAAACAAAAAACATTCTATGGCGACAAGTAACAAATGTATGTACATATGTTTGTAGGTAGGTAGTATGTATATGTACATATATGTATGTATATGTATACTTATGTAGTATGTTGCTATGTATAATTTTAACTTATTTAAAAACGTGCATTTAACAAATACTGAATTTTAAATTGATATTTTACATTAAAACATGCATTCAACTCTTTTGTGCCTCAATCTTCCTTCCTTTCACCTATGCATGTAAGTAAGTAAGATCTATTAGGTTTCCTTCTTAGAGCGAATAGCGCGTACTATCGTCCGGTTTTACCTCAACTGGTATAGCCTTGACAATGAAACGTCTGCGATTGAGCAGTGAAATTGCACTAGAAGTGGAACTTTCAATGCTGCTGCCATCATCAATAGGCTGTTTGGGTTAAAAGTAAGCAGAAAAGTGTAGAAAATTATTAGAAAGGGTTAGATACTTTTTTGTTTTAGATATATGTATGTATGTACATAAATAGATATTATTGAGGAAATATCGACCCCTTACCGCTAAAAAGACGTAAGCGACTTTTTTTTTTTGAAAATTTTATTTTTGATTCAGAAGTGTATCTACATAGATGCTGTAGGAATGTTTCTTGCATAAAAAAGAAAATTTTTAATAAAATGTCGCTTACGCCTTTTTGGCGGTTAGGGCTCGATATGTAATAATTAGGTTATGCCCATCAATTAGAAAACTCGAAAGCATTTTTCTTAGAAATCTAAGCAGTTCCCTCAAATATTCGAGACTTTCGAGGTTTCTGTTGCTTTTTATAGTTAAAGGGAAAATATGCGTAATATAAAAAGCGTAATTTGGAAAAAATTATGATGAAACCAGGTTACATATATGCTAGATGCTACCTATATTATTATTATTATCATTTAGTACGCTGTTTTATTGCCAATTTTTTGTGTGCATTAGTAATTGTATGCGTATTTGTGAAGTTAATTCAGTAATCGTGCAGGAAAATGTTAATGTCGTACTAGAGTTATTGCACCTCGTTATACATATGTATGCACATATGTAGGTGCGAAGGTGAAAGCAAAGAAGAAAAGTAGCAAACGATAGTGGCAAGCACAGAAAACCACTCAAAATTATACTCACTTAAGTTAGCGGAAAAAATTTGTTCATTACTTTGGGACATACATATACAAATATATGTAAATCATTTAAAACGCCTTTAATAGGTAGTAAATTACAAAATTCCATTTAGAATGTGAATCACAAGTGCTAATTGCATAAGTCCATTTAAATACATATTAAATTCATTGGCAGCTACAAACTGAGTATGTATGCTTGTATTTACACAATGTATGTATGTATATATGTGTGCATTTAAAAATTTACAAATATTTGCATTCTTTTGACAAAAGCGAATTTAAAATTTTTTTTTTCTTGCACTAACCGCTTTCCAAAATTTTAACTATAATCAAAAATATGCAGCGTATTCTTTAGCAGTTTTTTTTCTCTTTAAATCGGTTTAATTTAATTTTTTTGGTTTTTTAAATTAAATTAAATATTTTCCATTACTATTTTGGCGTGATTTTTTAGTCTTCTTGCTATTTAATAAATTTACGCGACGTATTCGATCTGGTTTATCTAAAACGAAATTAAAAAATAAACAAGTACAGTAAAAAATAAATTTTTAATTGAAAAGAATATAAAAATTTTTCTCATAAAAGCAGTGTATTAAAATTTGTATGATGTTTGTTTTTATGTTTATATGAATCTCGCCTTAATGAGCATAAAAATATGTGCTTATATTAAAAGATATTAACGTGATGTGTTTAGTTATGTATGCACATAAATATGTTTTTAAGCCAAATACCGCTGATGATGCCATTTATAAAAATTTACTGTTATTAATTGGAAAATTGGTGCTTTTGAAGAGTTTAATATAGTTTTTTTTTTTTTTGTAAAACAAAGTACATTTGTAAGCCAATACATATATATGTCATCACATAAGCTAGAATATTTGTATGTGTAAAAATACTCAACCTTTTCTTCTAACTCATCAAATTTTTGTGGTGCGATTTGTTTTAAACCTGAAAAATTGGAGATATTTCAAACTCGAAAACTTCCGAGAAAATTTTTTTCTATTCAAATTTAAAGAGTTCCGAGATTTTTGAGGTTTTCTTTCATGGCAAAAGGGATTGGCCGCTTTTGTAGTTGTAGTTTTAGAAATTAAATTTCAAGATACATATACTATATAATTTTCAGCATTTTTTATTAGATTTACACAAATTTCTGTAATCTTAATAATATTGCTGGAATAGGAATACCACACCCAATTCTTTAAGCTGGTATTTTTTCAATTATATATGCATGTTTATCGTTAGTAATATATAGACTGTTTTTTTCACTGAATACGTACAACATATGTACATTAAGGTGCATCACTCGCCATAGAAAAAAAATTGGTAGTGTTTATCATCGGAATTATAGCATCTAACTATTAAAATATAAGACAGCCGCTAAAATATCTCGAAAAACTATTATGCTTTGCCCTGGATCAATTTGAAAATATCGAAAAATATTAGACTTTTTTAAGAATAAAATTAGGTCTTAAACTATTTTTCCGAAAAACTCACCTCAGATAATAGCAGAATTTAAGAATCAAGGTCTGCATAAAAATGTTTAAGACTTTTATTTACGGAATCAAAATGTACAGATTTTTGGAGGTATGTATGTTTTTCCAAATCGCACCAGCTCACACAAATCTTAAAATTTTTCCTAAATATTTTGGTTGAAGTTTTAAAAAATATTAGATTTTATAATTCCGGCACAGTAACATTTTTTGGTGAGGCACCCTAATGCATGTTCATAAAAACATGGCCGATTCTATAGGCACTTAAAAATATAATAATTAATATAACGCTATAAACCCCAAAAACGCAAGGGCAACGTTACAAAAATTTAAATTTATAATAGGGTGGTTCAAAAATGCACGTAAAAAAGTAAAATTGGATTTTTAAAGCTCTCACTCCCTAGGGTTGTTGTTCTATACCGAAAAAACACACACCTATTTTTTTCGAGATCAGAAAATATTTAGAGGTCGCTCAGAGCGCTCAAAGTTTTCCTTGTATTTTATATGAGGAAAAACATGTTTTTGTGGAAATAGTTCAAAAGACTTTAGGGAATAGTACCCAGTTGTTTATTAACATTTTTTTAGTACTAACGATTTTTGTTGGGTCCCTCCATTGCATTTTTTTGTGGTTTTTGGGGGACCTATTAAAAACTTGTTAATATTAAGAAATGGTTAAATAAAGAATTATGTATTATTATTGGAAGTCTCCTAAAGCGAAACAGTCGTTTCCGACCGAAAAATATTGATTTTTAAAGAATTCTACACCATTCACTCTAAATAAAATATGTATATGGCGCTTATGTATCCTTTGGGCGCTTTGAGCGACCTCTAAATATTTTTTGATTTCGGAATAAAAATACAGGGATATGTTTTTCTACATATAGAACAATCCTGGGTGGTGAGAGCATTAAAATTGCGACTTTACTCATTTTGGACCACCCTAATGTACATACGTACATATGAATGTATGTATGTGTATAGGTTACTTATGCGTTTTCAGGTTTTAACAAAGGCACTATTATCACTGTATTTTACTGTAAAACCTCCATCACCTTGTATAATTTCTAATTCTTCAAGCTCTTAACTTTAAACCATTTAATTTAATCGCTTATAATATATGTATGTATGTATACCCAATACACATGCTTGTTTAGTGTTTTATTTAATTTCAAAACAACAAAGAACCCATTAACGCATTTCTTTAGCATTTTAATTTAATAAAGTACAAATGGTAATCTATTCCCCTATCCATAAGTTTTTAAGTACATTTGGCTGCATCCGAAACCATATTTTACGTATGTATGTATGTATGTATGCTTGAATGCATACATATATGTACTTTAATTTTATTGTTTTTACATTTTACTTCTGAGTACTCACATCAATACAAGCGCACTGACTTTCGTCAAATATTGTGCCAGTCGTACAGGATTGGCTATCACGGCAGACACATCGGCAAGTTGTTTCATCCCAGTATTTGTGCTCTTGCTGGAATAATTAAAACACAAAAAAAAAATCAAATGAATTTTCAATGTTAAAATATGTTATAGTAGTTTTATTAAATTTTAGTGCGACTGAATTAAACTATACTGGATTAATTAAGTTTAATTACATAATTACGTAATTCAATTTAAATTTCAATTTAATTTACTTGAACTTAGTTAAATTTAGGAAATTAAATTTTATTAAGTCAATGAATTAAATTAATAAAATTAATCAATTAAGATTTTAAAGTTAATTGAATTTCATCTAATTGTTTTAACTTAACTTGACTGAACTTACCCTAAATTAACTGGACTTAACTTATTTTAATAAACATTTAATATTTGTTATGGCGTTTCCTTTTCTACCGCAAAAGGTTACTGTAGAAAGAAAATGCCACTAGTTTCTAAAGCTTAATTAATTAAACAATTTTATTTCATCTTATATAATTATCCTTACCGATAAACATTTTTGCAGCGCATCCTCATTCGTACACACACAACTGCACATGTCACGACGATAAATTTGGTATGAATTGCAATCCTATAAAAAAGAGCATATATTAAGTAAGTAAATCATATCACTACATTTCCATATGTATGTATGTATGTATGTATGTTTTTTATTTGCTCCACCCTCTTCAAAAGCATTGCATGCAAGACACACCCAATATCCATTAAAAAGCAAAGGCTAACAAAACAAAAAAAAAAGCGACCATACCCGCCTACCTACCTCCGCCTTGATGCGACAGTCACACTGACACCTTGTATGCTGCTCCACCACAACGATCTCCTTGCCACGTATGCGCGTACTGTCGCCATGGTAAATTTTGGTCACCTGAAATGTAATGAAACTGTGTAGGTTTTCAAAGCGTTTTGTTTTGTTTTATGCTTGAAACCGCCAAAACTTCAAAAGCAAAACACACACCTCAAAGTTGATTGTCTCGGTTTCGGTGGGTTGACACGACATCAGCTGCGAACCACAGCAGCCGCCACACCGTTTCACGCGCGTACATTTCGGAAAGTAGACGACTTTGGGATCACGTGACGGTTCGAGTGGTGTGAGCGGTACAACGGTGCTCTCGGGTATACAATTAGCTGCCTTGGGTATTTGTACATTTGCTGTAGTAGGTATAAAAAGAAAGAGAAACGTGAAACGAGAAAATGGGTTAGAATCTTTGATTCTGATGAGTATACAGTATTGGCTTACCGCGTTCTACACTGCGTCTGAAGGTTCCTAAAAAAAAAAAGAGTTGAACAGAAATAATAAATACAAAATTAATTTGCTAGTTAGCATAACTTCAGTCAGCTTTAAATATAAAATTATGTGTACTAGTAATTTTAGCAAATTAATCTAGGTGACGTACGCTTGCCCACATTTGACGCCCGCTTGAGCGACAACAATGTCGTCCTCAACGTGTCTTGATTCGCAAATTAATTAACGTCGATCGTCATGCTCACATACATAGGTATTTTCCTTTATTGTGGTTTTCGATTTTTTAATACAGTATATATGTATGTATTCTGAATTTTGGGATTTCACGTTGAGTGAGCGACAACGAGTGGTTTTATCAGTGACTTCATTGCTAGCGAAGTGACAAATTTATGTAAATACAATATTTTAATTATTTATTTACCTTGTAAGCCTAATTTTGGATCAATTGTGTCCTTTTCGACGAAACGTTCTATGAATTCCGTTACGTCTGTCACGTTATCCAGTTCTTTGTAGAAGTTCATAAGTTCCTAAAAGAGAAACAAATATGCATTACTTAAAAATCATTTGTAAAAAAAAAACTGATAATAAGAAAATAGAGTACATGAACTTTTACTTGAATAAGCCTCCCCAAACTTTTATAGGACGTATTTTATTAGGTTATAGAGTTGTATTTTGTCAACACTTAAAATTGGTAGCGAAAAAGTCGCGTGTGTTAATATTTCAGTTTTAAACTTTGTACGAAAATTAGAGAAATTAAACAAAGCTTCATCGAAATTCCAAGGTTTTTAATTTTTATATCTGAGGCTCTTTAAATTTGTATGGCTTATTAAATTTCAGTATAAAAAATTGCAAGTTTAAAATTGCTAAAAATCCCCTTGATTTTTGATAACTTATTTTCCTGACGGCGCGCCGCGGCGCACAGTGTTTCGACCGTATGGAAGCAGGTGGCAAAAAGTAGATTAAAAAACCGGTTGGGCTTAGAGAGGGAAAAGTAAAAGTCATAAATACAAAAATTTCACATCATTTACTCCAAGATGAAATTTCTATAAACAAGATTTTAGTGATTCACAAAGTTGTCATAACTATGAGTAGTCATGTTGTCATAATGTCATAAATTTTTTAATGGCTAAAAAGCAGAGACATAACTATTAAAAGAGAAGAGAATAAAAGTCAATCAATAATCATTATATAAAGATAAATTTTTTTCGAGCTATCTATAATTATTATTCAAGGACTTATATTATAAACGTTCTTTCATAGTAATTATCATTGAGATAAATATTTTTAAGTCTTCAAAGACTTTTATTTTAAGACTTATATTATAAAAGTCTTTTGACGGGACTTGTTCAGGAGCATTTCTCGCTTAGTTGGGGACCAGTTCGGGTCTAGGAGGGGACCAGTAGGGGAGCACTTTGGCACCATTTGATGCTTGGTTTGGGACCCGTTCGGGACTATATACGAAATTTTTTCGCACTTATAACTATTATCAAAAGACTTTTATAATATAAGTATCAAAATAAAAGCCGTTGAAGACTTAAAATTATTTATCTCGCTGACAATTATTATGAAAATACCTCTATTATACAAGCCTTAAAGTAATAGTTATCGATGACTTACAAAAATTTTCTCATACATAATTATTATCAAAAGACTTTTATAATTCTTATGAAAATTTGGATGACTTTTTTAAAACTCCACCATGAAATAATTATTATTCTTGTCTTTGCTCAAAGGCCATACTCGTAGTTGAGTGAGTAGAGATGCGTTCTATACATAAACATATACATATATGTAGTATATAAATACATACATAAATACGTATTTTTGCTTTAACTGTAATAATTACCTTAACGCACGAACGTTACACCCTTTTCTAGTCTATATTAGAATTAATAACTCATAGGTTGTGTGAATACCCATTTCAGCTTTTTTTGTGATGTACCTATACTCTATCGCCATTTAAAATCTATTAAATCACAGATAACTTTTTTAGATGTAAACTACATAAATAAATATAATTTAATCTTAATTAGTTACTTATGTATGTACAGTTGTCCACAAAATAATAGGAGTGGGATATTTTAA
>NW_023458556.1:14737910-14744148 GCF_013731165.1 Rhagoletis pomonella | reverse complement strand
TTGTTTTAAACCTGAAAAATTGGAGATATTTCAAACTCGAAAACTTCGGAGAAATTTTTTTTTATTCAAATTTAAAGAGTTCCGAGATTTTTGAGGTTTTTTTTCATGGAAAAAGGGATTGGCCGCTTTTGTAGTTGTAGTTTTAGAAATTAAATTTCAAGATACATATACTATATAATTTTCAGCATTTTTTATTAGATTTACACAAATTTCTGTAATCTTAATAATATTGCTAGAATAGGAATACCACACCCAATTTTTTAAGCTGGTATTTTTTCAATTATATATGCATGTTTATCGTTAGTATAATATAGACTGTTGTTTCACTGAATACGTACAACATATGTACATTAAGGTGCATCACTCGCCATAGAAAAAAAAATTGGTAGTGTTTATCATCGGAATTATAGCATCTAATTATTAAATTATAAGACAGCCGCTAAAATATTTCGAAAAAATATTATGCTTTGCCCTGGATTAATTTGAAAATACCGAAAAATATTAGACTTTTTTAAGAATAAAATTAGGTCTTAAACTTTTTTTCCGAAAAACTCATCTCAGATAATAGCTGAAATTTAAGCTTCAAGGTCTGCATACAAATTTTTAAGAATTTTATTTACGGAATCAAAATGTACAGATTTTTGGAGGTATGTATGTTTTTCCAAATCGCACCAGCTCACACAAATCTTAAAATTTTTCCTAAATAGTTTGGTTGAAGTTTTAAAAAATATTAGATTTTATAATTCCGGCACAGTAACATTTTTTGGTGAGGCACCCTAATGCATGTTCATAAAAACATGGCCGATTCTATAGGAACTTAAAAATATAATAATTAATGTAACGCTACAAACCCCAAAAACGCAAGGGCAACGTTACAAAAATTTAAATTTATAATAGGGTGGTTCAAAAAGGCACGTAAAAAAGTAAAATATGAATTTTAAAGCTCTCACTCCCTAGGGTTGTTCTATACCGAAAAAAACACACACCTATTTTTTCGAGATCAGAAAATATTTAGAGGTCGCTATGAGGAAAAAAGAAGTTTTTGTGGAAACGGCTCAAAAGCGTTGAGGGAATAGTATCCAATTGTTTATTAAAAATTTTTTTAGTACTAACGATTTTTGTTGGATCCCTTCATTGCATTTGTTGGGGTTTTTCGGGGACCTATAAAAATTAGTTAGTATTAAGAAATGGTTAAATAAACAATTATGTATTATTATTGGAAGTCTCCTAAAGCGAAACAGTGGTTTCCGACCGAAAAATATTGATTTTTAAAGAATTCTACACCATTTACCCTAAATGAAATATGTACATGGAAAACTTTGAGCGCTTTGAGCGACCTGTAAATATTTTTTTGATTTCGGAATAAAAATACAGGGATAGGTTTTTCTACATAAAGAACAATCCTGGGTGGTGAGAGCATTAAAATTTCGACTTTAATCAAAATTGGACCACCCTAATGTACATACGTACATATGAATGTATGTATGTGTAAAGGTTACTTATGCGTTTTCTGGTTTTAACAAAGGCACTATTATCACTGTATTTTACTGTAAAACCTCCATCACCCTGTATAATTTCTAATTCTATCTAATTTAATCGCTTATAATATATGTATGTATAGGTACCCAATACACATGCTTGTTTAGTGTTTTATTTAATTTCCAAACAACAAAGAACCCATTAACGCATTTCTTTAGCATTTTAATTTAATAAAGTACAAATGGTAATCTATTCCCCTATCCATAAGTTTTTAAGTACATTTGGCTGCATCCGAAACCATATTTTACGTATGTATGCATACATATATGTACTTTAATTTTATTGTTTTTACATTTTACTCCTGAGTACTCACATCAATACAAGCGCACTGACTTTCGTCAAATATTGTGCCAGTCGTACAGGATTGGCTATCACGGCAGACACATCGGCAAGTTGTTTCATCCCAGTATTTGTGCTCTTGCTGGAATAATTAAAACACAAAAAAAAAAATCAAATGAATTTTCAATGTTAAAATGTGTTATTGTAGTTTTATAAAATTTTAGTGCGACTGAATTAAACTGTACGGGATTAATTAAATTTAATTACATAATTACTTAATTCAAAATAAATTTCAATTTAGGAAATTAAATTTTATTAAGTCAATGAATTAAATTATTAAAATTAATTAATGAAGATTTTAAAGTTAATTGAATTTCATCTAATTGTTTTAACTTAACTTAACTTAACTGAACTTGCCGTTAATTTATCTTAACTTAACTTACTTTAATAAACATTTAATATTTATTATGGCGTTTCCGAAAAATGTTACTGTAGAAAGTCTTACTAGTCTCTAAAGCTTAATTAATTAAACAATTTTATTTCCTCTCATATACATCATCCTTACCGATAAACATTTTTGCAGCGCATCCTCATTCGTACACACACAACTGCACATGTCACGACGATAAATTTGGTATGAATTGCAATCCTATAAAAAAGAGTACATATTAAGTAAGTAAATCATATCACATCATATTCCATATGTATGTATGTATGTATGTATGTTTTTTATTTGCTCCACCCTCTTCAAAAGCATTGCATGCAAGACACACCCAATATCCATAAAAAGCAAAGGCTAACAAAACAAAACGAAAAAAGCGACCATACCCGCCTACCTACCTCCGCCTTGATGCGACAGTCACACTGACACCTTGTATGCTGCTCCACCACAACGATCTCCTTGCCACGTATGCGCGTACTGTCGCCATGGTAAATTTTGGTCACCTGAAATGTAATGAGACTGTGTAGGTTTTCAAAGCGTTTTGTTTTGTTTTATGCTTGAAACCGCCAAAACTTCAAAAGCAAAAACACACCTCAAAGTTGATTGTCTCGGTTTCGGTGGGTTGACACGACATCAGCTGCGAACCACAGCAGCCGCCACACCGTTTCACGCGCGTACATTTCGGAAAGTAGACGACTTTGGGATCACGTGACGGTTCGAGTGGTGTGAGCGGTACAACGGTGCTCTCGGGTATACAATTAGCTGCCTTGGGTATTTGTACATTTGCTGTAGTAGGTATAAAAAAAAAAGAGAAACGTGAAACGAGAAAATGGGTTAGAATCTTTGATTCTGATGAGTATACCGTATTGGCTTACCGCGTTCTACACTGCGTCTGAAGGTTCCTAAAAAAAAAAGAGTTGAAAAAAATAAAATAAATACAAAATTAATTTGCTAGTTAGCATAACTTCAGTCAGCTTTAAATATAAAATTATGTGTACTAGTAATTTTAGCAATTGATCTATGTGACGTATCTACGCTTTCCCACATTTGACGCCCGCTTGAGCGACAACAATGTCGTCCTCAACGTGCTTTGATTCGCAAATTAATTAACGTTGCTCGTCATGTTCACATACATATTTTCCTTTATTGTGGTTTTCGATTTTTTAATACAATATATATGTACGTATTCTGAATTTTGGGATTTCACGTTGAGTGAGCGACAACGAGTGGTTTTATCAGTGACTTCATTGCTAGCGAAGTGACAAATTTATGTAAATACAATATTTTTATTATTTATTTACCTTGTAAGCCTAATTTTGGATCAATTGTGTCCCTTTCGACGAAACGTTCTATGAATTCCGTTACGTCTGTCACGTTATCCAGTTCTTTGTAGAAGTTCATAAGTTCCTAAAAGAGAAACAAATATGCATTATTAAAAAATCATTTGTAAAAAAAAAACTGATAATAAGCAAAAAGAGTACATGAACTTTTACTAGAATAAGCCTCTCCAAACTTTTATAGGACGTATTTTATTAGGTTACAGAGTTGTATTTTGTCAACACTTAAAATTGGTAACGAAAAAGTCGCGTGTGTTAATATTTCAGTTTTAAATTTTGTACGAAAATTAGAGAAATTAAACAAAGCTTCATCGAAATTCCAACGTTTTTAATTTTTATATCTGAGGCTCTTTTAATTTTTATGGCTTATTAAATTTCAGTATAAAAAATCGCAAGTTTAAAATCGCTAAAAATCCCCTTGATTTTTGATAACTTATTTTCCTGACGGCGCGCCGCGGCGCACAGTGTTTCGACCGTATGGAAGCAGGTGGCAAAAAGTAGATTAAAAAACCGGTTGGGCTTAGAGAGGAAAAAGTAAAAGTCATAGATACAAAATTTCACATCATTTACTCCAAGATGAAATTTCTATAAACAAGATTTTAGTGATTCACAAAGTTGTCATAACTATGAGTAGTCATGTTGTCATAATGTCATAAATTTTTTAATGGCTAAAAAGCAGAGACATTACTATTATAAGAGAAAAGAATAAAAGTCAATCAATAATCATTATATAAAGATGAATTTTTTTCGAGCTATCTATAATTATTATTCAAGGACTTATATTATAAAAGTCCTTTGATAATACTTATCAGAAAGATAATTATTTTCAAGTCTTCAAAGACTTTTATTTTAAGACTTATATTATAAAAGTTTTTGATAATAGTTATGAGCGCGAAAAAAATGTTTAAGTCTTAAAAGACGGAACTTATTCAGGAGCATTTCAGGCTTAGTTGGGGACCAATTCGGGTCTAGGAGGGGCCCAGTTGGGGAGCAGTTTGGGACAATTTGAGGCTTGGTTTGGGACCCGTTCGGGACTATATACGAAATTTTTTCGCTCTCATAACTATTATCAAAAGACTTTTATAAAATAAGTATCAAAATAAAAGCCGTTGAAAATAAAAGTCTTTGAATACTTAAAAATATTTATCTCGCTGACAATTATTATGAAAATACTTCTACAAGCCTTAAAATAATAGTTATCCATGACTTAAAAAAATTTTCTCATACATAATTATTATTAAAATACTTTTATAATTCTTATGAAAATTTGGATAACTTTTTAAAAACTCCACCACGAAATTTAGTTGAGTGTGTAGAGATGCGTTCTATACATAAACATATACATACATATATGTAGTATATACATACATACATAAATACGTATTTTTGCTTTAACTGTAATAATTACATTAACGCACGAACGTTACACCCTTTTTCTAGTCTATATTAGAATTAATAACTCATAGGCTGTGTGAATACCCATTTCTGCTTTTTTTTGTGATGTACCTATACTCTATCGCCATTTAAAATCTATTAAATCACAGATAATTTTTTAAGATGTAAACTACATAAATAAATATAATTTAATCTTAATTAGTTACTTATGTATGTATGTATGCAGAATGTACGGCAAAGAAATTATAGTTATTTAAAACAAAAATGACGGACTTGTAGCAAGCAACGTGTGATTATAAAAATTAATTACGATAATTTTAAATTGATTTGTTTTATATTAATGCTATAGTTGTTTGTACATACACACATACATATGTGTGCGCATACATTGACATTTTGACGATTTGTGCCTTGTTAAAAAAATATGCATATTTATGATTATATGAATACGCGAATGTCTCATGTTGCTGTGTTGTTGTAATGAGACACCCGGCTGCAACTTTTGTTGATTTTAACGCATTTTTTGTCTTAAATTAGCTACCGGTCGAGTTAATAAACTCCGGGCTGGCGTATTTGCCGAGTGACTCATCATGACATTCCATATAAACGACAATCGAAATGTGCTTAAGTAAACAACGGCATCACTTTGCTCAAACCGGTAACCAGTTAGTTGCTAATCTTGATTTTTGACCAAGTTCGCACGCGTCGCTTATCCCTAAGTATGGTCTATATACAATATGGGTACAGACAAAATCGTTAATACATATCTATGTATAAGCGTGTGTACAGATTTAGTCGAGCAGGTGTTTAGTACATAACGGTACAACTAAAGTTCAAACTTAACATTTTTTTTTTTCATTTCATTCTTGCAAAATATTTTCTGCAACTACAAAATATACGAGTAAGTTTTTATTTTTATTTAACTCATTGCGGAATTTGCCATCACAGCGATTTCAGTTTGCTCAAGCGGACGGAAATCGCCGATGACGCGTTCTTTGCCATTCACCGCAATGTCAAAGCAAAAAGATAAAAAAAAAAATGTACACAGAGCGGGCGGTTGTAATGAGCACCGTTATCTGTGTACATACATACCTCTGAATTGTCGGTAATTAAATATACATGCAAATATAGTTATTACCTGTCCGCATGTGCTTCTTGACTCTAACTACTAAATGACTGGGTGTAATTTTTTAAATTTACTGGTTAACACCTTCGCCTGCAGTTGAACATTACACACGTTTTTTTT
>NW_023458556.1:14721773-14737810 GCF_013731165.1 Rhagoletis pomonella | reverse complement strand
CTGGTTAACACCTTCGCCTGCAGTTGAACATTACACACGTTTTTTTTTTATCAAAATAAAATTTCTTTTGTTACGATTTGTTAGCAACGAAATGCAATTTTAATTTCCATGCACTGACTTATTATCAGTTTTTTTCTTTGACCGCCGCAGCAGTGCGCACTACCACCCACCCGGTAGGACCAAAGTTCGATCCATAATCCGAGCGACTTAAGAAAGTGTTTCCTTATAGCGATCGCCCACCCGGCAGGTAATTCGGTGTTGGCATAGAACAGAATAGTCCTTTTGTGTAATAACAAAAAGTAGCACACCACAAATTAGAGGGTTTGCTCGGTCAAAAAAAGTTGTGAACACCAAATATTTTTTTAGGGGAAACAATAAGTCAGTTTGCCAAGTTTTCCTGACAGAGGATCATTTTCTTTCAAACATTTTTTGGCATCGAAATTTGAAAACAATTTTTTGTAAATCTTGGTACATGAATATTAGGGTGGACCCAAAATCCGCTTTTTAGAATTTTCACTACTAATAGCAAAAATATGGTTCACTACGCCTTATCTGTGCGAAAGATGAAAAATTTTGGTCAATACCTAAGTCCATAAAAAGTTCAATGTATTCAAAATATTGTTTCCTTAGCGCACTTCGATCGCAAATTTAATCCTCTGATACCAAAGGACTAATACTATCCAATTTATTTGCAATTTTAGTAAAAAAAAAATATTTATTAAGTTATTTTAGTTTTTTTTTTCAAATTATTATTTATGGGTGAAAGTAGTTAAAAAGCTACCAAAAGTTCTTTTTGGGAAAGAAAACACATTTCATTGTGCTTTATTAAATTTTTGATAAAATTAAATTTCAAGCCTCTTTATGTCATTCGAAAATTTAATATGTATGAATACCATTCGAATTAGCTGTTTTAAAATCTATTCAAACAAAGTACATATGTACATATATTTTTGCTCTTAAATCCAGCCACTTGTATTTTCGAGCATGTTTTTCATTCTCTATCCAGTTGTTCATGAATCATGAACGGAAGTTACTGCTTTTCTAAAGTCAACATAAACGTGCTGAAAATTCAAAGCGCCAATTAGTAGCAATTTCTACCTTTTACTGCTTACGGATTTCATTGTTTATTTTATGTGCTGTTTATGTGTGGTGTGTCTTTCTTTATTAACTTTTTAATTGACGTAAGAAATGCGAAATTACGGCGTTTTATCGGCTAATTAAAATTTTGTCGCAATTCCATTATGAAAATATTAAAAATAGTCGCAAAATTAATATACAAACAGATAAACGTATTGAAATGCGTAATTAAATAGAGCTTTCTGTATTCGAATGGGCAAATATAAATAAGAAATTTAATTAATTAGTCAAATGAAGATAGGATTTACGAACTAATCCCTTTAAACACAAAGCAAAGACTTGCCCAGTGAGGCGGATTGTAAATTATATTTATATTTGTATATGGCTTAAATTTGTGAATTAAGAGAGTTAAACGTTGCAGGGATATAAGTATGCAAGCATGTACATAAGTACATATTTATGTATGTACATATAAGACCTTTAGAATGTCTTATCTGCTGTGGCGCCACCTAATGCCCATGACATTCAGGAAAAGTCAGGTAGTTGAGATAAAAACGAGTCGAAAAGGGTTTAAAGAATTGTTAGCTGGCCTCTCAAAGTTAATTAGGTTTTCCAATTAGTGCTTGAGTTTATTGAAATTGGGAATACATACTTCAATCTCCAATTGCTTTTGGGTATGCAGAAATGTATATGAAACATTAAAATTTTCTTCAGAAAGGTGGCAGTAAGCTCCTTGTGGATAAAGAACTAAAAAAACAGTTTTTAGAGCATTAAATATTTTTTATAGATCTTAGGCATACATATGTACACTGTCGGCAAAAAGTATTGGCACAGCTGCTTTTTTACAATATATGCAACAATTTTTATTGTAATATTTTTCCGCCAATTTTTTATAAAAATGTGGTTCATTATACAACAAAAAACATAAAAATATAATTTCTAAACTTTGTGCGAACTCGCGAAAATTCAGCAAGTTTTCAACTTTTTAATCAGATTTTTTAGAATTTTCTTTAGTATGCAGATTGGGCTACAAATAAAAAAAGTAAAAGTTTTAAGTAGCTACGAAATACCGTTGATTTTTTGACAAATTTTTTTCTCGCAGTCTCTTTCATACAAAGAAAAATTTCGAAAATACTTTATATGGAAAAAAAGCAAAACACCTTTAACAAAAAAAAAAAAAAATCTCAAAAATCAATGCGATTTTTGACTTACTCCGAACCTGCATTTTTTATACTAGAATTTAAAGGGTTACAAAAATTCGTACCCCAGAAAATTCAAAAAAATCTGATTAAATAGTCGAAAATTTGCATGAAAATTTCTTTAGTTTTCGCGAGTTTTGCACAAAGTTTAGAAATTATATTTTTTGGATTGTATAATAGAAATTGGTGCATATATTGTGCAACATTAGCTGTGCCAATACTTTTTTTCGGCAGTGTATGTACAAAAAAAAAATCCAAAAAGTTCCACCTTCGAAACCAAAATATCTTTGCAAGACAATTTTTTAATTTTTTTTTCGTCATACCTTCGGCATTTACAGTCTTAAAGTAAATATGATACATCAATGTTTATTTTTTATATTCTAAAGCTGATTGATCTCGAGTACCCAGTTCTAGGACTTACCTATCAGATCTCAGTTCGTATCCCGCTAAGGTACCACCCTAATACTAGTAAATTCAAGCTTTTAAAAAATCATTGAACCTTTGCTAAGGAGGTGCTTCAATTCCAAGGTACATTCGACTAAAGATTGTTTAATTGCTTTATTGGGAACCGTTTGGTTCAACTAAAATTTCAATATGCAGATGCCTCAAAAAATTATCAAAAATCTGCGAAAACTGCCGATTACACAAAATCGAGTATCGCTGTTTTGAACACTGATCATTATGAATAATTGAATGGCACAGTGATTTTGTGCAGATAAATTGAATTTTTATTGCATAAAGGATGTATGCACATTAGGGCGGAGTAATTTGTTTGGAGCAAAAATTTCGAAAAAAAAATTCAAATTCAACCATTAATTCTACCTAAAAATGGCGAACAAACTATATACCAAAAATGACGGTTGAGCCTCCCAATTTTCAAAAGAAAAAGCAGTATATTGTAACTCTTTTATAATTTTTTTTTTAACATATACGCCTACATGCTTTTAATTCTTTTTTCATGTGTAGACAACCGAGTATTAAAACATGTAGTCAAAGGTACCGTGGATTTCCCCATTACTGTTTTTTAAACTCAATACGAATATTAACCATTTTACATTGAGTAATTTCAATTAGTAAACTTAACAAATTTTTTCCTCATTTCACTTACCACTTCATTTGCACTTTCAACGTCTCTCCGCACCCGCGCCAGCGCGTTCGCATTGACATTCTGCGCTGTGTTAGCCGCCGGCGCATCTGCACTGTGTTTGTTGTATAGGAAACGTGTTGGAATTTCGACGCATTCAATGCTGTTGTGAAGTGTGGAAAAGGTGACGGCGATCAGCAGCAGCCACTGCAGCGACTGTGACGATGCACATAAATATTTTATGTGCATTTTCGTTTTTTCCATCGTAATTTTCAAGTTGATATGCTAATGTGTTAATTTATTTAATTTTTTTTATGGCTTTTGTTTTTACTTTCTAACAACTTTGCTGTTGTGTTTGTGTTTACTTCTATCACAGATATGTATGTATGTAGGCACTAAATATTTGTGATATGTAATTATTTTGAGACGACAGCAGGCAGGTAAACACAGTCAAACATAAGAATTAACGTTGACATAAATATTTATTTATTTGGTTGATTTTGTTTTTACAGCAGCAAGGGTTAGTTTGGCTAATGCACCTGTATGGATGAGAGTGTTTAGTTTAGAAAAAAAATTAGAGAGACTATAAGCAAAGGCACACTTTTGTTTTTAGGTTGCATTTATGTTTGCTTTTAACTTTTGTTTTCTTCTATTTTGTGTCTAAATTGTTCGCATACGTATGTATGTAAGTGTCTATTCTCACTTTGTGTTGGTAGTTTTTTTTTGTTATTTTATTTGTTCCAGCATTTTCTGGCACCTTTAATTCTTGTCTCGCGTTAAAATGTTCGCGCATTGTATCTACATACGTATTGCTGCGCATGCGCACAGGTGTTTTGTACACAATCACTCACTTTGCTTATTTAGCACACACAGTGTCTAGCTTTGTTTGAAAATTGTGATATGACTGTCAGATTTTTTGGTATATTCACTGTTTCGCCTCTTTTATATGTACATTAGGGTGCACCACACTCCTTAAAAAAAAGTGGTACTGTCTTTACATCGGAATTATAAAATGTATTTGTTCTAAGGCTACGGCAAAGTATTTCGGAAAAGCACTAATACTAAGATTTACGTGAGCTGTACCGATTTCAAAATACATCCGAATTTCGAAATTTTTATATATATGCCAATAAAATTATGTAGCAAAATATTTTCCCCAAAAAAACCCCCGGATGCTAGACTAGTTTAAGCTTAAAAGGTCAGCATAAAAATGTTTAAAAATTGTATCAGCGTAATCAAAATAATGAGATTTGTGGCGATACTTTCAAATCAGTCGAGCTCTCGTAAATCCTACTATTTATTCGAAATATTTTATATAAAACACTGTGTAATTCCAGAGAGAAAATCACAACTTTCTTGGCGAGGCATCCTAATATACCTTCATACACATGTAAATCTATCTACAGTAGTTTTCACCTGCCGCCAGGTATTTTTGTTTATATGCTTACATATGTACATATTTTATTTGTATGCACGCGCTGTAGCTCAGTAGTGCTTATTAGCAACACCTTGGCCGTGAGTAACCTTTAATGTGTTATGTGTTACTACATATAACCTGGCTCTCGTCGGTCGATGAGAAGCTTAAGCTTGTAAGATACAAACGAGCGAATAATTCTTATGCAAATATATGTATATATGTACATGGTAGTTTGGTAGTTGGTGTAACCACTACTGCAGCAAGCAAATGTTAATTTTTTACCTAGCCGTTGGCGCCAAAGGACCATCGGCAACGTAAATTTTAATTCTTCAACTGATGTGCTTAAGTTAAATCCATAACAACACATAAAGAATTTTAAAATTATTTAAAAATGTAAAAAAAAGAAAATTGTAAACCTAAAGGTAAAATTCGAGTCTCTGTGCTAAGCTAAGCTTGATTAGATCGGCTTCCATATACCTTTTGTAAAAATTTCGAATGAGATTTCACCTGATTCAGCTCTTTCCTTTATAAAAAAAAAATCATATGCCAAATTGTGCGATGTATTTACAAATGAAGAAAATTGGTGAAGTCTAAGCGTGATTCATAGTATAGGTTAGCTTGGTTCATCCGTGTGGTGCCAAGAAAATGAAGTCCTATGCTTAAAACTTAACTAAAGTGCAATTTTTGGTCCTTTGATTTACAATTCATTTCAGTTAGGAGAAGAAAGCAGCGCTGAAAATCGGAAAGTGACACAAGCGATATTCTAGCGTGGGTTTGGGGCTACCTTCGTTCGATTCCATTCACTGCCCCATAAGTACTTATAGCACATACCCCACTAGTATATTGCAAATCCAGCCTTGGAGGAATCGGAATATATGTATAGTGCAGAGGTGGATAAATATGAGGCCAGTAAGAACCACATGTGCATTTTCTTAAATTAAAATGGTCAATGTTTAAGATTTATTTTTAGTTGGTTATCAAATTCTTTTCGGCTCATTAAATTAATCATCAAAATGCCAAAAATTTAGTTTTGGACTCTTCAACCTCAAAATATCTGAGCCAATTGGATAAGCACTCAACTGAGTCAAGAGCCTTTCTCGTCATCTGATTGTCAGAGAAAATATCACCTTATGTACTCGTTCGTTCCGAGGCTAAAAATATTTTAAACGCCTCTCTGATAGCAAAGGCTTTAGCACTGGCTGAATCAGGCGGTCGAATAGATTTTTTTAATTTAAGGGTCAGTCCAAAAAAACTATCCACTTCTACGTCACAATCCACATTTGAACAGACCGTAAGAATAAATGTTTCAAAACGTTCAGTAAAATTAGTATCCTTCCACCCTCTGCTTGATGGAGCCACTAATCTAAATGGCTGGATTGTTGAAAGAATACCGGAAACACAGACGGAGTTGCCTCAACCTGAGCACATTCCGTTAAGCATACTCCTTAATAAAAATATATCAAGCGGTGAAAAATGCATGGCAGATGACATTAAAGGCTTCCATTGGACCTATTACAGTCGCCCCTGTAACTGCATGGTGTTAATGTGTCCCACAATGATTTCGTCCGTGATGTCATTGCCATGCATTTCCATTTTCTGATAGTTAGATAATCAAAGAAGTAGTGATAAATTTAGCCCCGTTTCGATCAGCATTTCAGCTTCGCTCATTGCTTTCATTTATTTTATGCCCGCCCTTTAGCTACTCGTCTATCAACACAATGTTTGTGTATCCTATTCCCCAAAAAGCCAAATCCCCACTATAGCAATAACTATCCTCATAAGAGCAAAGTGAAAAATTTGTTTTGTTTCTTTCCTCAGGAATCTATAGTAACTTTAATTATAGTGCTATGGAAAGAAAAATTCAAAGGAACAGCGTAGGCCTGCCACAGCAGTATTCGACAAAACAGTTGTAGATTGACAACACATATAGGGTGTCTCATTTGTGATGATTTCTAATTTTTACCCTCTCTATTTCTACCTGTCTATATAGAATCAGGAAATAGAAGTGTTGAAACAAGCCCATTTTCAGTTTGGATTATTTTATACAATTTTCCTTTCTTTAGACTTCAATGTTAGCACATAAAAATATTTTTATTTTTTTTCTCAATCAATTACTGACCTGCTGAATAAATTGCAGATAATTAAATAGCAATAGAAAAGTAAAATCATGCTGTACCATAACTACCCTGAAACCTTCCATCACGAGAGTAAGTCAGACAAACAATATATAAAAGCAGTTCTTTACAACAACCTTTGATTCTCGAAAATATAGCGAACAAATTTATCATCTTTAGCAAAGAATTGATTGCATAATATTTTATAGCATTATTCATAATCTTTTGTTTGCCTACCTTTATTAGTTTTAGCCAAGTTAGTAGAACAATCAGTTTCATTCATATTTTATTTTTCGATATCAAATGCACATTGGTATGACTAATCCAATGGCAGTTTATTGCTTGTCTTATCATTAAAAAAAAAAAAGAAAACTAAATTATTTCAATGCTACTCAACTTGACATTGTTACCAGTTCTCTTTTCTTATCTGCTTAGCGGTTTCAATGCAAGGGTGTCAACAACGGCTGTCGAAATTCATTTCTTGTTAATAACTATGTTTGTATGTAGTAAATCTTTATCAAAGCCAAACATAAAAAAAAATATTGCAATGTAAGTATTTATGAATACACCAGGATAGATATGAAAAAAGGTGTGCATTAGGGAGGATTTTTTTTTCTGCCAGCAAGCTAGTTCGATAGTAATATATTTGAAACATTTGCAGATCTGTCGAGGTTCAGAGCTTCATATGTCTTTTTTTAGTTTGACCGCTCCTAATTGAGTCATAATGTTCTCGTTTGGTTCATAAGCAACTGTAAGTACTATTTCAATTATTACAATGCCCCATATCACTACTTTGGACTACTAGCTGCTTTCTCTGCAGCGGTTCAGATGGACCTTTCTGACCCTTTACCAACGGCTTTGTTAAGATCAGGCGGTATTCCGTCTACTTTGGGAGACTTGTTTTGCTTTCCCATCTTCGTCGTTATTACTTATATAAAAGCAGAGTCAACTCTAAGAGATGTAAAACATTTCCCTGCTAGCTTTGAATGAAATAAGCGAGACCGGAGCCTTGATTGTCGCTTGGCTACCAGAGTTGATGTTTACCTTCCTTGCCGACGACAAACATAGCATTGAGAATGCAATTGACTGCTTCCTTAATAGTAGCTAAATTTGCCTGCAAGTGATCCCAGATTTTAAGTAAATAGAGACAGCTCCCTGTGCAAAGCATATTTTCACAGGTCCTTTCAAATACTGTCTCTCCTTTCAAATACTGTCTTTCCAAATACTGTCTCTCGTTATCATATTTCTAGAGTGGACGTGAATGATGAAAGCTGAAGAGAGCAGTTGTCGAATAAAGTCGAAGCTTCAAAAGTTTTAAAGTATTCATATGTATGTTGACTATGGGGAACACACTTTTGAATAACATGTTTTTCGTTTTTAGCAGTGTAGTTTTTTAAGCCAGTGTGGTATCTCATACTTAATTCTCATTTGACATCTTAACATTATTCATATTTAGAAGTAATTTTTTTTGTAAAAAAAAAAAATAAAATAAAAAGCTAAGACAAGAAAAATAGATTTAAGAAAAAGCTAAAAAAAATTGTATGGTTAAATGGGAATTCTTTCGGCTAAGTCCAAAGAAAAGAAAGCTAAGACTAGCCGGAAAAGAACTAAAATGGCCACACCGGTAGCCAAAGAGAGCGTTTAGCTCCCCTATGTCTGAAGTTGACGTTTTTGCGGGGACTTTTTTCTTCTGAAAATACATATGTGACATATATTTTCAAGTATGCGCCGATCCACTTGCGTAAAACCTGCCGCCTGTGATTACCTAAGACACTCGGAAAAATTCTGTTTACACCACAATATACATATGTACATATATACGTATGTATGTATGTAGTCTAACTACTGCATTACTTTGAATTCATTGAACGACCTCGTCCGAGTGCTTTAACTTTGTAATCACATAAAGGTATTTATTTTTGCTTATTGACGTTTTACTGACTTTAATCGAAGAAGAGAATAAACGTTGACATGTATGTACATTAGACTGCATCACCAAAAAAAGTTGCGGTTTTTCCGCCCGGATTATAAAATCAATTATATTTTAAGACGTCCACCAAAATATTTCGGAAAAATATTAAGATTTAAGTGAGCTGAACCGATTTGAAAATACCTCCAAAAATGGAGTTTTTTATGAATAAAAATAGTTTCTTAAAGATGTTTCTTGAAAAAATCCCCTCAGATGACAACACAGATTAAGCTTAAAAAATCTGCATACAAATATTTAAAAAAATTTTCAACCGAATCGTAAGAATGAGATTTTTGATGCTGTTTTTTTACTTTTTTCAAAGACTGATTTACGAAGTGAATAAGTGGGCCAAAACTTTTCTGATTTAGACTTATGGTATCTCGGTAGAAAGATATTTTCTCACTGTTTTTATTTCTGTCCAAAAAAGAGTCATTCGTGTCCCATTTTTTTTTTCAAACACCAGCACATCTTAATTCAACTTTGAAGGACGTTCGTTCAGCCTACCTTTCTCTTTCATCCTTTGAATGAGTTTATTAGCAAAGAAATAAAAAGGGTGAGAAAATACTTTTCTAATGACACCTCTTAAGTCTAAATCGGAAGAGTTTAGGTTCAGTTCTTCTAGTTTTTCTTATACCAAACTTTGAAAAAAGTTAAAAAACAGCATCAAAAATCTCATCATTAAGATTTCGGTCAATTTTTTTTAAATTTTTTTTTTAAATATTTTTATGCAAATTTTTTAAGCTTAAACCGTTTTGTCATTTGAGGGGATTTTTTTCAAAAGAAATCTTTAAGAAATTATTTTAATTCATAAAAAATCCATTTTTGGAGGTATTTTCTAATTGGCCCAGCTCACTTAAATCTTAATATTTTTCCGAAATACGTTGGTGGACGTCTTAGAATATAATAGATTTTATAATTCCAATAATAGTACCGATTTGTTTTTTTTGTATGGGGAGTGATTCAGTCTAATGCACATATGTATGTATTCACATGCAATCCATACACATACTATGTATGTATGCAAAAAACCATCAGGAATTAAATATGCGTTTATTTTATTTGCATTTAGATATGCATGTGCCCACTTACAATGTACATACATATGTATGTATGTACTATATATGTATGTACAACGTACATACATGCAAGCCAGCGAGGATATTTATTTTCATGTATGTACATATGTATGTGTATACAACAAACGAAGTCAATGGGTATTAAGCAACTCAATTGATAATCTGAAAGCGGCTGTCAGGAATATTTAGCATAGCGCTAAGTAAACGTTGTAATGCCAAGTAGCGCGAAATTATGTACTGTATGACTAAGTACTAACTTTAAATGCAACTCATATCTATAAGTATCATCTATTACGTATTTATTGCTGGTAAAATAAAATAGTTAGTTACTCCTAGGTGTCTAGCACGACTGATTCGTAATAGAGTACGAATTGCGTTTGAGTAAATAAATAACAGGGCAATTCTGGCAACTGTTTTTGAACTCAGCACATTCTTTGGAAATATAAAAGTCTTTAGTAAGACAATTGTCAACTCTGGCAACTGCAGTTAAAGCTCTTTTCTGTCTTTCGAAAGACTAATTAAAAGATCTGCTAAAGATGAGTTAGTGTTATTCGGTTTGTCGTTTAGCAATAAGTTTTACTTTTTAAAAGATGAAAAAATAGACAAAATAACTTTCAAAAAATTAAATGAAATTATATATTTTTTCTTTAATATAGCTAAATCTAAAAATTAAAAGTAAATTAAGTTAAAAAAAAAAAAAAATTGAATTAATGTAAGAAAAAATTTAATAAGCTCCCTAAAATTAAATTAAGCCAAACAAATTTCAATTTTTATTTTTAATTAATAAAATTGAAAAACCAGAAGACAAGTCAATTAAAAAAAAATAAAAAATCGAAATTCCTAAAAAATAAATGAAAATTAATAAATATGATGCTTTTGTTAAATGATATTAAATTATGTACATATATTTATATTAAGGTAAATATTAAATTAAAAAATAATAATAAAATTAAAAAAATAAATTTTCAAAAAACTAAATGAAATAAAAATATGTTTCTCTAAAACGAATAAATCTAGAAATTAGAAGAAAATTAAGTTCAAATAAATTCTTTGTAAAAAAAATATTTTTGAAACAAGCTTTTTAATTATGAACCACACTGGGCCACAAATAAAAAAAATATTCTGCTTTTATTAAATTATATTAAATATAGGTACTTACATTAAATTGAATATTCAACTAAAAAATTATAGGAAAAAATAAATTTTCTTAAAATTAAATGAAATATTTTTTTTTTCTAAAACAACAAAATATAGAAATTAAAATAAAATTAAGTTAATAGTGAAAAAAAAAATATTTTTGAAACGAGCTTTCTAAATATGAACCACATTTGACCATCAATACGGGCAATTCAAACCAGCCTGCACAATTGATGCATCAGGCTCGGAAGGGGGTATGGAGTTATACTTCTCATGTATGTAAGTAATATATGTGCTTTCGAAATATGTACATATATCGACCCAGCGCATCTACTTTCGTGCCATAATAAGAAAAAAGTCTTTCAAATTTCGAGTATCTTGCCTACTGTCGTTCAATGGTCTGACAAAATACTTGCAACTTTCTTAGCCAAAATTTTACTGCCAGTCAAAGCTTACAAAACAACACATGTATATATGTACATATATACAGACTTATCATTAAACTAATAAAAGGTTTACAAGTAATTATACACTGTGCGAGTACTAATAGATGTATATACATACATACATATATTTACGCCAAATAAATAAGCATACTATTTATATTACATTTCCAACAGTGCGCCATTAAAACCAGCTGCCGGACCGCCCACCCGTCCGCCTGTCGTTCACGCCAACAACACAATTACACGTACATACACATGTACTGCGAATATTTCAAATAATCTACATATCTTAGTAGCGTGCAAAAATAGCGCTATTTTTTTAAATGTACTATTATCAGTAAATGCAGAAATTTTCCCGCCAGGGAGCCCTGTGGTCTTCCATGGACGCTGCAAGTGTTCTTCGCCTGCATTTCTTTCAGGCGCTTTTGTCGCCTTTTTTTATTTTACATTCCTCCTACTCAGCGATTGCCTGTGTTACAGCTTTCTTCTTTCTAAAATGCTTTTTTCACTCTTGTTTTAAATTTACTCTATTCTTGTTGAATTATGGTTTTTTTTCCCCCAGCTTCTTATTAAAATATTATTGCGGCAATTGGCATTGCTTGTTTACATTTCCCGCCGCTTGCGGCTGGCGCATCAATTTGATGCCACCAACTTCAACGTTTACTCCTCCAGTTGGACGCTTTTCGCGTCGGCAAATTTATTTATAAATTAACAAGAGGATCGTTTGTGTGAAACACACAGAGTAATGTCAGGTTTAAGTTGTTTATGGTTGGTTGGTTTTGTGTGTGTTTTGTTTTTGTATATTGATGTATGTATATATGTATATTCCCGCTTTTTTCACTCTCTTATCACATTTTCTGTCATTTGCATGTATGTATGTACGTACATACATACATATGTGTGCTGCCTGCTCTTTCCCTGAAGAAAAAAAATTATCAATTGATAAAAAATAAGCAACTTGTAGTCCGCCTTTTAGCGGGATTTCGATAGAATATATAATTTTTAGTTAACTACAAAAACCTAATTTCCAACTAGTTGAAAAGTAATGCAGGAGTCATGCAGACGAAAACGGGTGTTGGTTTCTTTAAACAAGTTTCTATTTAAATATCCTCATACAAATTTTATTTTGAATACACTTTTTTCTGCACTTTACAAATACTTTTTTGAGAACAGGACAAATAAAATGAATATCGATCTTTCATATCATTTTGAAGTTATGTCTGACGGAATTCAAATATGGGACCATCTGCAGCAGAATATGTAAACAAATATGTAATGCTTAATAAATTAAATAAATAACAAGTAATTTTTAAGCAAAAAACAGAACCGACTTCAATTCTCATATAAAAATTTAAGATTAGTATGGTACCACTCTTAAGTTACTACCTTTCGCTCCAAAAGAGAATTATCGAAATCCAAAGTTATGCGGTAACATATATAAAAAAAAAATATGCCAAAAAATTTATAACCTTCTTTTTTTGAAGTCGGTTAGAAAAGTATAAAAATTTGAAAAAAAACAAGTAATTTTTAAGCAAAAAACAAAACCGACTTCAATTCTCATATAAAAATTTAATAGTGCCGTTAATTTCTTCATGACCAAATGATCGGATCTAAACCAGTATGGGACTACCTCTGAGACACTACCTTTCCGATGCAAAAAGAATTATCGAAATCGGTTGACGTGGTCCAAAGTTATGCGGTAACATACATAAAAGAAAACAAAAAAAATATTCCGACGAACTGATAACCTCCTCCTTTTTTGGAAGTCGGTTAAAAATAGTAACCTTTATTTGCTTAACTTATAGTTAAATACATTTCCTGCAGGGCCGTGCTTGTTTAGCTGTTGTTCCACTCCTTTTGGCATTTTTAATGAATACAAATTTAGTTTGCCTACTAACTCTTACATTTTATTGACTTCTCTCTGCTCTCTTTTCATTTATGAGGATTTTGTTTATGAATGAATTTTTTGTTGCTTTATGTGTATGTATGTATGTACATACATATGTATACAGTTTGCGAAAATATTCTGCCTTATGTACTACTGCATTGCTGTCATATTTGTTTTGTTGTTTTTACGCTTGATTTGTTTAGTCTTTGGCGTTATCAGCCTTCGCTGAAAGTGAAACGCACTGACCTATAATAACAATAATCGTATTCTGCTTCTTCTTCTATAATATAATTTTTGTAGTTGTATGTATGTACATACACTGTTCTTATTTAATTACATATTTTGTGTTCTATTCTAAATGCGGAAAATAACACAAACTGCGTTTTGCGTTCAACCAGCGCTATGACCCCGTTTTTGGTCAATTAGTTAAGGTCATCAAGGCATTGAACTAAAGAATTATTTTGTCTGGGTTTTCGCGCCGGTTTGGTGCTTGATACATATTTACATATATAGAAGCATACAGGCAATATGCCGAGCTATAAAATTAAGTATAAGTGTGAGAGCTGACGAAGCAAAGATATATGTACCTACGTCTGATCCGTTGATTTAATCCATTTCGAACATGAAGATAATATAAAGAATGCCAGTCATTTCCCCTCAACTGATGCCAATTCGAAATTCCAGGAGAAGCGAAGCCCTTCTCCATCGTAGAGGAGACCTTGCTCTCTCTCTGTTGATTATGGCAACTTATCGCAACTTACAGGCTCTCATTTAAAAATTTGCTTAAATGGAAGTTGCCCCGTCGAAATATGTTTCACTTTGATTTTATAAGTTCTAAGTTCCATTAAGTTAACATAAGTTGCCATAATCAGGCTTTTACGCGCAGTTCTCGTTGAATACTTTCAGGGCCGGACCGCTTGTGTCTAAATATTCGTCACTGTCGAGCTCATCGTAACATCGTCTGTGGTATTCGCCATCCCAACTGCAAAATATGCCACGTAAAGTGTCCAGTCAACAGTCCCTTAAGTTCTCTTCAGTTTCATCTAACTAGCCAAACCCTACGAGATTGAGAGAAAAATGAATTTTACCCACCGACAGCCCATTGAAGCCTACCAGTCATTGCTGAGCAAAATAACTCCGATGGCCGCAGGTGAGAGTGCTCTAATTTAGTACGAACCGTATAAGACCTGGTCAGGGTCCTCCTCTATAGCCAAACGGTCAGTTTTTTCATTTCGAAGTACTCCCGAGTGACGTAGCAACCAGAGTAAAACAAGTTCATTTTCCAGCTTCGAACTAGTTAGAGGGTTGGCCAATACCTTCATTTTTCACCATGGCTCTGACTAGTTCAAATAATTAGCCTTAGCCGATCCCCAACGAAGCTTAACCCCATTATCTTCGGTTTAGATACAAGATCCTAACCAATTATCGGTTTTAGAGCCCTTAGTAAAGATTCGATAATATGTAAACCTGGGCTCGGTGATAGGATTAAAAAAGCGTTTAGCCTCAGGGAACTCAACATTGTAGAATCTGCGCAGAAAAGGTAATCATGATATACTATCCTGGGTCACATTGATCGTGCCACATACCCGATTTTAGGCAAATTTCTTACAAGCTTTAAATTAATTTAAACTTTAAATTTATTTAAACTTAAAGCTTTATTTAATTAAAATGTAAGGATTGAAGTTATTATTTTAATAAAATTTTAATAAAATTCTAGATTCTTATCTACAATAATCTTCGCCATTGTCCATATTATGCCGTTTTAGGTGAGAGCTGTTTTTTGTGGAGCGTTACACTGTGCGACGTAGAAAAGGATATTTGGTAAAACTAATATAAAAGTTAATATGTATGCCGAGCAAGGACCGAAAATAATCGTTAATATGAAGGATTTTTATTTGAAAATCATTATTTTTATTTATATATTTATTCACGATAAATTTTAATCGTTATTTTATGATTTTTATTTTTTCGATAGCCTTAAACTGTTTTTATTTTTTCGATCATATTATAACCGTTATTTTCCAATTTAATTTTTTAGATTTAAATCGGTTATATAAACGCAATTTCTATTATAACGGTTAAAAATGATAGGAAAAATAGAAACCCAAAATATCGATTATTTCTGATCAAAAAATTTCAAATCACAAATAACGATTAAAGATGATCGAAAAAATAAAACTCACATAATACCAAATAAAAAAGATGGAGGAAATAAAGATCACAAAATAACAATTGAATTAGGATTTTTGTTACAAAAATCACAACGGTGACCGTCTCTGATACCAAGAAAGATAATATTAGATATTCTCAAGCAATATGTGAAGTTAATTAAATAAACATTTTTAATTGTTGCTTATTTATTTATACTAATAATTTTCCACATTAAATGCACTTACACTAAATTTCTGCATAAAACTTAACCACATGTAATTTAAAAGTTATTCCAAATCAATAAGCCTCAAATTACTATCTGAGCCGTTGGGTAACCCCCTCCCTTCTTTATATTTCACAAGCAATTGAATGCATTGCATTTTTTTTTTTTTCGAAAAAGCCTATTTCAAGCGCAATCTAGGCAAACCGCTAACTTACCACAGAAAAGCCAACAGATGAAACGCATTTAACTGTCAGTG
>NW_023458556.1:14718551-14721763 GCF_013731165.1 Rhagoletis pomonella | reverse complement strand
AATTGGCAGCGAAAATGTTAAATATAATTTCTAGTGGGGTTTTGATATGCATTCGAATAAAACTACATTGAATTCGATTTTCACGTAGTGGTGAAAACAAATGACAAAAAAAAAATAAAACAGGAGAGAAGCAAAACAAAAGCACCATGAATTGCATGGAATATTCTCTAGGGTTAATGAATTGAGTAATAAAAGCAAATAAAATCTCACAAAATATGCCAAGCCGACGGCAGCGACTGCTCGCGCGACCACCACGGCAGACGAAAAATGTCATTTCAACGGCGATCCTTGGAATTGAGGCAGATTAAAATCTTTAACCGCACTTTAGTCGCGAACGCAACAACAAATGCAGGCGTTAAAGCTAAAATTAAAAAAAAAATGTACTCACGTATGTAGGCATGTAATTTAAATCAAAAAAAGATGCCGATAAAAACTTTTAACATCGAATGAGATTTATTGGGAGGATCTGGTTGTTGAATGTGTGGGCGACGCAGGGGTGGAAAAAATGCGATTGATAGGTGAGTACGATAACCGGTTCTGGTGCATATTTGTATGTATGGAAATGTGTACATGCAAACATAATTACGTATGCCTTCCCATAGTAACTTTGCATACCAGCTGCCTCGCATGATAATAAATAAAAAAATTACAAATCCAAAAAATTGCAAATCGTCAGTGTAAATGCACTTTTTTACTGACATGTTTTACCACGAAAGTGTTGCTGCGTATACATAAAGATATACTTATATGCATTTGAAAATTTCGTTTGTTTCTTTTGATCACGGAACACAAAAATATGTCACACATGCAACGTACAAAACAAAAAATTTTGAAGTAATAACAAAAAAAGTACTATGAAGTAATTCAGCTAGTTTGATGGCAAAGAGTAACAAAAAAATTTTATTTGCTTTAAAACACTAAAAAATAAATTTAAAACCACATTTTTGCACCTAAAGTCTGCACTGCAGAATGGCAACAGCTGTTTTTAACAGTTGGGGAAAAATTGTTTGTTTTGACTGTCAACGAGGAAAACAAAATATGTATGTATGTATGTATGAACATATGCATTGAAACAGCTGCAAGCGAAGCTTATTTATGTAATATTCCGCACCGCACAAAATGTACTCTTACTGTGTAAGTAATGCTAAATTCTTGTTTTGACTTTCTTTGTTTTTGCTTTCGGTGGCACGTAATTTATTAGCTTTAAATGAAAACTTTCATTCCAACAAGTTCTCTCTTTGTAAGAACCATAGTTACCAAAGGTTTGGAATATTTCTTCAAATATTAGTCACTCTTTGAAATTTAAAATTTTAGTAGTTATGTACTTGGTATTACATGTAGCTACAAATTACTATCTAAGCTTGATTAAATGTTTGATTGTTGTGTACATTAGGCTGCCTTTCAAGAAAAAAAGTTGGGGATTTTCCACCGAAATTTTAAAATTTATTACATTTCAAGACAATTTGGCAAGGGATTTATTTTGTAAGCCTTTCGTCAGTCGTTCAATTGCCCTGTTAAGCTATGAGTGTTGCATCGCTCGGACCAAAGGTGGTTTTTCAGAGAGGATTTTTTTTGTGGTAGAAATGCATTCAGAAGTAGGGAATAGGGACCCTACTAAGATACAATTGTTTTCAGAATCTATGTTATTGTTTAGTATTCGAAGTGTTTATAAAACTCTTCTTTTGGGAGAGCACAGTGCGTTAAATATTTATGTAACTTTATTGCAACTCATTACTTATATATTTGCTAGCTTCTGTCATTAATTCGCCCACCAAAAGAACGCACTTTAATTATATAGTTACTGAGAAAACTTTGTAATTTTTCGAAGGCTATTTGCTACTAAACGGTTATTATGCATTTGACCTTGAAATCAAACAGCAACACGTGGTGGTGCTTAATATTTCCACAAGCTTGTCTTTTTATGGGCCAAGGCCATTTGTTTAGCGGACAATTGTTTTTGCTGCACTTTTCAAGAACCAACTAGAATGTCGTGGTTTAATAAAACATAAATAGCGGCACGACAATTTAATAAGCTTTTGTTTGGTTATTTTTTTTATCAAAGTATAGATCGTTAAGTTACAAAAACCTGTACAAAAATTTGGAAAACTCAGCAAATTTAAACAAAATAGCATACAATGCGCAAACATTTTAATCAGAATTTTTAGAAATAACTTTGATATGCAATTTTGCAGTCTTTTAAATTCTACTGCAAAAAACTGCAAGTGGCTAAAAAATAACGTTAATTTTTGGCAATTTTTTTGTTGATTTAGGTTCGAAAAAATTTTTTTATAGAGAAAATGAGCAACAGCTTCACAAAAAAAAGGCTGAAAATCAAAGGCAACTCCTAGCTGCTTCAAATTTCCACTTTCGATAACGAGCTATACTTTCCTCTAAATGCAATGTTTGAAAATAATTTTTATATAATAAAAAAATTTAATATAAATTATGATGCCCTGCAATTAACGTACATATGTAAGTATGTATGTATACACAAAAAATTTCCGCCACTGACTCGCTTCACTAACGCATATAACCGCAATTATCCACATATGTATGTACATCTAGCCATACTTATTCACTGTGATTTTTTTTTTTTTTGTATGATTTTTGCAATTATTGCTTTTTAGACACACTATTTAGATTAGAATCGTTTTTTATTATTGTTATGTTCTATCACTTTTATTTCCAGTTTATTGTCAAGCTTAGCTGGATTTTAGTATTTACGTGTATTTGAACGTCAAACGCGGTTAACCATTACACAATGACAAACAACAATGAATATGTATCTAAATACATATATAATTGATTGGAGAACGATTTCAGCTTAATACAAACAGCAAATTGGAGGTCGATTTATTTACGTAGGTATGTAAGTTGTTTCTACTGTCATTTATTGCAATTTGTTTTGAAACGCAAATTATTATTTTTTTACTTGCGTCAAAAACCTCATTTTGTCGGCGGTAAAATGTAAAAAGGGCACGTACGAGCGAAAAGCCAAGCAACTGTTAAAGGCGTCTAATAAAAATATTTATTAAAATATTAAAATTTTTTTCAATGCATTGTGGCAGCACGAAACTATTTAGGCGAATGTCACGATTTAATTTTATATAAATTTTCCTTCAAAAATCCTTTTTAACTGCACGTAATCATTTTTAAAGTTCGCACTTGTTGCACTCTTCTCACAATTTTTTAATATATATATATATATATAT
>NW_023458556.1:14711128-14718451 GCF_013731165.1 Rhagoletis pomonella | reverse complement strand
AAAAAAAGCCTCATTCCTGAGTGGCTTAAAATGCTTGAAAACAAATAAACTGTGTTGTGTTTTTGAATGGTAGATTGACATTCAGTATGGAATGTGAATGTAACAGAAGCATTCGCACACACACATGATTGTATATTTAAAATGAATGCACACGTTTTTACCATTCAGTACTAATACTTTTTTCCCAGGGTTGATATATTTTATACTTTAAAGTTTAAACATATCTGGAATTGAAAAAAAACATATATGTATACGTATGTATGTATTTCAACGCGTATGTATAGACGTTTTCTGACATTAACCCATGGCTAATGACTGGTGCGAAATCAGTCCAAACAAACATAGCAACCGTCGAGCACAAAGGACACATCTTGATACATACATTTACATAAATTAGATTCGAAACTAGTGAACTGTATATAGAAATATAAAACAGTGTCAATAGAATTGAGTTTTTAAAACTCTTGCTTGAAAAAACTTAAGAATTTCATTACCGGCATCTGTCCCTTCGTATTATAGACTTTTAGAACTATAAAAGGTCTATTCTGCACGTAACCGAAGATTTTGTAACCGGAAAATTTTATTACCAAAAAATGTTACCTGTTCATGTCACCGCGATTCTAGGAACGTTGGTAATGCTATATATTCAGCAATTCAGCCATGAAGAATTGTGGAAATTCTGGCATTGCATATTTCACGGGGCGGGGCAATATTTTGTTACCAGCTTATGAGATGGTAACAAAATTGACCGGTTACAAGAGTACACCAATTGCGAAAAGGGTTTAAAAATTGATTGTAGACATTTTTTCGCAGAATATATGTATATATAAATTTAATTTATGATTTTTTTTCTATTAATTTTTTTCTTCAGTTTTCAAATTTGAAAACTTTCAAAACGAAATTTTATAAGGGTTCTTGTTTTCTTTAAAGAGGGGTTGAGGAGTTACATTGTAAAATTTTTTTTATTAATTATTAATTAAAAGGTGTACTATTTAAACATATTTACTACGCACTTCTGCAGTAAAAAAATACAAAAATTAAACAATAACCTGGTCCCTCCCATAAAACGGTAATTTCGAAAAATTCGTAAAATTCAATATTTCCTTAATTACAGAAAACAAATTGCTAAAAAAACTCACATGTTTATTATTATACATTTTTGAAAAATGGGACATATTTCTAACTTTTGAAATCAATTTGCTCAAAACATACATATACATTTAGAATAATGTTTTAAGAAATAATTACACCCGAGCGCATTTGTGCACATGGGTATTATAACTTTGTTCGCATAGCGGTTGTTTGTTGTCTAGCCCTTCAGGTTAATAAAGATTGTAGAAAACGATTTTTGCTTGTGTGGGGTCCCGTTTGATTCCCAAAATTGGAAGGAACTGATTTTTTCAAATTGCAAATCCTAATAAATAAATAATTTCTAAAATAGGTTACAGCAGACAATGTTTAATAATTTTTTATTAATATACCGACACCTGATTGGAAGATCGACCTATCTCGGCAGCCAATTCAAAAACGCCCTAACTCAGAAAGCTTTCTATGAAAGTCCTACTTCAGAATTTGGTTGAAGAACGCCCTATCTCAAATGAAAATATATTGAAAATTTGCCGAGATAGGTCGTTTTTGAACCGCATTCTGAGATAGGGCGTTATTCAACAAAATTCTGAAATAGGGTGTTCTAGAACAGTTTTTTGAGATAGGGAGTTTTCGAACTGGATGCCGAGATAGGTCGATCTTCCACTTAGGTGTCGATATGTAGTTTTGATGTTAACAAACAAACCAAAACTTGGGTTAAAAAGCGTGCTCAATGAAATGGGTATAAATTCTTAAATATTGCACTTTCGGAAAAGGATGTTAATGAAAATAGAGACCAACGAATTTTGTTAAATATTTTTTTGTTGGAAATGTTGATAATTTGTGGCTTATTGTAAATGAAAAAACCTCCACAAACCAACAAATTCGATTTTCGAATCTTCATTAACTGCTTGACGAGAAAAAGTACGAAGAAATTTGTATCAAAAATTTTTATAATTAAATAATGAAATGTATATGTATGTCTAAAGTTAGAACCAGAAGCTCTTAAATTTGTTAGTTTATATTAACTTATATATGTATGTACTAATTTATGCATTATGCATTATTAATAGTATATTGGTAACACTTATTTTGAAAGCTGACAATTTTCTAAACAGAGATGTTAAAATCATTAATAATTTATATTTTTCATAATGACATTCTAACGACACGTTCACTAAAAAATATTTCTCCAATTAATATTTTTTATTCTTATAAATCCTTGTACAAATTTAAGTGAAAAAAAACTGATAATAACGCTCTATTAACTATTTTTCGTGTTGAAATTTTGCAGTCTTTTTAATAAAATGCAACCTGGCGTATTTTTCAGTGGGTTTTGTGTGTTCAAAATATTTATATCAATTGATTGGTACTGAGTGGATGTGTGCACACATAGCAAAAGCTGCATTCATCTGAGTGCTTATTCAGTGTTAAAAGTGAATCGTTCGTCATTCAATTTTTTCAATCTTTCTTTGAATATGGAAATGTGTGTGTCGTATCTACTTTGAGTGAATGTAGAATTGGAAAACTATAAGCCGCATTATTCAATAAGGGAGAATTCAATGAAAACATAATAATATAAAATTGATGATTTTTAATTTCAAATGATTTCACAGTTTTACAGCTCTGATGCACAGGCAGAGTATGTGATGAAAGCCGGACAAAAAGCCTGCTACTTTTGGTTCCAGTATAATTGAGGAGTGTGCACATAAAAGATGACATTTCCATAAACATTTTTTCACAGGACGAGCAAAACAAAAAAAATTATACATACATATAAACCTAAAATGCATGTGAAATATCATGAATTTCCGTAAATTCTCTAGATTCAAGGCCTGATTCCATTTAGAGCCTTGCTAGATTTCCATAACTGAAAACCCCTTCTACAGATAATCTATTCTAGCACTTAATCGATTTTCTCAACAATGTTATCACCCAATAGGATCTGGACAAACCCTAGCAAGCAAAAATTAAACAGAGATAATCACTTCTGGCGTTGAACAGATTCTCGTAGACCTTCGACCGGCACTGTCACGCAATATATTGCCTTCGATAACCGGTTTAGGTCATAGTTAGATTTTCTCTGCTACCATTACGTTGGCAGCGCCAGGATAGTATCTACTGGGGACAGCCTTAAAAGGGTAATCTTGACTTAAATAACTTTAGAGCCTGGACTGGCTCCGGAACAATAGCTTCCCTTTGAGATAATCACTTTTGGTGGTGGGAAGATTTCCTTCGCCTTGTATTACTTTGGTATTCTCGCGAAACTGATATGGCTATTAAAAAGACATTGAACAATTCCACCAGCTCCTTCAGAATTGAAAACGACATCTCCGGGTCATTTGCTCCCAAATGAGACTTCAAGCAGGGCGACTCTCTTTCGTGTTATTTCTTTATTTCTTTAACCGCTCAGGAACAATTCAATACAGGAGCATGCAATTTCTGGCGTATGCTGATGACAGCGAAGTCTGTTCTGTCTTTTCCAATTTGGATAATGAAATAAAGCGAATGGGTCTGGTTAAAAGCGAGGACAAAACAACAACAACAACAACAAAAATGTTTAATTTGTTGTAAGTCATTATGCCATAAGCATGTGCGTAAAATTTTTCTTAAATATAAAATGAGCTTTAAATACAAAAGTATGTATGTTTTAAATACTTTTTTCATATAAATTGCGTAACTTTAAAACTTGTCAGATTTATTCTTTTCTTAAATGCATTACGCACACAATATGGATTTTTTCATTTGTACATTCTTACATAAGTATGTATGCATGTATTTCAATCTTCTTAAATCTTTGCTGTCAACATATTGTAAAGATAAGCGTAGCTAAGAGCTTGTTTTATAACGCTTACACAAATTGTAACTCATGTATGTATGTAAATCTAAGCTCCTTTGCTGTCATATCACATACATAGATATGTATGTAGAAATGCTCACAAGCATGTGCCTATGCGTATGCTTATGAAAGTCCATCATTTGCATAAAAGGACAACTTAAGACTTCATCATAAAATACTAAATTTTTTCTTTCTACATTTTTAACTGCGCCGTCAATTCGCTTTTACGTACGCAATTTTTGCTTCTTTTCATTTACATATGTATATTACGTCGAGCCTTTTCATTTGCATAGTTTTTCCAAATGCTTGAGTTGTGATTTTGCCGATTCGTCTGGAAATTGAATTTTTCCCATATCTCAATTGCGAATACAAAGTGGAATTATGGAATTCAATGCAAAATCATATGTAGAAACTGAAGCAGCACTGCAGATAATTTTATCTCTCTTCGGAATCCATTAAATAAACTTTTGTGGAAATAAATTTGTGTTACTTTCGATACTTAACCATATGCTGAGCTACGGCTCGTCCTACCACAATTGGCTCAATAAAATGTGAAACTATTCTCGCATAAATTTGCACCAGCACCAGCACTAGCACCAGCTACTTGTGTTTGCCACAACGATAATTTGAAAACCACCACAAATATGCGGTCAGACGTCTTGAACTTGTGCGGGTAAGCAATTGTGTCTCTGCTCTGCTAGTGTTATTAGATACGTATGTGAGCCATTCTTTTTTAAGTCGGACGCATTCGAAAAAAAGATGTAATATCTGCGATTCGATTTAATTTTTTGATGCGTTCTATACATGAAATAAGGTAACACGAATTGGAGGAATTTTTTTTTCGTTTTTTCTTCGGAGATATGATTTGTCAAAGTTCGAAGCCTTTCGTGATTTTGACCATTTATGCACTTTTTCAAATCAAAGCTAAAGACATGGGCTAAACATTTCTATATATATATGTATGATAGTCATGATTGTCCTTAAGTTAACTTTGCTATTAACAGTTGAACTTTTTGAAGTTGATTTGCATAGTGAAGAGCAGTAAATTAGGAATTTAAATTTATGCTTTCGTAATCCTTCTTAATTTCTCTATAAAAAAAATGTAAAAAATAGGCGTTTTTCAAGAACTGTTTTTAAAATATTTTTTGTTTTATGACGAGATGGTTAATTTTGTGAGAGTCAACAATTTTTTGTATGTAATTTGCTTTCGAAAACTTGTGGTGAGATATATGTATTTAGCAAGGAGTTAAAAATTGGCGTTTTGCAAAAATTCAGATAGAATACTTATGAAGAAATAATATTTGTATGGCAAGAATTTTCTTTAAGGTTAAAAACCCTAGAAGTGGGCGTGGCAATTGTAAGACAAAAGTTTGAAAAACGCAGATTTTATTTGCGGATTTCGGCAGAATATCCCTTTGTTAACAGCATTGGTTTAGCAACTTTTGTAAATCAAAGAACCTTCTAGAAATGGGCGAGGCAAATTTAGTACCAAACCTCAAATACTTAGATTTTATTGTGGATATCGGCAGAATATCTTTATTGCGGAACAAATGTTATTAAAGAAGGGATATTCTACGTAAATCTGCAATAGAATCTGCGTTTTTTCTAACTTTAGTGCTACAACGGCGTTAAGATGAAATTTCTACGATGAGCGGAACCGCAGATATAACGATTTGAAGAGCTGCGTGAATAGTCAGAATCACGAAAAAATCCAAACAGATCCCCGTAGAAAAAAAGGAAAAAAATCCTCGAATACATGTTAGCTTATTTCATGTATAGAACCCATAAAAAAAAAAATTTAAGCCAATCGGAAGTGTGGCACCAAATTTGGTGTGCGATACGAAAAAGAATGCCTCATGTAAATTTGTACAAGTGAATATTGGGTGATTCAACTGTGATGTAGATCTTCGACAGCAATAATTTGTTAATGTTTTGCGGAAATGATCGTTCTGCAAGAACTGCCTCATTTGGGGTAATGAAAATCGCTGAATTAGATGGCATGTACTTGAACAATATGTGGTTTTTACAGGACGGTGTCACTTGCCACCCCTTGAAACAATGGCCCTATTGCGAACGAAGTTCCCAGTACTTATTATCTCACGAAACCACGATGTCAAAGGGCCGCCGAAATCTTGCGATTTCCCATCATTGAACTTCTTTTTTCCGGGCCTACGTGAGAAGTAGGGTGTAGGGTATATGTCAATAAGTCCGAGACGATTCCAGAGTTGAAGAACGAAATCAGAAGCGCCATAAATGATATACAGCTCGAACTATGCCAAAAGTCATGAGAAATTTGTATATGAACATCCTGTGTTGTCATAGGAGCCGTGGTGGATATTTAACGGATAATGTGTTTATTACATACTAAATGCCACAGACCAAAAAACATGTTAAAAAAAAGAAATCATTTCGACAAATTTTATTGTGTTTTATTTATAAAAGAAAATCAGCAGCCTTATTGAATCACCGCGTTCATATTTGTGTACTTGTGCACCCTCCCAAATCCAATTATGATCTCTATTGTAACACTTTGCAACACTACGAAAATTTTGGGCATAAATTACACACATGTTGCATGCAAGAGCACAGAGAGTTCATTGGGTCGCATTGGGCATCCAGCCACACTCAAAATTTCCATATTGCCCACCACACCTATTTACGTACCTACATACAAATGTACTGGTATGTATATATGCATAAACTTATGTGCGCATGCCTGTATATGGTATTTATTAGTAAGCTCATGTGTCCTCTCATCATCCACAGGGGGGTGGTGTCAATGAAATATTGTAGCACCGGCTTTAGTTGTAATACTTTGAATGTAGTAATTGTTGTTAGATGACAAAAGCGGACGTCGCCCATCTGCTCATGTCTCTTCCACGCAACACACATGCATGCTCACTCATACATATGTATGTATGTATACTCACCCACATTGCATACATTTATGCATAGTTTAGTAATACTATTTTACATGTTACTTGATTACGTACAATATTTGTTGCAACTACTCGTAGCGTCGATTCAATGTTTTTGGCCAGCTCGCTGTTACAAGACCGCAACACTGCACACAGATTATCCAAATTTATTTGCCCAACAGGTGGCGAGAGGTCCTTGTACGGTTGTACTAGGAATAGCAGCTACATATGTGGCACTTTTGCCATGTATAACAATTATTCTAATTTTTAGTATTAATAGTATATGCTAAGTTATTGCTTTGTTATTGTGTTGAATTGCGAAATATTTGAAAATATTGCATGCATTCGGAACAATGTTATTGCATAAAATATTGGCTATGTTTGGAGTTTTCTGGGCTTACATGTTGTACATAAATATATACATACTATTTGTATACTACAATATTTACAGTTGTGATGTTCACTTTACAAATTTAGTTG
>NW_023458556.1:14676820-14708128 GCF_013731165.1 Rhagoletis pomonella | reverse complement strand
AGCATTTTAAGCCACTCAGGAATGAGGCTTTTTTTATACAAACAAACAATCAACATTTTGAAAAGAATGTCGAGTGAATGCAGATCCTATTGATTCAATCATTTTACAGCTCTGCTGTGCATCAACACGCCTATCATGTACGCTGTCTTGTTAAAATTAGCAATGTAATCACTGAGAATGAATTCATCTTGGGCATTTATATAAAGGTACATTGAGTGTGGGCTTTTGACTGTGCGGATGATGAATTGGGTTCATTCTATGCTCGTGCATTGCTTTCTTCTTGTATTTACGCCCATCTTTCTCAGTTTCTGTCAGAAAAGTGCAAAAACCACTGAATATGATGGACGAATTAAAACTATTTACAAAGCGTTGATTTTTCACTAGAAAGATACGGTTGGAATGCCGCGTTTTCTTATATTTAAAGCAGTCACTAACCAGTTTTCTTCCATCTTCTTGAGCTTTTGAAGTGATAGGCGTTTCGTGTTCGATTTCTCCAGTATTTTTTTCTGATACAGCTTGTATTTTAAAGGGAAAATGTTGCCCTTTTCATCAGAGATGCACCTACGTGCTTTTTGTGATTGATTTTTCTTTATTTTACTTCCATTGACACCTTCGATTGTCTGCAATGTTCGAAGATCTTCTAATTTAGCTTCTAAATAGGATGCGATTTGAAAATAAACACAGCTTGAAAGAGTATATTAAAAGGCGCACTTTAAATTGCCGACCTGGTTCCTCCATTTAAATCATAATGCAATACTCACAACACAATTACAGGCCAAACACATAGGAAAAAGTTTCATATTCAAATATTTCTTTTATAATTTTCCATTTTGCATACTTTTTATAACATCAATTGAATACCATATCTATAATTAAGCCTCCGCAGTTGTACACCAACACAATTTGATTTGCTGTTTAGCCTATAATTTTCTTCCAGTGTATACATTACACTGTTAAATGTTTAATAACCGGAGAGCGCAATTTAAATAGCAAACTTGAAATGCGTTAAAAAGAACTGGCGGCAACTGAAACAGCTGATTAACACCGACCGGTTGACACACTTCAGAATCAACTTATCGCCGAAGCCAACTCTCAACTACTCTCACTCACGCTCAAATTCAACTACAAAACACGCTTCTGCAAAACAATAAAGAAGTGAAACTGAAAAGCACTCAAGCCATACTTCGCTTGGCCATGGACTTGAATTGCAGTTGAGTGGTCAAAAAGAAATTAGTTTGATCAGAGCTGCGCGCGCAGTCGTTGGGCGAACGTTGAAGTAAGTTGTTTGTATTAAAACGAAGAAAAGTAGAGATAAAGTCGGTGAAAATTTATGCAAAAAAGTGCAAATGATCTACTAGCAGCAGTGCAATTTATAAGAAATTAAAAAAAAAAAACAATTTGTATAACAAACTGAAAAATTTTTTTTTTACATACATAAGTTAAATTTGTTAGTGAGTTGTGGCTATGACTATTTTTTTTTAACATTACTAACTGTGTGTAACTACTTGTACTTAAAGTGGCATGAACTATTTATGTACTGCCAGTGACTCCAGTCATAAAAATTTTATGTGCTATAAAAATGAATGTGACCCACTTTCAACAAACGCATAGAAGTAGCAGTGACGAGAAGCATATTTTTGCTAAAAAAAAAATATTAATTCCAAATGTTTTAAAAATGCTATCAAATCATGCGAATTTAAAAGTTTTCCCTATCTGGATTTTTTTATACAAAAATTTTGTTCGTAATTGAATTTCCACTTTCATGCGCGTCAAAGTCGTTTACTCGCTAAAAAAAAAAAACAAAACAACTATCACTCGTCAATCGCGATTTGTCATCGAAATTTCTCCCAACACCCATTTACTGCACGTCGAAAGTGTTTTTATTTTAATTTATTTTGTTTAATTTATTTAGTTTGTTTTTACTTTTTTCTTATTCTTACACTTCTTGTTTTTGTATACTGCATACATGCATACTTGGACAGTATGCGCGCAGACGCATTGGCTTCAATAGCCACAGCGCGCTAAACGATAATTTAACATGCTTCGCGACGCGTTTTTTTTCTCACTTTCCATGTTGTGTGTTTATTTGTGCGCACTTGTGTACATTAGACTGCACCAGCTTACCAGCAAACAAAAAAATTTGGTGTCTAAAGTATTTTTGCAAGGCAATTTCGAAACAAAATTTTTTTTTTTGGCCCAACCTAATAGTCGCCATTTTAGATTTTTCGGTGCGACCTACATTCGACAATAATTTTTTTTTATAGTTCGACTGGAATAATCTAAATACTTCCATAGCTTTAATTTACTTGACATTAGGGTGGTAGTAACTGAGATCTGCTGGGTAAGTACTAGAATGAGGTACTAGGGGTTAATGAACTTTGAAACGAAAAATTTTCTTCTCGAGACAAGAACATTGCTAAATCTTACTTTAACTGCCGAAGTTATGCCGAATAATTTAAAAAGGCGACCCTTATCTGCGGGCAAAAAAAAAATATAAATTGTTTATGAAATCGCTATGCAAATATATTTCAGACTCAGTGGCGTGCGGCGAACTTTTTGTGTCTGGTACGATCTAATGTACATGCATACACATTTATTCATGTGTGCCAAATAAATGCACTGACAACAAGCTATGTACGCTTGGCGAGCTTTTTATTTAGTATTTGTGTTGTTTTTTTTAACGTTTGCTTTATATTTATATTTATTTATTTACTTTTTTGCATTCACCGGCTCCACTATTGGATCTGGGCCAAAAGAAAGTGCAATTTCTTTGATGAGCGTTTTATATGACAAAAAAAACAAAACACAATTCAAAACGTGTTTGGCAAAGTTTAATTGAGTATCGTTCGATTGCATAATTACTAAGATTACATGTAAACAAGAAGCAGAATAACAACACAAAAATATGTCTTGCAATTGGCTTATTTATTTGGCCTACTTTACGCTGGCACCAACATTACTGCCAGCTATTTCATACCATAAACGTAACTATGATTTGAGATATGCCAACTCGGATATGCCGGAATGGAAACAAAGGGTGAGTTTTAGTCAGCTATTTTAAATATGAACTTAGGCCTAGGTATTTCAATTTACTTCGCTAAAAAATAAATTAAAAATACGTCCACTTTTTCACTTTTAATATAAGGGCACATTGGATGCAACAAAAACTAGTGATTTTCTGCGCCAAGCTAACTTACAGTAGTGAAAATATGAATACGGACACGAAATTTCAAGAAAATTTGGATATTTTTATTTATTTTTTTATTTAACATTTATTATTTTTTTATGAAATTTAAGCTAGTTATTTTAGAAAAACCTTATAAGTCCGAATTTCAGACTTTGCGTATAAAAAAATTAGGAAAATTCGAAAAAGTTTCATCAAAATTTCTTTTTTTAGAAAAATGTCTACACCTTTTCCAACAGTATTTAGGAAAAACGCAAATGATTTTCAGAAAAGCTCAAATGTATTTCAGAAATGGCCAAATTTATTTTAGAAAAAGCCAAATGAAATTCAGAAAAACACAATTGCATTTCAGAAAAATTCAAATGATTTTCAGAAACATGCGAATGTATTTCCGAAAAGTGCAAATGTATTTCAGAAAAGCACAAATGTATTTCACAAAAATATTTTTAGAATACAGTTATGCTTTTCTGAAATAAATTTGCCCTTTTCTGAAATACATTTGCGTTTTTTTGAAAATCATTTGAACTTTTCTGAAATACATTTGGCCTTTTCTGAAATACATTTGAGCTTTTCTGAAACATATTTTGCCTTTTCTGAAATACATTTGAGGTTTTCTGAAATACATTTAAGTTTTTTCTGAAATACATGATGATTAAGTATAAAAACTAAATAAAAAGCTTTTAAGTATTTTCTTCTTAGGAGAAAAGCTTTCTAACTAAAAGCAACGAAAAATAAAAATTTTTATTTTTATAAATATTATTAAAATTATTATTAAAATTGGGAATAAGTTAGTTATTTTGAGTGCAAAATGTGCTAATCAGATAAGATAATAAAAAATTGTTTCCAAAAAAATTGTTTCCAAAAAAAATTCTGGATTCAAACCTGCGACCTTCGGATCGCTAGGCTAGCACATAACCCTGTATTGTATTATTTGATTAAACTTATTTATTTAATTTAACAGGTGTCTACTCTTAAAAAATAGCCTATTTTTCAATCCATTTCCATAAGATGTTTGCAAAATTTCATGTAAAACCGTCGAGAACAAAACAATCCCAGCACACAAACATACAAACTTTCACATTTATAATATTAGTAGGATGTAGATACATATATATATATAAATTTATTTAATGACAAAATTTAATTTCCCAAATACATTCCAATTGCTACATAAACAAATTATTAACTATTTATACTACACTGCTATATTTCTTATTATTTTCAGGCTTGTCAAAAATCTCAAAGAGAGAAAATTAATTTACATTACATTTGCGATGAAAAGGGTAATGTCAAATGTCTGCCCGGCTGGCAAGGCGACCTGTGTCAAGTGCCGCTGTGTCGCAAAGGATGCGATCCAATGAATGGTAAAACAAAATCAATAGTTTAGGAAATTAAATCAAGAAATAATAAATTATACAAGGGCATGGATAAAGATACTAATAAATATTTATGTATTGAACTCAAGGAAAATTCGATAAGGATCTCATTCGACAAATTAAAGTCACTCATACGCTCTGTCATTCAATCATTTTCTTCTTGTATCCAAATAAGTTATATTGATTTAACTAAGCTGGCATTTATTATGAAGAATAAATTTATATGAATGCAAAATTAAAAAAAAACTGAGAACTTTATTTATTTCCATAAAATATCACTATCAGTGCTGATCACAAACTTTTCACACACCCCAAAAGCTATTCAATTGTAAATAGATAATTCATTTTCAAAGCTTTGCCTGCATCCTTTTTATCGATTTTATCACTTTTCTCTGTTACCTACACTCATAAATGACAACACATTTGGTTGCTAGGCCCAGACCAATTAATAAAAGCAAATTCAACAGCAGACTTCTTTAAGCTGATCCCAAGAAAAAAAAATACCTATGCACTTGTCGGAAAATTTGCAAACACAAACTAAATGATTTATTCTTCTTACAGGCTACTGCCAACGTCCGGACGAGTGTCGCTGTCGCATCGGTTACACAGGCGATTTCTGTGAACGTTGCATACCACTGCCGGGCTGCCAACATGGCTATTGCAATAAACCGTTCGAATGTATCTGCAAGCCAGGCTGGGATGGGCTCTTTTGTACCGAACGTAAGTAAATCTGAATATACGTATACGTGTATACGTTAAGAAGATATTTCATATTTAAGCAAAATTTCGTAGGCCTTAACTAAATTTTTCATTCACATATACATACATTTCATACTTACATGCACATACACCTATCAATAGGCAAAAAAGTATAGCCACTTGCGTGTTCCAAAATCAATTTCATTTTTAACTTTGCTTTGTTTTTAGCAACCTGCCGTTCTGGCTGCCACAATACACGCGGCTACTGTGAGGCCCCTGGTGAGTGTCGTTGTCGCCTAGGTTGGGCTGGGCGCAACTGCAGTGACTGTGCCGTACTGCCCGGCTGCCAACATGGTACATGTCAAAAGCCACTCGAATGCAATTGCTTGCCCGGCTATACGGGGCTACTGTGCCAAACAGGTGACTATACATAAATACTATACGCATATGTATGTATGTAGTAGAAGGCGTGCGGTGAGAGTGTGTGTGGCTTAAGTGAGAATTAATTGAAAAATTCCGTAACTGATAAATTTAAAAAAGGAATAACGCACACACTTGCATACTTGCACATACATATATTCAAAGGTACGAATGGCTCGAAATTCAGTGTGTGCTTGCGATTTTGTGTTAAGCACAAAATTTTAGTTTCTAAATAGGCTTTAGCCTGAAATCAATAGTTTTTGAATGCACCCATTTTTTGGTAGACAATATAAAAATTTAACGATATTTAGATACAGATATTTCGGAAAGTATCTCTAAGCTCATTTTTAGTGAAAGTTTTAAAAAGTACGCAAATTTCGCAAAGCTGATCAGTTACAACTAAACTTTTTCGTGTTGTTTTGTAATTTTTTTTGGTCGTACATTGCTCCTATTTAAGATTGATTCAAGCACCCTGGGGCAGATTTTATCTTCCCAGCTCATCTACAGAAGGGACCTCCACATCTGCTTTTCTAATACTGCTAACTAAATTCAGGGCAGAATATGCGTGAAAATCCCTACGGCTACAGTAGCAAGAAGTAATGGGCAGAAGCATCTTCGAGTTAGTAGGAATTCATCCGGCCAACGAAAAGCATACCGATGCATCAATCTTACAACCTTTGCGTGCCTATCATTCCTGAAAGATCAAATGTCCAAGAACTCTAGCTGAGGTTCCACAGAGCAAAGCTATCCACCCTGTATTATGGAGTATCCATCGCAGTAAACGAACTGCTCTCTCTATTTAGTCACAACTTCGGTTTTCCATTGTAACTCTAATCAGAGGTAGATTGGAAGGCACCACCTCTAGCCTCCTATAGAAAGCGCTGAATATATTCGTAAAAATAATTTCAATATCGGCTCCAAGAAGACTAGTATCTTTAATTTCGCCAGAAGAGGGACAATGTGAAACCTTGACTGAAGAAGTCAAATATCGGGGATAGCAAGCGGTCTTATTCAAAAAACCATTGCTTCTATATGGAATTGGCAGAGAAGAAGTGGGGCATAAAATTTAAATTCTCAAGTGGGATGGGTATTATTAGCTTATTAGGCTTATATCTTCCGCAAAATTTCACACCTAACTGCAAGACCGAATAGACGCCTTTTTAGCTAAGTTGTATGCCATTAAATTACATTACAAATATATCCACTTGACAATTTAATTTGATTTAGGGAAGTCTCAATATTACTAGATAAATACAGAAGTTAACTGGCAGGCTAAAAACCTCGTCCATGAAATATCAACAAGGATAAAAAAAAACAGTTATTCAATGCATTGTTAAAGGCTCCTCTGCTGGTAGAGTATTGAAGTACTTGAGACACCTGGAAGTGATTTCCCCTGACCAGTACAGGTAGTGTCAAGAGGGATAAGCTAAGCATATTTGGGTGGTTCACAAGGTGTCGTACGTGTCGTATTGTCGTATGTTGTAAAGTTTTTAACGGCTAAATAATTTTTAGAGGACTTGAAATCACCACCAACTATTTTCTAACGGTGTGAAATTTCATAATAAAACTTTTATGTTAGCTTGCGAATTCCTTAAATATAGTTTTAGCCGTTTAAAGTTTATGACATACAACAGTACGACAGTCTTCAACACCTTGTGAACTCCCTAATTATCTTTCACAGTGAAGAAATTAGTAGGCCCAGATCAAAGAAGACTTGTAACCAAATAGATTTTTAGTACGATGAATCTTCCTATTAACTATATGGGCTGCCCCCTTCTTTAAACAATAATCGAATCTGATCTAACCAATCTAATATCAGTTGCCGCTTTTGTTCGCGTCTAGTGACGATATATAAACTTAGTATCTTCATTAGGCTAACAACTGTAATATCTTCCTACGCTTAGAAAACGTAGCGAGTCCACTACGAAATAGCATATTTCGAGCAGAAACGCCGCTATCTTCATTGACACCTGTAGTCGGGGGCACTTGCCTCCAGTAAAATTAACTATTTATAGCATTTAGTAAAATAACCTTCGAACTTTCTCACTGATATCTGCGATAGTAGTGGTAGTGGCAATAGGACTTCTACGATTATCTATTACATTTCAATTGTTTTTAAAATACATACTTACATAGCATAAGTTGTCAATCGATGTTCTTATGATGTAATTTTTGTATGGATGAAAGGCTTTGGTTCTGTGTTTGGGTTATATTTATTTGAAGTCTTAATTTGTTTCCACTCAGTCAAGTAAATCATACCGGCCAGATTTGATCAACTTACGGAAACGAGCGCTAAATGCCGTTGTGTTTGCCCAGTTGGTGTCCGAATAGACCGAGGAATTTGCGCCTAAATTCATGCTGCGCGAACACCATCGACGAATTATTCAAACTTGTTTTTGGTCGAAAATGAAGGCACACTTATCTTAGAAAATGCATTATCTTCAGTTTTGTATAAAGAATAAGATTCCAAAGCGGAATTGTATTTAAATGAAAATTTGAAAAAGATATACTGCGTATGTAACGCCACGTAGCACAATACACAGTCAAAAGACATATTATGTAAAGTAGGGCTGTGCGATTATTCGATTATTCGAGCAAGTTGGTTAACCAATTATTCGGTTAATCAATTACTCGAGTAAACAAGATTTTGATTACTCAAAACGATGATTAATCGAGTTACTTGAAATATGATAACTCAAAAAAAATAATTTTGCTCGTTAAAAGCGTTTTCTTAGGAAAATGCTTATTTTCTTTTTTACATTCTGTATATGAAAACAATTTTTCGTTTTAATTTTTGAAAACAGAAACGTTGTTTTCAAAGTATCAAGGAACTCTAATTACTTTATACATATGTAAAGAGTTGAAATGTTGATCACTCATTTTACTCGAAATGTTGATTAATCATAAAGCAAATTACTCAAATATTTTTATTTTTTTTTTTGGTTAATCAAAAATCTTGATTACTCGAGTAACTGAACTTTTGAGTAATCAAAATTTCCAATTAATCGAATAATTGAATTATTTACTTTATGATTAATTAAAATTTTGAGTAATCAATTAATCGCACAGCCCTAATGTAAAGTAATTAAATATTGGAATGGGAGATTTCTATATAGTATTGCTTATGCACATATGTACATATATATTATTTTATTCACGTATATATAATAATAGACTGATTAAAAAAACATTTTTCGAAATTTATGAGCGATGCGTCATAATATTTGAAAGCATTAAGAAAAACCATGTAAGTGAAAATTTGAGAGAAATCAGTGATCGTTTAGGGATCGTTCAAGACCTAATCGCGCACCTGAAATACATCTTCGTCATTAATATCGCCTATTTTCCATAAATATTGAGCTATATGTCTGGCACTTCGCACATACCATTTGTAAAGACCATAAATCGACTAATAAAAAATTGTATTTCTAAAATTTTTCACGTTAACTCTTTTGACATGATTGAAATATATGCAAAAAGAATGCTTTGCGTTTTTTTTTAACGAGACACATACTTTTAAATGTTCATTAAACAAATTAAAAAAAATTATCGTTCCTTTTCGGACGAACGAAATTTTAAATCGTTTTCCATTCGTTTCCGTATACGAAAACTTCCTTGTTTTTTTAGCGTTATTGGATAAGTAAGCGAACGAAAATTTTAGTAGTTTCCTGTTCGTTTCCGGATACGGAAAATTTTGCGAGACAACACTGTCGGCAAAGCTTACGTTTCTATGTGATTGAGTATGTTTATGGGTGCGTGTATGTGAGTTTGTTGGTTTCTTGGTGTTATTGTTTTTGTTCATTTCATTGTTTTTTGATTGTTTTCATTACACTTGTTTAGCTATTTGTGCAACGGGCTGTCACAAACAGCGTGGCTACTGTGCCAAACCGGGAGAATGTCGGTGAGTTTGCTGTTTCGAAAATGGCTTCAAAAACAAAACAAATTGAATTGCTGTTATATCACCGCTCTCATTGCCAGCATTTATATGTACGTTGCTTGTTGTTTCTTTTATTTTTGCTTTGCAGCTGCAGAGTCGGTTGGACAGGCGCGAATTGTGACCAATGCTTCCCCTATCCAGGTTGTGTGAATGGCGATTGTGAACGGCCGTGGGAATGTAATTGCAAACCAGGCTGGGGTGGGATGCTGTGCGATGAAAGTGAGTAGATGTAGAAGTGTTAAAGCAGCAACTACAATTTACTCTACACACTGGCGAAAACATGAAAATATCTACTTTTTTATTTGCATATATTTTTCATACTTTTAAACGCCCTCACAGAGCTGACGTACTGCGATGAACATCCGGATACGTGCGCGAATGGCGGACGTTGCATATCATTCACCAAGAATGATGGCAGCTATCGCTGCGAATGCAAACAAGGATATTTGGGTAAAAATTGCGAGATTTTGGATGAGTTCATGTTGACCTCAACGGCAGCGCCGCGCATCACACCGCCACCAATGCCCAGTTGGGACGATGAAACGCAAAATAATGACAATGACGATGGCGATGACGATGACAATGACGATGAGGATGATGGCGATGTTGACGATTTTGATGCCAGCAGTGATTATCAGCTGGGGAATTTAGTGGAGCAGGAAAATAATGAGACAATAACTGCAACGAAATTAAAAAATGCAACAGCAACTCCCTCGGCGAATGATAGGAATGCTGCAGCTGTGAATGCGCCATCAACAGACTCAACACCAGTTCAGACACAATTCAATAGAGAAGTGGCATCAACTCAGTCCACCGTTAATAAGTTGACGATTTTAAATCACACCAAATCCTCAATGGCCAACGTTTCTAATAAAAACATGTCACAAGCAACTGCGGCACAAGCTGACCCAGCACACTTGCCATTGACAGGAAATGCGTCTGACGCGAATGCAGCACCAACGACAGCAACAAAAACAATAACGGCTAGCACTCATTTACATTTAATTAATACAACCGGAGTTGCTTTAAAGTCACATGCTGCCTCGTCGGTGCCCAGCCGAGAGGCAGACGAGAGTAGCAACACAAAAGACACATATTTACTCTATGGTCATCCGCACGCCAGCATCTCCTCCTCCTCCTCCTCCCCAGCCACACCAGTGGCCATTTCAAGTCCCATACCAATACCGTTGCACTTTCTCGAGCCAGCCATTCAAAATAAACTCATTCATAAAGTCAATTCAAATCTAGCAGCTCCTTCCGTTAATAATGCAGCCGATGAGGATGGCAACGGTGATGAATATGAGGAGGGCGATGACGACGAAGAGGGCGACGATGATGATGACGATGACGAGGATGACGACGAGGATGATGAAGATGACGAGGATGAGGAGGACCAATTAATACCAGACGTGCTTAATCATGTTGCATAGTTGAGTCGCAGTGCTGCTCAGGGTGTGGTGTGTTGGCTAGGTGGTAATGGTAACGGTTGACCGGTGCTCGATTTCAATTAATTACGCATTTAAGTGGTTACTCATGAACATATACATATATGTATGTACATATGTATGCATAGACAATATGGATATATGGATGTACGTGTACATAGTTTATTGCATTTATTATTTAATTAGTAACATATGCTATCCGATGTATGTATGTATTTGCAAATATCAATCTGCTGTCCTTGCAAAGGAATGCTGTTATTATTATGAAATTTTGATCTTTGTAGTGTTCATTGTTTTTGCAGCATATCGCTAATTAATTTTGAGTGCGATTATCTTAGCAAAATCGTTTATTTATTTATTTCATTATTTATTGATTTTAATTTATTGAATTTCTTACATTTATGTATTTATTTAAAAATAAAAAAAAATAAAATTTTTTGTATACAATCTAATCGTTTATATGTCGATAACGTAAAATACTTAATTATTAGTATTATTACTGTTTAGGTATTATCCGTATAGCTTAAGACCTGGAAAATTCACCATAGACCATGTGCTTCTCTGGCCCGATGGAATCTGTGTCTGTAGACACGAAACTCTAGAAGGTTATCTCGAGTTGACCTCGCATCGCCACAGGATGCTTGCTACAAAACGATGGAACATGAATGCAGCTAAAGAGGATACCCTCGATCCTCTCCTTAGTATACATTTTCCAGGCGCTGCCGATATTCCACTTCTAGAAAGAGATCAGCCGGTAACAGCTGATCTTCTCATCAAGGAGAGATTAGTTTGGGCTATAGAGTTCTTTAAGTCGTACAAAAACCCCGGGTCCGGTAAAAGTTTCACCGGCACAGCTACAGTAGTCGTTGGAGATAAGTATTACATGATTATTTTGCCATTTGTAAAGGATTATTTACATCCAGTCACATCCCAAAGATGTTGAAAAAAACGAGCCTGTACTCTTTCCGGTTAAAGGAATTAGCGCGACGATTGAATCTTATATCAGGAAATCAATTGCCAATGAGTTTAGGAAATCTCAGCATGCTTACATGAAGGGCAAAATCAATTGAAACAGCTCTGCACGAAATTGTTATGCACATTGAGAAATCCTTATTATTTTAGGAATATGGAACAAAGAGTTGGCAGGGAAGGAGGATCTAAGATCATAGCGTATGCTGACGATCTTGTGGTGGTGTTTAGTGGCAAATATCCTCAAACACTGTGTGACATCATGCAGGTCAAATTAAGATTGGTGAAAAGTTGGACCAAAGAAAAAGTCTGTGAATGAACGCATACAAAACAATCCTTTCACTATTCACAAGGAAGTATAAGATTCCCTCTTTACAACTTCGCATTATAGAAAATACTACACTCAAACTAGGGTAGTTCACGCAGTACCTAGGCGTGGTACTAGACAAAAAGCTAAGCGCGGTGCAAAATACCCATGTTCGTGTTTGGAAGGCAACGATAGCTCTCTATAGTTTTAAGAGAGTAAATAATTGGGTGGGATCTTTTCCCCAAGATATATTGGTTAAATATATACTACGGTGAGTAGTCCTACTCCCTTATGTGTGGTGGCGGTCTGGTGGGCCAGCCTCAGCATGAAATCAAGACAACTAGCCCATCAGAAAGTGCACAGAACTGCGCTACTCTTTATACATATGTGGAGCTCTCTGTACAACTCCTTTGCAGGCAATGGATACTCCACTTAACATTCTACTAAAATCGCGGTGCTTTTAGGCTTCGAGAGATGCACTGGTTGGAAAGTCAATAACGGAGACCACACCACAATGAAAGTCACATGGTCTGCCCACGCTGTGCAGAACGGACCTTTATACAGCTGTAGGCCTGTTAACGGCCACATAGTTATCGAAGCGCACGCGGAGAGGCTGGGGTCCCTTTCAATGACTTTTGCAGAATCACCAGACGCGAAAAATGGACCGAAACCCCCAAGGCATCAAGAAGAAAGAAATTCATGGGTTCTAAATTTTTCGAGGATACTCACGAAACTATTGGCCAAATATAATAAAACTGCGTTTTTAGTTTTTCACTCTGGCGTCAGAATTTTTTTTAAGTAAATTTTAAAGATATGATTATTTCAAAAAATTATTTAAAAAAAAGTCATTGCAATTTAGAATAACAATATGGATACCAAAGGAAAGAGAAAACTCTGTAGAATTTAAGAGCAGTAAAGTTTTTTAGTTTATAAGGACGAATAAGTATTGAAAATGCGCTTTTAATAAATTTTATCTGTATAAGTTAATAAAGTTTGCCAGACGAAATTCGATGATGAAGTCGTGAGTATATTAGTCCTCAAACAATAATTAAAAACAATAATATTGCAAATTTTCAAGGATATTTAAGGAGAAAATTTGTAAAGGACATTTTCCATACCCATTCGTCCTTATGTACCGAAAAATTTATTCTGTTGTAAATCTACAGAATTTTTTCTTTTATATGATATCTTTATTGTTATCATACATTGCACTGAATTTTAAAAATATTTTTTTTTAATAATCATATTTTTTAATTTTCATAGTTATATAACATATTGCCTAGCATAAGCGCTTAACAAATTTCCATTGTAAAAGAATAAATTTAAATTTCTCACAACCATTTGTCCACCATTTATTGCATTCAAAAATCAAACATTGCCTGCCCAGCAATAAACATCCGCCAAATTAATAAAAAATTTGCGTTGTAGCTACCAACAAAAAAAAACAGCGAACAACAAAAGTCCTGCCAGGCCCAGCAAATTTCATTTACATAAATGAAAATTAAAATGAAAAACTGCAATCGCCAAATAAACGCCAGCCGCTACGAAAAAAGTGCAACGAAAAAATGCCAGCAATGATGTTGTTGTTGATGCTTTGAAATATTTTTAATTTATGTACAGGAGAAAACAACAACAATAAACGCTACAGAAAAAGTAGTGAAATGTTGTAAAGGAAAACAGCGAAGCAAAAAAAGGCATGGCAAGATCAAAAAATGGCGCAACAACAATAAGGAACAACAAAAAACGCAAAAGCGAAGAAAAAATTAAGAAGCGCGAAAACTTTCCGCACTGATTGCCGCAAGAAATCTGGCAAGAGCAAGTGAACAGCAGGCGAACGGAAGCAGAAGAGATGGAAAAATAAAAATAAAACAACAAAAGAAGCAACATTTTACTTTTTATTTTCAACATCGCTTTTGGCAGGTAGCAGCAGCAGCTGTTGGTCGACAGCGAACCCTTGTTGCTGCTCCTGCTACAAGGGCGGCTGCTGCCACATTTAACCGATGCTTGTTGTTGTTGCTGCTGTTACTGTTGCTTGTCTACTTTTAATCTCTTCGCAAGTCTTGGCAATAATTGCAATTTCCTGCTCAGTCAACCACCAACGCCGCACACACACCCACACGCCCACACGCAACGTGCCGCCAGTTGTGCATGTCGTTCGTTACCGTTGTTGTTGGTCTGTGTTCTGCTATTGTATTGCCACACTACTGTTGTGTGTGTGTTGTACGTTGCAGCAGCAAGTTCAGTAACTTACAAGTTGATGCAACTTTTAAAATTCGTAATTCTTCACCTGCCAAATTTACCCGGCTTCCCTGTTTGCCTGCTCCTAGCCGCCCCCCTCCTTGTTGCCGCTGTAGCGCTGGTTTCCCACAGCAGCAGTGCCATCATCATCATCATCATGATCATCATGCTCATTGCCACCATTATGATCATCATAATCGAGAGTGCCACACCCGGCACACTACTTGTGGCATTGTTAGCCCCCCGTTTGCTCGCTTCGTGGCGCATCATCAAAACTAAGTGGAACGCAAAGAAGTAATTACGGCCATTGAATGAAAATGCTCCACCTTTATTTGAGAGCACCGAGACTGTTTCATCTTCGATACAAGATGAATAGTTTGCATTTATTGCCAGCAAACGTGCACACAAACACACAAACACACACACACACAAAAGATTGCATTTCCTGTTGGCTGCATTGCTGTTTGGCTGTTTGCCGCATCGCTCAGCAAACTTAGCCAGAGGAAATGCCATTTCCGTTACAGTTTGTAGTGTTGCTTTTTTGCTTTTCCATTGCCATGAATTGCCGTAGTTGGCCTTTTTGTGAACCAGCTGCCATGTTAATAATTTCACCTTTCACAATCGTCTATCTTTTTTTTTTGTTATATTCGTCTTAATCTTCTTCGTCTTTATTAGTGCCCCAGGCGAGCGGTTGGCAACAGGAGACGGCTCAAAGTAGCGGCAAGCGAATCAAATGAATATACAGTGGCACATACCTACATAAATATAATAAGTGAGCGGTGTATTGTGGGGCGGCATTTAATCTGAGTATTTATAGCATTCTATTGCGTAAGGCCGCATTTATAGCCGCTGAGGCTGAGCTTTTGCAGCCATTTTGTTGCCGTGGCCGAATTAAAATTGGCTTGCTTGCCTTGCTTTACTATTTTTTTTTTTTTTTGAGAATATTTACTGCTCACACCCACTCAGCTCTTCGCGAACCTACATAAATACTACTACCTAGCCACACTTTTCCTCAACTTAATATAGAGCGGGTTTTCTGCTTCACACCGGTTGTCACCATCATCTTGTCTCCTTTAGCAGCTCATCCAGACAAGTCCTCAAGACATTTACTCTTCCTTCAATTTTGTATTTTGAAATTTTATCAAGTATTCTAATTGTTCACTGATGTATACATTTTGTTGTGCAACTTTTGTTGGCATTTTCATTTATTTATACACTTGTTGGCTATATTGGTCCATAGCATTTGAATTGGTAAAACTCATTCGGGAATGTGCAGAGGAAACTTTTTGAAATGGTATTGTGATGGCTTTTATTTGTTGGCAGCTGAATTGGCTTCAATAATTGCATGATAGTAGAATGGCTTTATTAACAAACTATACTCCGTCAGGAGCGAATTAACTTCTGGTGCATCTTTTGTATGTTTGTGCCGGAAAATAGAGGAAAGCTTCCTCTATGAAATTATTGGCGCGCTGAATAATAGAAATAAACATACGGGCAGATTCTGACATAAATACATCCACATTCAAGTTTTAAATAGAAGTTTCCCACATTTCCAGCCAAATGACAGTAGATTGTTCTTAAAAAAATAAAGTACATGTAGTCCCTATGCGCAGAAGAAGTGAAACTTCTTTCTCATCTTCGCCTTCACCTTCTTCGTCCTCTTGATCCTCTACATCTACATGTTTCTGAACTCCATCACCACCTTCGTCATCTTCATCTTCACCTTCATTTTCATCTGCCTCACCATCTTCATCTTCATCTTCATCTCCATCTTCATCTTCATCTTCATCTCTATTTTCACCTTCACATTCATATTTACCTTTATCTTCTTTTCTTCATCATTTTCATTTACATCTTCATCTTCAACTTCTTCATCTCCATCTCTATCATCAACTTCGCCTTAATCCTCACCACTATCGTCATTTTCACCTTCATCTTCTTCTTCTTTGACCTTCATATTCTCCTTCATCTCAGCCTAAATCCGTTTCTATATTTTTATACCCGAGCGCACTTGTGCACAAGGGTATATTAATTTTGTTCACATAACGGTGGTTTGTAACAGCCAAAACGAATCGAGATAGATATAGACAAATGTATACATAAATGATCAGGATGAAAAAAGAAATCGATTAAGCCATGTCTGTCTGTCCGTCCGTCTGTCCGTCTGTCCGTCTGTCCGTGTACACGATAACTCGAGCAAAAATTGAGATATCTCAACGAAATTTGGTATGTAGGTTTCCCTTAATCCAAGGTAGGTTGGTATTGAAAATGGGCGAAGTCGGACTTTAACCACGCCCACTTCCCATATAACGGTAATTTCCAGAAATACGAAAACTGCGATATTTTAGTAACTACTGGAGATTATTCACTCAAAATTGATATTTACAATAATTTTCAGACGAAAAATAAGAATATTATAAATTTTTGGAAAATGGGCGTAGCCACGCCCACTTATGGTTACATGCGTATATCTTGGTAACCGCTGCACCAATTTCTTCCTCTTCTTCTTCTTGGCCTTGGTACAGCATAAAAAATCGCCGAAACTTTTTAAAATCGGACAATAACCACGCCCACATCCCATATAACGGTAATTCAGAGAAATACAAAATCTTCGATAAATCAGTAAATATTGAAGCTAATTTATTCGAAATTGATGCTTGCAACAATTCTTTACCAAGAAATACGTTTATGGTAAAATTTTGGAAAATGGGCGTGGCACCGCCCACTTATGATCATATATAAGTATATCGGTAACCGTTCTACCAATTTGTACCAAACTCGGTATGGTTATTGTACTTGCCACGTGTAAGCAAAACGTTGAAAATTATTGAAATCGGACTAAAATAATGGCCGATTCTCATATAACGGTAAATTTAAGAAATGCTTGAAACTTCAATATTTCGAAATTGAAGGACGCTAATTTACTCAAAATTGATACACCTCGGCTTACCATCTAGCGGAAGGTTTCGGAAGGGTGAAAAAACATATATTTAATACTTGCGCCGGGTATTTAATGTTCGGCTCCGCCCGAACTTAGACTTTCTTACTTGTTATATTTGCTTTTGACTATGGTTTTACCTTCGTCTTTGTCTTTATCTATGTCGTTATCCTTATAATTATCAAAATCTTGGTTTTTGTCCATATACTTGCCTATGGCTTTATCATTCAACGCCCACCATTTTGTACCTACACAAGTTGCACCGAATCGAAATTTTTACTACCACTAGGGCTTTAGTGATAATGCATTTCAGATTTCGCTAGCACTAAATACATAGTGATAGTGAAATATAATATTCACTATCACTATCTGGTTAGCGATGAGGGAACGAAAATTTCACTGACTAATAACACTAGTTTACAAATTTAGAAAAATTTTGCGATCTGCGATTTTAATACCCATTTCCTTACAACAGGTTTGTTCAAAAATGTATAGCCATTAAAAAAAACACACCATTTTAGACTACTACGACCCAAATTAGTGATGAAAGTACTATGGAGTACATCTTTTATATCTTCTCTCTATAGATGTCACACTCCGCTGCTATAGTTGAACACGTCGATTTCGACACCAAGTTTATCTAAGAAGTTAACGATTCAAGGAGGGCAGCGACCACGTGGTCCCTCTGCTAGAGTGGAATTCGTTTCTGATGTGCAAACATATTTAAAAGAAACGATGCGAGGCTAGTTAGCCTGAAATCCCAGGACCAAACCTTTGGGCATATATAGTGGCTAGTGAGAAACAAGGCACCTCGGCAGATTTTTGAAGCTAAGCAGATATGGTGACTTCGGGACCAAAATCCTTGAAGGGGCCTGATTGAGGAGAGAGCTAGTGGTATTCGCTAAATAACTTTAAGTCAAGGCCCTAATATTCCATGTCAACTCCCTCACTGCTTCCGCATAACTCGAAAAGTGGGTGTCAAGGAGTGCTTCGTCAAACATCTCGCTGCTCTTTGTACAATTTCCCGTCTCGTCCTACAGATATCCCAGGGGAAAAAATTTAAATTTTCTAAGTCTTAGGGATTCATGGCTGCTTTCCATGACTGTTTCCGAGTCCAATCTTATATAACTAATTGCCAGTCGGATTTTAACCGATTTCTCCTGGCTTTGTTGAAAATACGTATGTATGTATATAAGAAGCCTTGCGCTTGTAAGAGTCCACAGGATAAGAGTTCTTAGCCGCATTTGTACAAGCCACAGAAGCATTCAGGCATCCAAGGAGAAACTCTGTGAGATTTTCGCACAGCGTTCTGGAGTAAAAATCGCAATTCGGTCTCCTCTGATTCCAGAAAAGACTAGAGTAGAAAGTTAAAGACTGTCTCACCTCTAGAATTGATTATTGAGCTCCCCCAATTGCGTATCTGACCCAATAACAGTGTCCGCCTTCCTGCGTCTAGCTTTTGCAACGGATTTTGGCGGCATCACCGAAGCTTAGCTTATTCCACCTAATCTTCATGTAAGCGGATATCAGGCCGTTCTCTCTGATCCACCTCCAGCCTAACAGTAACAGTATCTTCATTGCTGAGATTATGTGAATGAAAAGTTTATTCTCCATAAACATGCATCATACGGTTCTTAGTTTAGGATTACGTGAACTCCATCTTATTTGAGGTAGTACAAAAAATTGGTTGACGCCGTCTTAGAGTGCTGAAGATTGATCTTCGATCTTCTTCAATGCCCCTCTTTAGGTGCGCGCACTATCCGAAGCGAGGAGGCTCTCCTCTTCAGCCGTCTTGAGCAGGTGTGCGATGCTGATGACGGATAGCGCCTCCTAAGGAGTACTTCCCGTTACAGAACAGCATCATCCCTTTCATTGATTTTGTGGACTTTTCAACCCACTTTTTCACAGTTCTCAGAATTCCCACTACCGCGAAATGACTAGCCAAAGTGCATCCAAATTTTCATGCCGAACAAACTTAACTACCACTTCCCCCAAGGTAATGAATTTCAAAATAGATAAAAGTCCAACATATCAAACATGGGTTCTTTGGTATAAAATGGCTTTTACTATCTCTTAAAATAACTTTTACATTGTAGGTAATGCAGTTAACAGAAAAATTCACTGTTATTGCAAAGCATTTCAAAATATTTACGTATTTTACAGAGAGCAATATGGTGAAAAGCTTGTAGTTAATATAAATATATGTCTGTATACATATGTGCATATAAGTAAGTGTATGTACGTTCATACACAGGCCCGTCGAGAGTGAACAGCTGTTATAATTCAGGGGGGTACCTTATCGAAAACTACTTCCCACGCTTATGGTTCATAAAAGAGAAATAAAATATTTTAATTTTTTTTGCATAAAGACATATAATGTATTCTTTTTGCATATTTCTATATGCGAATAATATCAAATCAGATGTAGAATCCAGAAAAAACGGGGGACATTGTCATGAAATAAGATTTATCGTGTGGGGACACGTAACCTGTTAAGATTAATCACTCTCCTCCATAAAATTGTGTGAATTGTAAAATCTGTTGTAATTTAAGATTCTTGTATAATATGTCCGAAAAATTTCTCAATTTTTATTCCCATACTTGATCAATATTTGGATCAAATAAAAGTGAGATTTGTAAATCACAAAAAAAACACGACTAAAAAATATTCAGAACATCTTGCCAGAGAAAATTCTTAAGTTGGAGCCTAGTAGTTTCTACCCAAGGGCACAAGATTTTAAAACGTCCAGATGGCAATCAAACATCGACAGACGATTTCATTGCTGGACTTACCATGTGGCGCAGGTGTACTTTCTTTTTTTCTTCAAACATTTATGTTTATTAACCGTCTTTCTTTCAGGTACTGGCCTAAAATAGGGAAAGAAGAGGTGCCGGAGACTTTTATTGACGCCTTGAATCAGGTGGATAAAAGTCTTTAAATATATATAATAAATTAATAATTTTCCAAAACACCTCTCGAATTTTTTTTCTGAGGGTTTACACTTTAAGCCAAGATTTTAAGTATTAATTAAAAATTTTGAGTGTGTTGTTTTTGCCTACTCGACTAGACTCTCGTCTTGTCCAAACTTAAAAAAAAAAAAAAATGTTTATAAAAATGTTTGTAATAATGTGTAAATCAAATATACTGAATATAATAAAACTAATAATTTCCCTCGAAATTTTTTTCTGAATCCGCCCCTGGCCTAGTGTAAGCATCAACCTACCGAAAATGAGGGTTTACACATTAAGCCAAGATTTTGAGTGTATATTCAAAATGCGGAGTGTGTTGTTTTTGTCTACTCGACTAGACTCTCGTCTTGTTCAAACTTCAAAAAAAGTTTATTAAAATATTTGCCTTGGTTACGTTGCTTTTAAATAATTTTTTTTGTTGAGGCTATTACGCAGTTTTTTCATGGAAGAGAATCCGTGAAAAAAATTACCAAAAATCAACTTAAAACTTTAAAGATTTTTAAAAATTCTTATTGAAAATTTGCGATTTATATCAAACTTTGAAGAATTTTCATAAATTTTGGCCAAACTTTAAACTGGGATTTATTCCAGGGACCGTAAATAACAGTCACTTTTTTTCAAAAGCTAAACTTGACCAGATATTTTTAAGTCGAAAATAAAAGTCCTTTCCTAATAATAAACAAACCGCTTATCCAAATTAAACCAGTTCGGTATCTACTGAAAGAGGACTAAGGTAGCTTTAAAACTGAAATATTTAAACGAGGAAAGCCAGCTAAATATTAAAAAATATTTTAATAAAAAATGTTTTTGGTTACCATAGAACAAACCTTGGGTCAGGTATAAGAATTTCTTTTGTATTAAATTATAAAACAAAAATATGTATAAATAGAACTGGTAGTTTTCGGTCGTTATTTCTGTTGAAAAGCTATTTAAGTCCTCTTTCATTTGGTAACAAATTTGTTTAATTTGGATAAGCGGTTTGTTTACTATCCGGAAATACTTTTGTTCTGAACTTAAAAAATATCTGGCCAAGTTTAACTGTTGGGAAAAAATAACTGATATTTACGGTCCCTGATTTATTCAGTATTTCTAAGACGATGATATATTTGTATCCTTTAGCACTAAAAAAAATTAACCAGTTGAATCGAACCGAACCGAACCGAACCGCGGTTCAGGAATACTGTTGACCTGTTCATGAACCGGTACAAGCTTATTCTTAGTGGCTAGAAAAACTGAACTGCAGCCCTGATACATTCGTACATAAATATGTGATATGTGTCAATCAGAAACATGTATGTATGTATGTATGTATAAATATGAGTGTAACGTGTCATTTGTATTATTTATGTAGCCAATTTAAAGTTTGCTAGAATATCTTAAATTCACGCCTAAATAACTTGATATTTAGTTAATCAGTTTGCGATTTGCTGCAAATAAAGTAAACATAGAACAAAGGAAACCCATAAATACGACCGCAATGTAACACGACTGAATGCACAAAGTGTCTTATTTACTCTAGCAGATACTTAATAAACGTATGTACATAGAAACACTTATGTAGGTAATATGTATGTATGTATAAGAAGTCTTTTATGTGCACACCAAGCACTTGGTTAGAGATAGCAATAAATATATCGTATAGTTTATGCAATTCATGAGTGCATAAATAACTACTTGCGAAAATGCAAGAAGACTCAAGCGTGTGTCTATGAATAAGTATTTGTTTATGTTTGCACACACATGCATACATACAGTGGCGGTCAAAAACGGAGGAATGGTGATTCATTAAAAATGTATAATATTTTTCAAGCTAAAATTTTTTTTTTTATTTTTTTGTAAAAATCTAGTTTATGCTTTATCAAAAACTGCACACTTTCAAACTTTATACAGAACTTAGAAAAATTCAAAAAACTTGTATCAAAATTTCGAGCTTTTTAGCCAGAATTTTTAGAACTTTTTTGGGTATGCAGTTAATAAGATTATAAAATTCTAGTAAAATAAGTGCAAGGTTTGAGCGGCATTGATTTTTAATAATTTTTATTTTTTTGTTGACAGCGTTTTGCAATTTTTTCCATATAAACATGGATTTCCTAAGGAAGAATATGCGCAAGACCGTTTGCAAAAAAAAAAGAAAAAAAAAAGTCAACGCCAGTTTTCCTAAATTTCGCTATTTATATGACAAAAAACCGTAAAAGCCGTCAGCAAAAAAAAATATTAAAAATCAATGCGATTTTTTAGCCGCTCAATTCTTGCAGTTGTTTTACTAGAATTTTATAAGCTTGTTAAAAATTGTGGTTAAAAAACTAGAAATTTAGATAAAAATTTGTCGAATTTTTCTAAGTTCTGTATAAAGTTTGAAAATGTGATTTACGCAGTTTTTGTTAAAGCATGAACCATATTTTTATAAAAAAAATACAAAAACATTTTAGCTTGAAAACATTGTACCTAAATATTAAAAACTATACACCATTCATCCATTTTTGACCGTCACTGTACATACACTAGGCGACAAACAAAAGTGTAAAACTTCTTCTAATATAATATTCACAATTATTTCATGAACAATATTTTGCATTAATTATTTAGGAAAATATAGTTCATTCTACAATATCATATAAATCAAAGGCTGCATATCTTTATTCATTCTGAACGTTTGGAATAAACTTTTTGTTTACTTATTCTTTAGAACGTTCCTGATGATATGTCAACGTATATTTCAAACGCATTCTGTTTATTCCGGCTGTGAAACGGGATTATCCGGAATGTATAAAGAAACGCAGCCAAAGTTTCACACTTCACATAAAGGTCACAAAAATTCCAAAAAAATGTCATCAAACTTTTATTCAGAATTTCTAGAAAATTTTCGAGTATTAAATTTTGTAGCCCATTCAATTTTAGTTCGAAGTTTCTAAAAATACCGTTGATGTAATTTTTTTTTTTTGTGGAAAATGTTACGCATTTTCTTCCATATAAGGCATTATCAAATTACATTTGTATATGGAAGAAAATGAATTAAAATTTAAAAGTTTTTGAATTTTTGCGTACTTTATATAAAGTGTGATACTTTGATGTATACGGTTAATATTATAGAATGAAATTTTTAATGAAAATAAGTGTGATTATTATATTATAACGAAGTGTACACTTTCATTTGTCGCCTAGTGTAAATTCATATGCGCGCATGCACACTTGTAAGTCTGTTCACACCATAATTACATAGTTAACTCTTAGCAATATTTACTGTTGCCAGAATCCTTTCACCACAAGTAAGCGAGCAAACAAGCAAGACGGGCGGGCGGGCTGCCAATCTAAGCAAAGCTCTTAGCTGAAGAAGCGACTTACAGCAACGCACACAAATATGTATGCAGAATATTGCAGTGCAAGCAAAAACGGCTAACACATGCATAGTAAGTTCGAGTAATTGCCACGCACTATGCTTGTTAACTGTTGATTTATGCTATGGTTGCCTTTGTTGCATTTATTTATCTACTAAGGTATGCATGTTTGTTTGTTAACAATGAGCAAACCGTTAGGCAGGCAGGTGTCTATCCGCTCTTGCATGCTTCCGTCCTTCTTCCCGCCGGCAAGCTACTACTATGACAGTGATAAAGCAAGCCGCTAACCACAAACTGGCAACCGGTGAGTATGTTGCAACTGTTGCCATCTTCACGCTACTGTTGCAACATTTGTTCAACATCTCTGTTATGTTGTCTGCTTGGTATTTGGTTAGTTGGTTGATTTTCGAAATGCTGCAATAAATATGAACTCTCAGGTATTAAGCAAATTTCTCAAGCTGCAACCGGTGGAGGTGTGGTGTGTGTAGCTACTGAAATATTCACTTGCTTGCAAAAACAGCAGCATTGGCCAATCTAATTATAATGGTACGCCTTAGAAGCACAAATGCCGTTAGTTATTGATTATTAATTTAACAATAGATGTTTATAAATCTTGTAGTCTCTACTGAGCAATTGAGAGATATTTGCAGATATATTTTGTTTTTGTGATAATAAAATTTATTATTCCCAAAAGCAAATTGGAAGTGCAGGTAAAATGCTTAAGGCTTGATGAAGACATATTCCTAGGCAGATGTGTGAAATATCAGCAACTCTGTTTTAAGCTAATAACTGAGTTTGTTTTGCTTAGCGTAAGCAGGATTTGATCGACAATACTGTATCAAGTAGTTCTGCAGGAGTAACTGAACGATGAAAGACTAAGCTGTATCGCCTGAATAAAATAAAATTTTGTAGCCTGAGGAGCGACTATTGACTACTGAAGTTCAATTAGGAATTAGGAAGTGCACCAAATCGTATTAACTCCCTCAGAGGAATATTTTCTAACTACGTATAGCTTATGCCCGCTGTAAAAATTTAGTTAATAATGCAGTCATGCTAATCTATCAAAATCTTTCAAATTACCCTGTTCATTTTTGGATATCTGCTTTAGTTTCCGAGGTATTGAGGAGAAGGTATCGTTAATTTAGTAGAAATTTGTATCACCATTTGTCGTATGTCATAAAAAGTGGCTGCCGGATTTTCGAAAAATGTTGCATACGAAAAAATTTTACTAAAGAAAGTGCTTCATGCTGTCATAGGCTATCGTCATGCCAAATTTTACACAACGGAAGACCAACAAACATACTAACATACATACTCACGGACAAACATTCACATTTTTGGCGGCAGCCTTCGTCAAACATATTCAACAAATAAATACAGCTTTCGTAAAGCCTCTCTCGTTTGATATTAAGGTTTTTTATTTAACTTTTTAATTGAATTTACTATGAATTTCAAAACAGGTGGTAGCTCTCTTTAAAAATATTTTTGAAACAACGCTTCCTTAAATGTCTCTCGCTTAATGCCTACATTATGTTCAATATTTCGTTTAAGTTGTTAATTAAATTGATTTAAAAGGCTCTGTACTTTTTTCATAAGATTCTTGCTGTACTCGACTGTTCCAGCTATACTTGATCATACAAATTTTTCCGGTCCATTTAGACGCGCCAAAGAACCGAAGGTTGTTGCCTCCAAAAATGCAATAGTTTTTTTTCTAAGTGTATAGCTGTATTCGGCTCCGCAATTCTGGAAACCCGTTAACACTCTTTTATTTATTTATTTATTTATTCGTCTATGAAACGGTGGTTTCTTACAGACTAGTTACAAAATTAATATATGCAGGACACTAAAACTATTGATTAAACTAGATACAAGAATCAAAAGAAAGAATACAAAAAATTAATAAATAAATTTCTTGAGTAAGAGAAATCAAGTGAGATAGAATTCGAGATCAAATTAAACTTATTTAAGGTACGTAGCATTACGCGCGTATTCAGTTCTATGGATTTCACAATAGAACGGCAAAAAGTTACGCAAGACTCGCTGAGGGATGTTGAAATTTATGCGACCTAAGAGAAAAGGACAATCAACACTACCATTAATAATATTAAAGCAAACGACTGCTGTACGGTGGTATAAGATCCGAAAAGTTTAAGGACCGCAATGCGAACTTAAGAAACACCTTTTGGACACGTTCTTATCCATTTATGAAAGTTTTGTGGAATGGCCTCCAAAAAAATGTTGCATATGATAGCATAGATGAACAAAAGATGAGTACAGTAATTTAATAGTATAGGGATCAGAGAATTTTACCCAGTTCCGCCTCACGAAACCCAAAACAGAGAAGGATTTAGAAATCACAAGATTAATATGCCTACTAAAAGAAAAATTTGAAGTAAAAATGACGCCAAGATCTTTGGCCTCGGCGACAGATTTTAGCGAAGACTCCGCGATTGCATAACTCGTTGATAAAGCACTATGAATTTTTGCAAAAGGTACTTTAAAGCACTTTTTAATATTTAAAGAAAGGCGTGATTTTATGCACCAAAGATTAAGATTATTAATATCGGCCTGAAGCAAAGTAGCATCCCTTTCGTTTCTTATCATCGAAAATACTTTCAGGTCATCGGCAAAAAATTAGCGAAAGAAAAACATGAGCTAATGTCATTTATGAATAATATAAAAAGTAAAAGACCTAAGATACTTCCCTGGGGTACCCCAGAGGAGGCAATGAATGCATCTGACGAAATGTCATCTATCGAGATAACACAGCGCCTGTTGATCAAGTAGGATTTAATCCACTTTAAAAAACAGAATGGAAGCCAAGATATGCTAACTTATTAAGTAAAATCGAAGGAGAGACTCTATCAAAGGCTTTACTAAAGTCCGTATAAATACAGTCAACCTGGAAACCAGCAGAAAAAGACGTCATACAGTATTCACAAAACACAGCTAGGTTAGACACAGTAGATCGATTGGAAACAAAACCATGTTGGTTAGGCAGGATTAAACTTTTAGTGATAAAACACATTTTTTCTTTGACTATAGATTCAGAAAGCTTCGATACAGTTGATAGTTTAGCAATGGGCCTGTAATTGCGAACATTATTTTTATTCCCACTCTTAAATATAGGGTTAAAGAAGTAATTTTCCATTCCTCGATAAAGACGCCCGACGCAAGAGACAAATTAAAAATACGATGTAGAGGTAGAATTAGAGCGGGACAGTTCTTGAAGAGAAGGGCAGAAAACCCATCAACATCCACTTTCGTAGACGGTTTCAGCTTAGAAATGCCAGCTTCCACGTCATCAAGTGACAGAGTTAGAGTCCCAAAGCTGAACTCAGTAGCTGAGTCGTGGTTTATATCAGGCCAGGAATTACCATCATCCCACACATAGTTGGCACTAAAAAATTCAGCGAAGAGACTCGCCACCTCAGTAGGGCCACTAGCAGATTTATCGTCCAAAAAGATAGTCGAAGGAATGCAAGAGCCACATTTCTTAGACTTTATGAAAAGACACCTTTGGAGACTTTACGCGAAATTCATATGCGAAAGCAAGTATTTCTTTCTTAACTGTCTGCAAAATAGCTTAAAATTGGCAAATCCTATTTAACGAGGAATGTGACAACCGGTTTTTTTTAAATCACCTCGCTAGCTGGTTTGCCAAATCGAAAACAACTAATTTTGTGAGCACTTATAACTACTTGCTTTGTTGTATGTATGTACATATAAATATAATTAGGTGACAACAACTGCAAATTATCGCATCAGTTTGAAGATCGTGAGTGGTGGCGGCGCCGCTTTTTATCAAGTAGCACAAGTTACTGGCACCGGCCCCAACGAATTAATAGTGACTTATACACATGTACATACATGCATTTGAATTATTTTGCAGTGTATATTAATTGTATATATGTATGTAAATATTTACATACGTACGCATGTACATAAGTATATAAATATTGCATTTTGATAAACCTCAATAATGGCCGGTGGCGTGCGAAGAAAACGTGCGTGCAGGCGCTGAATGTACGAAAAATAAAGAGAATAAGTATTAGCGAGCGCATAATGAAGAGCGAGATGTTTAAGTAAACAGAGATGCAGTTGAGAAAAAGTAGTATGCATTTTTAAACCCAATGCATCAAGGAATCGACATGCCATGCTGAATTGCACTTACATAAGTGAAGTTTAGAGCCATGAGGGTAGAGCTCTTACTTATGGTGGACGACCTCTTAATCACACGGATGAAGTCAAATATATAGGTATTATGCTAGATAAGAGACTTTAGTGAAACTCCCATCATAAGAAATAACTGTCGCTAGCAAGCGCCATATGAGCCTGCGGAAGACCTTTTTGGAAAAACATTGGCTGAACTCTAGGCTGATAGAGCGACGGCTTCGATACATAAGAAGAAGCATCGTGCAGCTATTCTGAGAAGATACTATAACTAAAAAGATCTGCATGGCAAACGGGCTCCATGTCCTTAGGGCTTAGTTTGTCTTCTTCGAGAACCATAGCTACTGAGTGAATACACAATAAACGTAGTAAGTAATTGAGAACGATAGAGGTCCGTATATTAGGTTATTAAACATTAATGACATCACGCTGGGTGCCTAACTGTTCACAATTGATTACCATTTTACTTACACCGAACAGGTGTGATTGGACTATTCAGAATACCGACTCTGCCTTGAAGACGGTGAGACTTGAGAACACTTTCTTTATGATTGCCCGATTCTGGACGGACAAAGGTTTATTCATTTTAAGGCTAAAATGTTCGAATCCTTTATACTTACCAGAGAATTCCCCTAGGATTCAGTAGGAAAGCCGAAGGTATTTACGCGCATTAACATTTCTGCATTTTATCTTCTTTCATAAGCATAAAATTAAGACTAAAAGCATAAAAAGACGGCAGCGTTGATCCGGATGAACTCGGGAATTAACTGCAGTTGATCGGTATTAAGTCCGAGTTAAGCTTTAAGAGTAAGATTAAGATTAAGATTAGGATTAAGATGAAGATCAAGATCAAGTTTAATATTAAGATTAAGATGTAGATTAAGATTGAGGTTAAGATTAGAATTAAAACAAGTAAGAAAGTCTAAGTTCGGGCGGAGCCGAACATTAAATACCCGGCGCAAGTATTAAATATATGTTTTCCACCTTTCCGAAAGCTACCGCTACATGATAAGCCGGGGTGTATACATTTTAAGTAAATTAGCGTCCTTAAATTTCGAAATATTGAAATTTCAAGCATATCTGAAATTTACCGTTGTATGAAAAGCGGCCTCAATTTTAGTCCGATTTTAACAATTTTCAACGGTTTGCTTTTATGTGGCAAGCACAATAACCATACCGAGCTTGGTACAAATTGCTAGAACGGTTAGCGAGATACATATATGTGATCACAAGTGGGCGGTGCTACGCCCATTTTCCAAAATTTTGTCATAAACGTATTTCTTGGTAAAGAATTGTTGCAATCATCAATTTTGAATAAATTAGCTTCAATATTTACTGATTTATCGAAGATTTTGTATTTCTCGAAATTTTCGTTATATGGGATGTGGGCGTGGTTATTGTCCGGTTTTAGAAATTTTCGGCCAGTTGGTATACTGTACCAGGACCAACAACTGTGCCAAGTTTGGAAGAAATTGGTGTAGCGGTTACCAAGATATACACATGTAACCATAAGTGGGCGTGGCTACGCCCATTTGCCAAAATTTTGTAATATTCTTATTTTTCGTCTAAAACTCATTGCAAATATCAATTTTGAGTGAATTATCTTCAGTAGTTACTAAAATATCGCAGTTTTAGTTTTTCTGAAAATTACCGTTATATGGGAGGTAGGCGTGGTTATTGTCCGATTTTTAAAATTTTTAGCCATTTAGTATACTGGTACTAGGGCCAACAACTGTGCCCAGTTTGGAAGAAATCGGTGCAGCGGTTACCAAGATATACACATGTAACCATAAGTGGGCGTGGCTACGCCCATTTTCCAAAAATTTATAATATTCATGTTTTCCGTCTGAAACTCATTGTAAGTATCAATTTTGAGTGAATTATCTTCAGTAGTTACTAAAATATCGCAGGTTTCGTATTTCTTAAAATTACCGTTATATGGAAGGTAGGCGTGGTTATTATCTGATTTCGCCCATTTTCAATACCATCCGTCCCACGCCCAAAAGAAGTTCACGTACCAAGTTTCGTTAAGATATCTCAATTTTTACTCGAGTTATCGTGTGCACAGACGGACGGACGGACGGACGGACGGACGGACGGACGGACGGACGGACGGACGGACGGACGGACGGACGGACGGACGGACGGACGGACAGACAGTCACCGCTTAATCGATTTCTCTTTTCATTCTGATCATTTATGTATACATTTGTCTATATCTATCTCGATTCGTTTTGCCTGTTACAAACAACCGTTATGTGAACAAAGTTATAATACCCTTGTGCACAAGTGCGCTCGGGTATAATAATTGTTCATTATTACGCGGATAAAGTACTTATATAATATGTTGATAAAAGACACATTTAATGAAATGAAAATTTGTAAAAGAAAAAGCTCAATATTAAAATTGTTCATACTTCCTTTAATTGAAAATACCCGAAGCCCCTTTTACCTGAAAATTAAATACTTTAATATTGCGAGTTATTGAATTATCGAGATCTTCTTTAAATGGCACTGACATGAAAAAAGCAACACTGTTTAATTTCACCTGCAGCTATTGGTATGTATGTACTTCGATTCTCAGAAGCATACGCACACCTGTACTTTTACATACATATGCACATATATACATATACTCTCACTCTCTTTCTACGCACCAGCTGCCACCCTCACTGCAAAAACGGCAAATTGTTCTACGTAGAGCGCGTTATCACTTCACCAACTTTACTGTTATACACATATAAACGACGAGAGTTGGAGCTGATACTCCGCATAATAAAGTGCTGAGCAATACGACGCTGAAACAATCAGCCAAGAGCCAAGATCACCGATCATCCAACAGTCGAAATGAGTAAGCCAGTTGAGCAGTGAGTAAGACAAAAAACAGCTGAGCGGGAGCAGAGTAGAATTTTAAAAACTGTTTAAAACTAAACTGCCTTCAGGCCAGGTCCAACAGTTATAAACGAAACTCTAAAGCGCAAAGTGTACGACAGAAACGAGGTAATAAATGCCACATACCTAGCAAAGTGTGAAAAAAGCAAGAAAACGAAAAACAACAAAAAGTCACATCTACATACATAATAAAATGTAGTGGAAGTGATAGTAGTTATAGTAGAAATATTTACTTGTACTATTATTATCCATAGTCAATCCGCGAGCTGCCAATTGTAAAAAGGAAAAGCGGATAAAACTAAAAATCTAGTTTATATGAAAGCGAATTTAATTTTTGTATTTAATTTTTATGGCAGAGATTAAAAAATGAGTGTTGAGAATACAAAACTAAATTCTATTTTAAAAATATATATATATATATATAT
>NW_023458556.1:14665094-14676720 GCF_013731165.1 Rhagoletis pomonella | reverse complement strand
ATATATATATATATATATATATTTTTTTTTTTTTAAATAGAATTTAGTTTTGTATTCTCAACACCCATTTTTTAATCTCTGCCATAAAAATTAAATACAAAAATTAAATTCGCTTTCATATAAACTAGATTTTTAGTTTTATCCGCTTTTCCTTTGTACAATTGGCAGCTCGGCGATTGACTATGGATAATAATAGTACAAGTAAATATTTCTACTATAACTCCTATCACTTCCACTACGTTTTACTATGTATGTAGATGTGACTTTTTGTTGTTTTTCGTTTTGTTGCTTTTTTCACACTTTGCTAGGTATGTGGCATTTATTACCTCGTTTCTGTCGTACACTTTACGCTTTAGAGTTTCGTTTATAACTGTTGGACCTGGCCTGAAGGCAGTTTAGTTTTAAACAGTTTTTAAAATTCTACTCTGCTCCCGCTCAGCTGTTTTGCCTTACTCACTGCTCAGCTGGCTTACTCATTTCTACTGTTGGATGATCGGTGATCTTGGCTCTTGGCTGATTGCTTCATCAGCGTGGTATTGCTCAGCACTTTATTATGCGGAGTAGCAGCTCCAACTCTCATCGTTTATATGTGTATAACAGTAAAATTGGTGAAGTGATAACGCGCTCTACGTAGAACAATTTGCTGTCCAGTGAGGGTGGCAGCTGATGCGTAGAAAGAGAGTGAGAGTATATGTAGGTATGTATATATGTGCATATGTATGTAAAAGTACAGGTGTGCGTATGCTTCTGAGAATCGAAGTATGTACATACCAATAGCTGCAGGTGAAATTAAACAGTGTTGCCTTTTTTCATGCCAGTGCCATTTAAAGAAGTTCTCGATAATTCAATAACTCGAAATATTAAAGTATTTAATTTTCAGGTAAAAGAGGCTTCGGGTAGTTTCAATTAAAGAAAATATGAAAAATGTTAATATTGAGCTTTTTCTTTTACAAATTTTCATTTCATTAAATGTATCTTTTATCAACATATTATATAAGTACTTTATCCGCGTAATAATCAACAATTATTTTAATTCTAGTCTTAACCTCAATCTTAATCTACATCTTAATCTTAATATTAAACTTGATCTTGATCTTCATCTTAATCCTAATCTTAATCTTAATCTTACTCTTAAAGCTTAAATAGACGGCCGCGTTGATCTGGATTAACTCGGACTTAATCCGGATCAACTGCAGTTAATTCCCGAGTTGATCCGGATCAACGCTGTCGTCTGTTTAAGCCTTTAGTCTTAATTTTAAGCTTATGAAAGAAGATAAAATGCAGAAATGTCAATGCACGTAAATACCTTCGGCTTTCATATTGAATCCTAGGGGAATTCTCTGCTAAGTATAAGGGATTCGAACATATTAGCCCTAAAATGAATAAACCCTTGTCCGTCCAGAATCCGGCAATCATAATGAATGTGTTCTCAAGTCTCACCGTCTTCAAGGCAGAGTCGGCATTCTGAATAGTCCAATCACACCTGTTCGGTGTAAGTAAAATGGTAATCGGTTGTGACCAGTTAGGCACCCAGCGTGGTGTCATTTATGTTTAATAACCTAATATACGGACCTCTATCGTTCTCAATTACTTACTACGTTTATTGTGTAATACACTTGTGTATTCACTCAGTAGCTATGGTTCTCGAAGAAGACAAACTAAGCCCTAAGGACATGGGGCCCGTTTGCCCAAACTTCATGATCTGAAATATTAACTGGGCACTATCTGCCAAAGCAGATCTTTTTAGTTATAGCATCAGTATAGCTGCATGATGCTTCTACTTATGTATTGAAACAGTCATTAGAGAGTTGATTTTAAAACTCCCACGTGGCTGCTGTTGCTTGTTAAAAAATATGGAAAATACGCCATCGTAGAAGCAACTCTCGAGCCACAGTTGAGCAAGTTTTCATTGTTCCACTGGCGGAGAGAAACCAAAATCTTTGCAATTTATTGAAATGCAGTGCCAAAGTTTGCTATGTTTCCATATGACATAAACGGTCGGAAGATCATGAGGTAAAGCCGCCGCTCTATCAGCCTTGAGTTCAGACCAATGTTCTTCCAAAAAGGTCTTGCGCAGGCTCATATGGCGCTTGTTGCTTTAGCGACTGTTATTTCTTATGATGGGAGTTCCCCTTAAGTCTCTTATCAAGCATGATCCCTATATATTTGACTTCATCTGTGTGATTAAGAGGCCGTCCACCATAAGTAAGAACTCTACCCTCATGGCTCTAAACTTCACTTATGTAAATGCAATTCAGGATGGCATGTCGATTCCTTGATGCATTGGGTTTAAAAATGCATACTATTTTTCTCAACTGCATCTCTGTTTACTCAAACATCTCGCTCTTCATTATGTGCTCGCTAATACTTATTCTCTTTATTTTTTGTCCATTCAGCGTCTGCACGCACGTTTTCTTCGCACGCCAGCGACCATTATTGAGGTTTATCAAAATGCAATATTTATATACTTATGTACATGCGTACGTATGTATGTAAATATTTGCATACATATATACAATTAATATACACTGCAAAAATATTCAAATGCATGTATGTACATGTGTATGTTCCTACTTTGTATGACTGATAATTCGTTGGGGCCGGTGCCAGTAACTTGTGCTACTTGATAAAAAGCGGCGTCGCCACCACTCACGATCTTCAAACTGATGCGATAATTTGCAGTTGCTGTCACCTAATTACATTTATATGTACATACATATGTACGTACATAGCAACAAAGCAAGTAGTAGTTATAAGTGCTCACAAAATTTGTTGTTTTCGATTTGCCAAACTACCAAGCGAGGTGATTAAAAAAAAACCGGTTGTCACATTTCTCGTTAAATAGGATTTGCTAATTTTAAGCTATTTTGCAGACAGTTAAGAAAGAAATACTTGCCGTCGCAAATGAATTTCGGGTAAAGTCTCCAAAGGTGTCCCTAAGTGTTAACGGGTTTCCAGAATTGCGGAGCCGTATGCAGCTATACACTTAGACAAAAAACTATTTTATTTTTGGAGGCAACAAGCTGCGGTTCTTTGGCTCGTCTAAATGGACCGGAAAAATTTGTATGATCAAGTATAGCGGGAACAGTCGCGTACATTAAGAATCTTATGACAAAAGTACAGACCTTTTTAAATCAATTTAATTAGCAACTTAAACGAAATATTAAACATAATGTAGGAATTAAGCGAGAAACATTTAAGGAATCGTTATTTCAAAAATATTTTTAAAGAGAGCTGCCACCTGTTTTGAAATTCAAAGTAAATTCAATTAAAAAGCTTAATAAAATACCTTAATATCGGTATCAAACGAGAGGGGCTTTACGAAAGCTGTATTTACTTGTTAAACATTTTTGACGAAGGTTGCCACCAGATTAGAGATCCTACTAATATCAAAAATGAGAATGTTTGTCCGTGAGTATGTATGTTAGTATGTTTGTTGGTCTTCCTTTGTGTAAAATATGGCATGCAGATAGCTTATGACAGCATGAAGCATTTTCTTTAGTAAAATTTTTTTGTATGCAACATTTGTCAAGAATTTGGCAGCCACTTTTTATGACATACGACAAATGGTGATACAAATTTCTACTAAATTAACGATACCTTCTCCTCAATACCTCGGAAACTAAAGCAGATATCCAAAAATGAACAGGGTAATTTGAAAGCTTTTAATTAGTTTAGTATGACTGCATTATTAACTAAATTTTTACAGCGGGAAAAGCTATACTTAAGTAGTTAGAAAATATTCCTCTGAGGGAGTTATTACGATTTGGTACACTTCCTAATTCCTAATTGAACTTCAGTAGTCAATAGTCGCTCCTCAGGCTACAAAATTTTATTTCATTCAGGCGATACAGCTTAGTCTTCCATCGTTCAGTTACTCCTGCAGAACTACTTGATACAGTATTGTCGATCAAATCCTGCTTACGCTAAGCAAAACAAACTCAGTTATTAGCTTAAAACAGAGTTGCTGATATTTCACACATCTGCCTTGGAATATGTCTTCATCAAGCCTTAAGCATTTTACCTGCACTTCCAATTGGCTTTTGGGAATAATAAATTTTATTATCACAAAAACAAAATATATCTGCAAATATCTCTCAATTGCTCAGTAGAGACTACAAGATTTATAAACAGCTTTTGTTAAATTAATAATCAATAACTAACGGCATTTGTGCTTCTAAGGCGTACCGTTATACATAATTAGATTGGCCAATGCTGCTGTTTTTGCAAGCAAGTGAATATTTCAGTAGCTACACACACCACACCTCCGCCGGTTGCAGCTTGAGAAATTTGCTTAATACCTGAGAGTTCATATTTATTGCAGCATTTCGAAAATCAACCAACTAAGCAAATACCAAATAGACAACATAACAGAGATGTTGAACAAATGTTGCAACAGTAGTGTGATGATGGCAACAGTTGCAACATACTCACCGGTTGCCAGTTTGTGGTTAGCGGCTTGCTTTATCACTGTCATAGTAGTAGCTTGCCGGAGGGAAGGACGGAAGCATGCAAGAGCGGATAGACACCTGCCTGCCTAACGGTTTGCTCATTGTTAACAAACAAACATGCATACCTTAGTAGATAAATAAATGCAACAAAGGCAACCATAGCATAAATCAACAGTTAACAAGCATAGTGCGTGGCAATTACTCGAACTTACTATGCATGTGTAGCCGTTTTTGCTTGCACTGCAATATTCTGCATACATATTTGTGTGCGTTGCTGTAAGTCGCTTCTTCAGCTAAGCTTTACTTAGATCGGCAGCCCGCCCGCCCGTCTTGCTTGTTTGCTCGCTTACTTGTGGTGAAAGGATTCTGGCAACAGTAAATATTGCTTAGAGTTAACTATGTAATTATGGTGTGAACAGACTTACAAGTGTGCATGCGCGCATATGAATTTACACCAGGCGACAAATGAAAGTGTACACTTCGTTATAATATAATAATCACACTTCTTTTCATTAAAAATTTCATTCTATAATATTAACCGTACACATCAAAGTATCACACTTTATATAAAGTACACAAAAATTCAAAAAATTTTAAAATTTAATTCATTTTATTCCATATATGAATGTAGTTTGATAATGCCTTATATGGAAGAAAATGCGTCACATTCTCCACAAAAAAAAAAAAAAAATACATCAACGGTAATTTTTAGAAACTTCGAACTAAAATTGAATGGGATACAAAATTTAATACTCGAAAATTTTCTAGAAATTCTGAATAAAAGTTTGATGACATTTTTTTGGAATTTTTGTGACCTTTATGTGAAGTGTGAAACTTTGGCTGCGTTTCTTTATACATTCCGGATAATCCCATTTCACAGCCGGAATAAACAGAATGCGTTTGAAATATACGTTGACATATCATCAGGAACGTTCTAAAGAATAAGTAAACAAAAAGTTTATTCCAAACGTTCAGAATGAATAAAGATATGCAGCCTTTGATTTATATGATATTGTAGAATGAACTATATTTTCCTAAATAATTAATGCAAAATATTGTTCATGAAATAATTGTGAATATTATATTAGAAGAAGTTGTACACTTTTGTTTGTCGCCTAGTGTATGTACAGTGACGGTCAAAAATGGATGAATGGTGTTTAGTTTTTAATATTTAGGTACAATGTTTTCAAACTAAAATGTTTTTGTATTTTTTTTATAAAAATATGGTTCATGCTTTAACAAAAACTGCGTAAATCACATTTTCAAACTTTATACAGAACTTAGAAAAATTCGACAAATTTTTATCTAAATTTCGAGTTTTTTAACCACAATTTTTAACAAGCTTATAAAATTCTAGTAAAACAACCGCAAGAATTGAGCGGCTAAAAAATCGCATTGATTTTTAATATTTTTTTTTGCTGACGGCTTTTACGGTTTTTTGTCATATAAATAGCGAAATTTAGGAAAACTGGCGTTGACTTTTTATTTTCTTTTTTTTTGCAAACGGTCTTGCGCATATTCTTCCTTAGGAAATCCATGTTTATATGGAAAAAATTGCAAAACGCTGTCAACAAAAAAAATAAAAATTATTAAAAATCAATGCCGCTCAAACCTTGCACTTATTTTACTAGAATTTTATAAGCTTATTAACTGCATACCCAAAAAAGTTCTAAAAATTCTGGCTAAAAAGCTCGGAAATTTGATACACATTTTTTGAATTTTTCTAAGTTCTGTATAAAGATTGAAGGTATGCAGTTTTTGATAAAGCATGCACTATAATTTTATAAAAAAATTAAAAAAAAATTTTAGCTTGAAAAATATTGTAAATATTAAAAACAAAACACCATTCATCCATTTTTGACCGCCACTGTATGTGTGCATGTGTGTGCAAACATAAACAAATACCTATTCATAGACACACGCTTGAGTCTTCTTGCATTTTCGCAAGTAGTTATTTATGCACTCATGAATTGCATAAACTATACGATATATTTATTGCTATCTCTAGCCAAGTGCTTGGTGTGCACATAAAAGACCTCTCATACATACATACATATTACCTACATAAGTGTTTCTATGTACGTTTATTAAGTATCTGCTAGAGTAAATAAGACACTTTGTGCATTCAGCCGTATTACATTGCGGTCGTATTTATGGGTTTCCTTTGTTCCATGTTTACTTTATTTGCAGCAAATCGCAAACTGATTAACTAAATATCTACTAGTTATTTAGGCGTGAATTTAAGATATTCTAGCAAACTTTAAATTGGCTACATAAATAATTCAAATGACACGTTACACTCATATACATACATACATACATGTTTCTGATTGACACATAGCACATATTTATGTACGAATGTATCAGGGCTGCAGTTCAGTGGTTCTAGCCACTAAGAAAAAGCTTGTACGGGTTCATGAACAGGTCAACAGTATTCCTGAACCGCGGTTCGGTTCGGTTCAAATGGTTATTTTTTTTTATGCTTAAGGATACAAATATATCATCGTCCTAGAAATACTGAATAAATCAGGGATCGTAAATAGCGGTTATTTTTTTCCAACAGTTAAACATGGCCAGATATCTTTTAAGTTCGGAACAAAAGTCTTTCCGTATAGTAAATAAACCGCTTATTAAACAAATTTGTTACCAAATGAAAGAAGTCCTGAATAGCTTTTAAACAGAAATAACGATCGAAGGCATATTTTTGTTTTATAATTTAATACAAAAGATATGCCTATACCTGACCCAGGGTTTTTTCTGCAGTAACTAAAAACATTTTTTATTTAAATATTTTTTAATATTAAGCTGGCTTTCCTCGTTTAAATATTTCAGTTTTAAAGCTACCGTAGTCCTCTTTCAGTTGATACCAAACTGGTTTAATTTGGATAAGCGGTTTGTTTATTATTAGGAAAGGACTTTTATTTTCGACTTAAAAATATCTTTGCAAGTTTAGCTTTTGAAAAAAGTGACAGTTATTTACGGTCCCTGTAATAAATCCCAGTTTAATGGCAAAATTTAAGAAAATTCTTCAAAGTTTCATCTAAATTGCAAATTTTTAATAAACGAAAAATGACACTGAAGATGGCACAATGCCGAAACCGGTTTGTCTGCAAACCAAACTTGACAAGGGATGACGGAAATTCGTTCCAAAATAAATCATTTTTAAAAATCTATAAAGTTTTAAGTTGATTTTTGGTAATTTTTTCACGGATTCTCTTCCACGAAAAAACCATGTAATATCCTTAACAAAAAATTATTAAAAATCAACGCCATCAAGGCGAAATTAAAAATATTTGAATAAACATAAAGTTTGGACAAGACGAGAGTCTAGCCGAGTAGACAAAAACAACACACTTCGCATTTTGAATTGACTCTCAAAATCTTGGCTTAATGTGTAAACCCTCATTTTCTGTAGGTTGGAGCTTACACTAGGCCAGGGGCGGATCTAGAAAAAAATTTTGGGGGTGTTTAGGAAAATTATTATTTATATTAAGTTGAGTATATTTGATTTATTATTACAAAAATGTGTATAAAAATTTTTTTAAGTTTCGCCAATTCTAGTGGAGAAGATAAAAACAACGCTCTCAAAATTTTGAAATGACACTCAAAATCTTGGCTTGATGTGTAAACCCTCATTTTCGGTAGGTTGATGCTTACACTAGGCCGGGGGCGGATTCAGAAAAAAATTTCGAGGGAAATTATTATTTTTATTATATTCAGTATATTTGATTTACACATTATTACAAAAATTTTTATAAACATTTTTTTTTTAAGTTTGGACAAGACGAGGGTCTAGTCGAGTAGGCAAAAACAACACACTGAAAATTTTGAATTGACTTGAGTGTCTTGGCTTTGAAGAAAAAAAAATCGAGAGGTGTTTTGGAAAATTATTATTTTTAGTATATTTGATTTACACATTACTTTTAAATAGAAAACTGTGTTTTTTTTTCAAGCTCATCTCACACTTGCTGAGGACTAACCTCCAGATTCCGATGTATACTTAAGAGCGCCAACTCAACCAATCTCCCTGCCCAATGCTAGGTCTTCAACTTTCGAAGGGTGGAAAATGACCGCTCGCTCGTTGCAACAGAAATTGGCTGTGTTGCACATATTTTCAAATAAACAAAGATTGTCGGATAAAGATTTTTATCCCCCTGATTCAAGGCGTTAATAAAAGTCTCCGGCACCTCTTCTTTCCCTATTTTAGACCAGTACCTGAACGAAAGGCGATTGATAAACATAAATGTTTGAAGAAAAAAAGAAGGTAAACCTGCGCCACATGGTAAGTCCAGCAATGAAATCGTCTGTCGATGTTTGATAGCCATCTGGACAGTACGTTTCAAAATCTTGTATTATTGGGCAGAAACTACTAGGCTCCAACTTAATAATTTTCTCTGGCAAGATGTTCTGAATATTTTTTAGTCGTTTTTTGTGATTTACAAATCTCACTTCTATTTGATCCAAATAATGATCAAGTATGGGAATAAAAATTGAGAAATTTTTCGGACATATTTTACAGGAGTCTTAAATTATAACAGATTTTACAATTCACACAATTTTTTGTAGGCGAGTGATTAATCTTAACAAGTTACGGGTCCCCGCACGATAAACCTTATTTCATGACAATGTCCCCCGTTTTTTCTGGATTCTACATCTGATTTGATATTATTCGCATATAGAAATATGCAAAAAGCGTACATTATATGTCTTTATGAAAAAAAAAAAAATTATTTCTCTTTTACGATCCATAAGCGTGGGAAATAGTTTTCGATAAGGTACGCCCCTTGAATTATATACAATCAACAGCTGTTCACTCTCACTTATATGTACATATGTATACATACATATATTCATATTCACTACAAGCTTTTCACCATATTGCTCTCTGTAAAATATTTTGAAATGCTTTGCAATAACAGTGAATTTTTCTGTTAACTGCATTACCTAAAATGTAAAAGTATTTTAAGAGATAGTAAATAAATGCCATTTTATACCAAAGAACACATGTTTGATATGTTGGACTTTTATCTATTTTGAAATTCATTACCTTGGGGGAAGTGGTAGTTAAGTATGTTCGGCATGAAAATTTGGATGCGCTGTGGCTAGTCATTTCGCTTCTTCAGTCGTTTATTCGTCTCATAGGTCAGGCAGTGGCGAAATCTGAGGACTGTGAAAAAGTGGGTTGAAAAGTCCACAAAACCAATAAAAGGGATGATGGATGCTCGAGAGGGCTGAAGAGGAGAGGCTTCTCGCTTCGGATAGTGCGCGTACCTAAAGAGGGGCGTTGAAGAAGATCGAAGATCAATCTTCAGCACTCTAATACGGCGTCCACCAATTTGTTGTACTACCTCAAATAAGATGGAGTTCACGTAATCCTAATCCAGGACCCCTATGATGCATGTTTATGAGGAATAAACTTTGCTTTCACATAATTTCAGCAATGAAGATACTGTTACTGTTAGGCTGGGGGTGGATCAGAGAGAATGCCAAAAGCCATTGCAAAAGCTAGACGCAGGAAGGCGGAGAATGTCCTGGATTCCAATCTTCCTTCTTATGGGCTGGGCCCCTATATCTCTGGTGGGGGCATTCTAAACGTTCACTGCTTCTCAGATCATCGATGCTTGCGGTTTTCTATTGACGCGCTCTAAAAATAGTCTTTTCTGGAATCAGAGGAGACCGAATTGCGATTTTTACTGAATGCTTCTGTGGCTTGTACAAATGCGGCTAAGAACTCTTGTCCTGTGGACTCTTAAACGCGCAAGGCTTCATATATACATATATACGTATTTTCAACAAAGCCAGGACAAATCGGTTAAAATCCGACTGGCAATTAGTTATATAAGATTGGACTCGGAAACAGTCATGGAAAGCAGCCATGAATCCCTTAGACTTAGAAAATCTATATTTTTTCCCCTGGGATATCTGTAGGACGAGACGGGAAATTGTGCAAAGAGCGGCGAGATGTCTGACGAAGCACTCCTTGACACCCACTTTTCGAGTTATGCGAAGCAGTGAGAGACTTGACATGGAATATTAGGGCCTTAATAACTTAAAGTTATTTAGCGAATAAAACTAGCTCTCACCTCATTTAGCGCCTTCAAGCTTTTGGTCCCGATGTCACCATGACTGCTTAGCTACAAAAATCTGCCGAGGTGCCTTGTTCCTCACTAGCCACTATATATCCGAGTTATGTTCCAGAGGTTTGGTCCTGGGATTTCAGGCCAACTAGCCTCACATCGTTTCTTTTAAATATGTTTGCACATCAGAAACGAATTCCACTCTAGCAGAGGGACCACGTGGTCGGTGCCCTCCTTGAATCGTTAACTTCTTAGATAAACTTGGTGTCGAAATCGACGTTGTCAACTATTGCAGCGGAGTTTGACATTCAGAGAAGATAGTGTAGATATACTCCATAGTACTTTCATCACCTATTTGGATCATAGTAGTATAAAATTTTGTTTTTTTTTAAGAAAACCTTTGGAGATATTTGCATTAAATACTTAACGACATGGTGAGTGCAAGTTTGGGCATGCTATACTAAATTGCACTGAGCATTTTATTACCACTATTCGTGTCGTGGACTAAATGACAAACCACTATGCACTTACTACCAACAGTACCACTATATAGTTACTGGGTATAAATTTTTGAACAAACCTGTTGTAAGGAAATGGGTATTAAAATCAAAGATCGCCAAATTTTTCTAAATTTGTAAACTAGTGTAATTAGCCACTGGCAATGAAATGTTCGTTCCCTTACCGCTAACCAGATATTGATATTGAAAATTTTATTTCACTATCACTATGTATTTAGTGCTAGCGAAATCTGAAATGCACTATCACTAAAGCCCTTGTGGTAGTAAAAATTTCGACTTGTGTAGGACAAAATGGTGGGTGTTGAATGACAAAGCCAAAGGCAAGGATAGAGACAAACAAAGATTTTGATAATTATAAGGATAACGACATAGATAAAGACAAAGACGACGGTAAAGGTAGTCAAAGGCAAATATAAAAATACAGAAACGGATTTAGGCTGAGATGAAGGAGAATATGAAGGTCAAAGAAGAAGAAGATGAAGGTGAAAATGACGATAGTGGTGAGGAATAAGGTAAAGTTGATGATAGAGATAAAGATGAAGATGAAGATGAAGATGAAGATGAAGATGAAGATGAAGAT
>NW_023458556.1:14625468-14665084 GCF_013731165.1 Rhagoletis pomonella | reverse complement strand
ATGAAGATGAAGATGAAGATGAAGATGAAGATGAAGATGAAGATGAAAACGGTGACGGGGTTAAGAAACATGTAGATGTAGAGGATCAAGAGGACGAAGAAGGTGAAGGCGAAGATGAAAAAGAAGTTTCACTTCTTCTGCGCATAGGGACTACATGTACTTTATTTTTTTAAGAACAATCTACTGTCATTTGGCTGGAAATGTGGGAAACTTCTATTTAAAACTTGAATGTGTATGTATGTATGTCAAAATCTGCTCGTATGTTTATTTCTATTATTCAGCGCGCCAATAATTTCATAGAGGAAGCTTTCCTCTATTTTCCGGCACAAACATACAAAAGATGCACCAAAAGTTAATTCGCTCCTGACGGAGTATAGTTTGTTAATAAAGCCATTCTACTATCATGCAATTATTGAAGCCAATTCAGTTGCCAACAAATAAAAGCCATCACAATACCATTTCAAAAAGTTTCCTCTGCACATTCCCGAATGAGTTTTACCAATTCAAATGCTATGGACCAATATAGCCAACAAGTGTATAAATAAATGAAAATGCCAACAAAAGTTGCACAACAAAATGTATACATCAGTGAACAATTAGAATACTTGATAAAATTTCAAAATACAAAATTGAAGGAAGAGCAAATGCTAAGGATGAGAAAGTAAAGGAGACAAGATGATGGTGACAACCGGTGTGAAGCAGAAAGCCCGCTCTATATTAAGTTGAGTAAAAGTGTGGCTAGGTATTATTTATGTATGTTCGCGAAGAGCTGAGTGGGTGTGAGCAGTAAATATTCTCAAAAAGAAAAAAAATACTAAAGCAAGGCAAGCAAGCCAATTTTAATTTGGCCACGGCAACAAAATGGCTGCAAAAGCTCAGCCTCAGCGGCTATAAATGCGGCCTTACGCAATAGAATGCTATAAATACTCAGATTAAATGCCGCCGCACAATACGCCGCTCACTTATTATATTTATGTAGGTATGTGCCACTGTATATTCATTTGATTCGCTTGCCGCTACTTTGAGCCGTCTCCTGTTGCCAACCGCTCGCCTGGGGCACTAATAAAGACGAAGAAGATTAAGACGAATATAACAAAAAAAAAAAAAGATAGACGATTGTGAAAGGTGAAATTATTAACTTGGCAGCTGGTTCACAAAAAGGCCAACTATGGCAATTCATGGCAATGCAAAAGCAAAAAGCAACACTACAAACTGTAACGGAAATGGCATTTCCTCTGGCTAAGTTTGCTGAGCGATGCGGCAAACAGCCAAACAGCAATGCAGCCAACAGGAAATGCAATCTTTTGTGCGTGTGTGTGTGTGTGTTTGTGTGCACGTTTGCTGGCAATAAATGCAAACTATTCATCTTGTATCGAAGATGAAACAGTCTCGGTGCTCTCAAATAAAGGTGGAGCATTTTCATTCAATGGCCGTAATTACTTCTTTGCGTTCCACTTAGTTTTGATGATGCGCCACGAAGCGAGCGAACGGGGCTAACAATGCCACAAGTAGTGTGCCGGGTGTGGCACTCTGGATTATGTTGATCATAATGGTGGCAATCAGCATGACCATGATGATGATGATGACGGCACTGCTGCTGTGGGAAACCAGCGCTACAGCGGCAACAAGGAGGGGGCGGCTAGGAGCAGGCAAGCAGGGAAGCCCGGAAAATTTGGCAGGTGAAGAATTACGAATTTTAAAAGTTGCATCAACTTGTAAGTTACTGAACTTGCTGCTGCAACGTGCAACACACACAACAGTAGTGTGGCAATACAATAGCAGAACACAGACCAACAACAACGGTAACGAACGACATGCACAACTGGCGGCACGTTGCGTGTGGGCGTGTGGGCGTGTGTGCGGCGTTGGTGGTTGACTGAGCAGGAAATTGCAATTATTGCCAAGACTTGCGAAGAGATTAAAAGTAGACAAGCAACAGTAATAGGAGCAACAACAACAAGCATCGGTTAAATGTGGCAGCAGCCGCCCTTGTAGCAGGAGCAGCAACAAGGGTTCGCTGTCGACCAACAGCTGCTTCTGCTTCTGATGCTGCTACCTGCCAAAAGCGATGTTGAAAATAAAAAGTAAAATGTTGCTTCTTTTGTTGTTTTTTATTTTTATTTTTCCATCTCTTCTGCTTCCGTTCGCCTGCTGTTCACTTGCTCTTGCTAGATTTCTTGCGGCAATCAGTGCGGAAAGTTTTCGCGCTTCTTAATTTTTTCTTCGCTTTTGCGTTTTTTGTTATTCCTTATTGTTGTTGCGCCATTTTGTGATCTTGCCATGCTTTTTTTGCTTCGGTTTTTTCCTTTACAACATTTCACTACTTTTTCTGTAGCGTTTATTGTTGTTGTTTTCTCCTGTACATAAATTAAAAATATTTCAAAGCATCAACAACAACAACATTGCTGGCATTTTTTCATTGCACTTTTTTCGTAGCGGCGTGCGTTTATTTGGCGATTGCAGTTTTTCATTTTAATTTTCATTTATGTAAATGAAATTTGCTGGGCCTGGCAGGACTTTTGTTGTTCGCTGTTTTTTTTTGTTGGTAGCTACAACGCAAATGTTTTATTAATTTGGCGGATGTTTATTGCTGGGCAGGCAATGTTTGATTTTTGAATGCAATAAATGGTGGACAAATGGTTGTGGAGAATTTTAATTTATTCTCTTACAATGGAAATTTGTTAAGCGCTTATGCTAGGCAATATGTTATATAACTATGAAAATTAAAAATATGATTATTTAAAAAAAAATATTTTAAAAATTCGGTGCAATGTAGGATAGCAATAAAAATATCATGTAAAAGAAAAAATTCTGTAGATTTACAACAGAATAAATTTTTTGGGTGCATAAGGACGAATGGGGGGTATGGAAAATGTCCTGTACAAGTTTTGTCCTTAAATATCCTTGAAAATTTGCGATATTATTTTTTTTAATTATTGTTTGAAGACTAATATACGCACGATTTCATCATCGAATTTCGTCCCACAAACTTTATTAACTTATAAAGATAAAATTTATTAAAAGCGCATTTTCAATACCTATTCGTCCTTATAAACTAAAAAACTTTACTGCTCTTAAATTCTACAGAATTTTCTCTTTCCTTTGGTATCCATATTGTTATTCTACAAAGCAATGACTATTTTTAAATAATTTTTTAAAATAATCATATCTTTAAAATTTCAAAGTCCTTTGAAAAAATATCCTGACGTCAGAGTGAAAAACTAAAAAAGCAGCTTTACTTTATGTGGCCTATAGTTTCGTGAGTATATCGATTCTTGCTTGCGTTTTGATTTTTGTTTTTGTCGCAAGGTGATATCAAATTATGGATCGTGATCGAGAGTTTTGTCTAATATTCTTTTGTTTGCCACTCGATTTCCTCAGCAAACAGTCGGCTCTGTAGGAAGGAGTTTTTTTCGCTTAGGCTCAAAGCTGACATTACTGTTGGTGCTGATGTCTAATTTCGAGAAGTCATAACAGAAAATAGAGCTTGAATTTACTGATGATAACGATGTCATCGGCATACGCCAGCAATTGTCCCTCTTGTAAAAAATTTCACCTGGACAGATCAGTTCTGGGGCTTAATATCTTCTCCAGTGTTAGATTAAAGAAACCGTTTGGTTGGAAGTGGCTCGGCGAAGTCCTTAACAATTATGACGCAGCTTGTGGTATTGCTCAAAGTCATTTTACGCAGTCTAATTAGTTTCACGGCTATAGTAAATTCAGACATTGCGCCAAAGGGTAGATTAAGTTAGATTGAAGTAGCTGCTAAAGATCACACTACCGATCACTATGTGATACCACCCAGATTATGAATCACACCTACTCGAACCATCGTGTAGATTCTACAAACCTTAGAAGTTGACGAAGATCTAATGGGGATAAGTCGCCTAGTTCCTTGAAAAATTTAGAACCCATGAATTTCCTTCTTCTCTTTTTAAGATTCTGTAAAAGTCTTTGGAAGAGACCGCCAGCCTCTCCAGCTTTTTGTTCAGTACCACGCCTAGGTACTGGGTTAACTACCCTAGTTTGAGCGTAGTATTTTCTATAATGTGAATAGCACAAGGTCTGTTTTGTATGGGTTCATTCACAAGACCTTTTTCTTTGGTCCAAATTTTCACCAATCTTAATTTGATTTGCATGATGTCACACAGTGTTTGTGGAAATTTGCCACTAACCACCACCGCAAGATCGTAAGCATACGCTATGATCTTAGATCCTCCTTCCCTGCAGCAGACCATTGACCACCACTACCCAAAGAAGAGGAGAGAGGGAATATCTGATCAGCGTTGTTCCCGCCAATTCCGCTAACTCTGACAACTAGCAATTTACGCACGAGCGAGACTAGCTGAATATAAATGCTCAGATCAGTTAGAGACTCCGCGATTTACACGAGTGTAACACTATTCAAGGCGCCCACGATATCCAGGAATATATTTCTTAAATAATAAGGATTTCTCAATGTGCATAACAATTTCGTGCAGAGCTGTTTTAGTCGATTTTGCCCTTCATGTAAGCATGCTGAGATTTCCTAAACTCATTGCCGATTGATTTTCTCATATGAGATGCAATCAGTTGCTCCAGTTTCTTTAACTGGAAAGAGTATAGACTTATAGGCCTAAAGCCTTTGAAGATGGTATGAGAAGAGAGACTACCCTCGATTTTTTCAACAACTCTGGGATGTGACTTCCTTGCAAATGCAAAACAACCATATTACACTTATCTCCAATGACTGCTGTAGCTCTGCCGGTGAAACTCTGACCGGACCCGGGGTTTTTGTACGACTTAAAAAACTCTATAGCCCAAACTAATCTTTCCTTGATGAGAAGACCAGCTGTTACCGGCTGATCTCTTTCTAGAAGTGGAATATCGGCAGCGCCTGGAAAATATATACTAAGGAGATGATCGAGGGTATCCTCTTCAGCTCCATTCACGTTCCATCGGTTCGTAGCAAGCATCCTGTGGCGACGCGAGGTCAACTCGAGAGAACCTTCCAGAGTTTCGGGTCTACAGACATAGATTCCATCGGGCCAGAGAAGCACCTGGTCTATGGTGAATTTGCCAGGTCCTAAGCTATACGGATAATACCTAAACAGTAATAATACTAATAATTAAGTATTTTACGTTATCGACATATAAACGATTAGATTTTATTAAAAACAATTTTTATTTTTATTTTTAAATAAATACATAAATGTAAGAAATTCAATAAATTAAAATCAATAAATAATGAAATAAATAAATAAACGATTTTGCTAAGATTATCGCACTCAAAATTAATTAGCGATATGCTACAAAAACAATTAACACTACAAAGATCTAAATTTCATACTAATGACAGCATTCCTTTGCAAGGACAGCAGATTGATATTTGCAAATACATACACACATCGGATAGCATATGTTACTAATTAAATAATAAATACAATAAACTATGTACACGTACATCCATATATCCATATTGTCTATGCATACATATGTACATACATATATGTATATGTTCATAAGTAACCACTTAAATGCGTAATTAATTGAAATCGAGCACCGGTCAACCGTTACCATTACCACCTAGTCAACACACCACACCCTGAGCAGCACTGCGACTCAACTATGCAACATGATTAAGCACGTCTGGTATTAATTGGTCCTCCTCATCCTCGTCATCTTCGTCATCCTCGTCGTCATCCTCGTCATCGTCATCATCATCGTCGCCCTCTTCGTCGTCATCGCCCTCCTCATATTCATCACCGTTGCCATCCTCATCGGCTGCATTATTAACGGAAGGAGCTGCTAGATTTGAATTGACTTTATGAATGAGTTTATTTTGAATGGCTGGCTCGAGAAAGTGCAACGGTATTGGTATGGGACTTGAAATGGCTACTGGTGTGGCGGGGGAGGAGGAGGAGGAGGAGGAGGAGATGCTGTCGTGCGGATGACCATAGAGTAAATATGTGTCTTTTGTGTTGCTACCCTCGTCTGCCTCTCGGCTGGGCACCGACGTGGCATGCGACTTTAAAGCAACTCCGGTTGTATTAATTAAATGTAAATGAGTGCTAGCCGTTATTGTTTTTGTTGCTGTCGTTGGTGCTGCATTCGCGTCAGACGCATTTCCTGTCAATGGCAAGTGTGCTGGGTCAGCTTGTGCCGCAGTTGCTGGTGACATGTTTTTATTAGAAACGTTGGCCAATGAGGATTTGGTGTGATTTAAAATCGTCAACTTATTAACGGTGGACTGAGTTGATGCCACTTCTCTATTGAATTGTGTCTGAACTGGTGTTGAGTTTGTTGATGGCGCATTGACAGCTGCAGCATTCCCATCATTCGCTGAGGGAGTTGCTGTTGCATTTTTTACTTTCGTTGCAGTTATTGTCTCATTATTTTCCTGCTCCGCTAAATTCCCCAGCTGGTAATCACTGTTGGCATCAAAATCGTCAACATCGCCATCATCCTCATCGTCATTGTCATCGTCATCGCCATCGTCATTGTCATTATTTTGCGTTTCATCGTCCCAACTGGGCATTGGTGGCGGTGTGATGCGCGGCGCTGCCGTTGAGGTCAACATGAACTCATCCAAAATCTCGCAATTTTTACCCAAATATCCTTGTTTGCATTCGCAGCGATAACTGCCATCATTCTTGGTGAATGATATGCAACGTCCGCCATTCGCGCACGTATCCGGATGTTCATCGCAGTACGTCAGCTCTGTGAAGGCGTTTAAAAGTATGAAAAATATATGCAAATAAAAAGTAGATATTTTCATGTAGAGTGTGTAGTGTGTAGAGTAAATTGTAGTTGCTGCTTTAACACTTCTACGTCTACTCACTTTCATCGCACAGCATCCCACCCCAGCCTGGTTTACAATTACATTCCCACGGCCGTTCACAATCGCCATTCACACAACCTGGATAGGGGAAGCATTGGTCACAATTCGCGCCTGTCCAACCGACTCTGCAGCTGCAAAGCAAAAATAAAAGAAACAACAAGCAACGTACATATAAATGCTGGCAATGAGAGCGGTGATATAACAGCAATTCAATATGTTTTGTTTTTGAAGCCATTTTCAACACAGCAAACTCACCGACATTCTCCCGGTTTGGCACAGTAGCCACGCTGTTTGTGACAGCCCGTTGCACAAATAGCTAAACAAGTGTAATGAAAACAATCAAAAAACAATGAAATAAACAAAAACAATAACACCAAGAAACCAACAAACTCACATACACGCACCCAATCACATAGAAACGTAAGCTTTGCCGACAGTGTTGTCTCGCAAAATTTTCCGTATCCGGAAAGGAATAGGAAACTACTACAATTTTCAAAAAAAATTTAAAATTTCGTTCATCCGAAAAGAGATCCAAAAACATCGTGCTATATAAGAGAAATAATTATTTTAAATTTGTTTAATGAACAATGAACATTTAAAAGTGCCTCGTCAAAAAAAAAATAACACGCGAAAGCATTCTTTTTGCATATATTTCAATCATGTCAAAAAAGTTAACGTGAAAAATTTTAGAAATAAAATTTTTTATTAGTCGATTTATGGTCTTTACAAATGGTATGTGCGAAGTGCCAGACATATAGCTCAATATTTATGGAAAATAGGCGATATTAATGACGAAGATGTATTTCAGGTGCGCGATTCCTAAACGATCACCGATTTCTCTCAAATTTTCACTAACATGTTTTTTCTTAATGCCTTCAAATACTTTGTCGCATCACTCATAAACTTCGAAAACTCGTTTTTTTTAATCAGTCTATTGTTATATATACGTGAAGAAAATAATATATATGTACATATGTGCATAAGCAATATTATATAGAAATCTCCCATTCCAATATTTAATTACTTTACATTAGGGCTGTGCGATTAATTGATTACTCAAAATTTGAATTAATCATAAAGTAAATAATTCAATTATTCGATTAATTGGAAATTTTGATTACTCAAAAGTTCAGTTACTCGAGTAATCAAGATTTTTGATTAACCAAAAAAAAAATAAAAATATTTGAGTAATTTGCTTTATGATTAATCAACATTTCGAGTAAAATGAGTGATCAACATTTCAACTCTTTACATATGTATAAAGTAATTAAAGTTCCTTGATACTTTGAAAACAACGTTTCTGTTTTCAAAAATTAAAACGAAAAATTGTTTTCATATACAGAATGTAAAAAAGAAAATAGGCATTTTCCAAAGCAAACGCTTTTAACGAGCAAAATTATTATTTTTTGAGTAATCATATTTCAAGTAACTCGTTTTGAGTAATCAAAATCTTGTTTACTCGAGTAATTGATTAACCGAATAATTGATTTACCAACTTGCTCGAGTAATCGAATAATAGCACAGCCCTACTTTACATAATATGTCTTTTGACTGTGTATTGTGCTACGTGGCGTTACATACGCAGTATATCCTTTTCAAATTTTCATTTAAATACAATTCCGCTTTAATTCCTATTCTTTATACAAAAGTGAAGATTATGCATTTTCTAAGATAAGTGTGCTTTCATTTTCGACCAAAAACAAGTTTGAATAATTCGTCGATTTTGTTGGCGCAGCGCGAACTTAGGCGCAAATTCCTCGGCCTCTTCCGACACCAACTGGGCAAACACAACGGCATTTAGCGCTCGTTTCCGTAAGTTGATCAAATCTGGCCGATATGATTTCCTGGACTTAGTGGAAGCAAATTAAGACTTCAAGTAAATAAAACCCAAAAACAGAACCAAAGCTTTTCATCCATAAAAAAATTACATCATAAGAATATCGATTGACCACTTATGCTATGTAAGCATGTATTTTAAAAACAATTGAAATGAAATAGATAATCGTAGAAGTCCTATTGCCACTACCACTACTATCGCAGATATTAGTGAGAAGGTTCGATGGTTATTTTACTAAATGCAATAAATAGTTAATTTTACTGGAGGCAAGTGCCCCCGACCACAGGTGTCACTGAAGATAGCGGCGTTTTTGCTCGAAAGATGCTATTTCGTAGTGGACTCGCTACGTTTTCTAAGCGTAAGAAGATATTATGGTTGTTAGCCACACTAAGATACCAAGTTTATATATCGTCACTAGACACGAACAAAAGCGGCAACTGATATTAGATTGGTTAGATCAGATTCGATTATTGTTTAGAGAAGGGGGCAGCCCATATAGTTACCAGGAAGATTCATGGTACTAAAAATCTATTTGGTTACAAGTCTTCTTTGATCTGGGCCTACTAAGTTCTTCACTGTGAAAGATAATATGCTTAGCTTATCCCTCTTGACACTACCTGTACTGGTCAGGGGAAATCACTTCCAGGTGTCACACGTACTTCAATACTCTACCAGCAGAGGAGCCTTTAACAATGCATTGAATAAGTGTTTTTTTTTATCCTTGTTGATATTTCATGTACGAGGTTTTTAGCCTGCCAGTTAATTTCTGTATTTATCTAGTAATATTGAGACTTCCCTACATCAAATTAAATTCTCAAGTGGCTATATTTGTTGGTCGTCCCGCTTTCTCTACATTCTGCCTCAAATAAACAATGTATTTTAATGGCATACAACTCAGCTTAAAAAGGCGTCTATTTGGGTAAAAGGTCTTGCAGTTGGGTGTGCAATTTTGCGGAAGATATAAGCCCAATAAGCTAATAATACCCATCCAACTTGAGAATTTAAATTTTATGCCCCACTTCTTCCCTGCCAATTACATATAGAAGCCCTGGTTTTGTGAATAAGACCGCTTGCCATCCCCGATATTTGGCTTCTTCAGTCGAGGTTTTACATTGTCCCTCTTCTGGCGAAATTAAAGATACTAGTCTTCTTGGAGCCGATATCGAAATCGTTTTGACGAATATGTTCAGCGCTTTCTATAGGAGACAGTGGTTCCTACCTCTGATTAGGATTACAATGGAAAACCGAAGTCCTTGTGACTAAAAAGAGAGAGTAGCTCGATTACAGCGATGGATACTCCATAATACAGGGTGGATAACTTTTCTCTGTGGAACCTCATTCCTTCCTGCGTTAGAGTTCTTGGACATTTGGTCTTTCAGGGAAGATAGGCACGCAAAGGTTGTAAGATTGTTGCAATGGTATGCTTTTCGTTGGCCGGATGAATTCCTACTAACTCGAAGATGCTTCTGCCCATTACTTCTTGCTACTGTAGCCGTAGAGATTTTCACGCATATTCTGCCCTGAATTTAGTTAGCACTATTAGAAAAGCAGGTGTGGAGGTCCCTTCTGGAGATGAGCTGGGAAGATAAAATCTACCCCAGGGTGCTTGAATCAATCTTAAATAGGAGCAATGTACGACCAAAAAAAAAATATCAAAACAACACGAAAAAGTTTGGTTGTAACTGATCAGCTTGGCGAAATTTGCGTACTTTTTAAAACTTTCACTAAAAAAAGAGCTTGGAGGTACTTTCCAAAATATCTGTATATAAATATCGTTAAATGTTTATATTGTCTACCAAAAAAGGGTGCATTCAAAAACTATTAATTTCAGGCTAAAGCCTATTTAGAAACTAAAATTTTGTGCTTAACACAAAATCGCAAGCACACACTGAATTTCGAGCCATGCGTACGCTTGAATATATGTATGTGCAAGTATACAAGTGCGTGCGTTACAACAATTTTTTTTTTTTAAATTTATCAGTTACGGAATTTTTCAATTAATTCTCACTTAAGCCACACACACTCTCACCGCATGCCCTCTACTACATACATACATACATATGCGTATAGTATTTATGTATAGTCACCTGTTTGGCACAGTAGCCCCGTATAGCCTGGCAAGCAGTTGCATTCGAGTGGCTTTTGACATGTACCATGTTGGCAGCCGGGCAGTACGGCACAGTCACTGCAATTGCGCCCAGCCCAACCTAGGCGACAACGACACTCACCAGGGGCCTCACAGTAGCCGCGTGTATTGTGGCAGCCCGAACGGCAGGTTGCTAAAAACAAAGCAAAGTTAAAAATGAAATTGAGTTTGGAACACGCAAGTGGCTATACTTTTTTGCCTATTGATAGGTGTATGTGCATGTAAGTATGAAATGTATGTATATGTGAATGAAAAATTTGGTTAAGGCCTACGAAATTTTGCTTAAATATGAAATATCTTCTTAACGTATACTCGTATACGTATATTCAGATTCACTTACGTTCGGTACAAAAGAGCCCATCCCAGCCTGGCTTGCAGATACATTCGAACGGTTTATTGCAATAGCCATGTTGGCAGCCCGGCAGTGGTATGCAACGTTCACAGAAATCGCCTGTGTAACCGATGCGACAGCGACACTCGTCCGGACGTTGGCAGTAGCCTGTCAGAAGAATAAATCATTTAGTTTGTGTTTGCAAATATTCCTACAAGTGCATAGGTATTTTTTTTTTGTTTTGTTGACCAGCTTAAAGAAGTCTGCTGTTGAATTTGCTTTTATTAATTGGTCTGGGCCTAGCAACCAAATGTGTTGTCATTTATGAGTGTAGGTAAGAATGAAAAGTGTTAAAATCGATAAAAATGATGCAGGCAAAGCTTTGAAAATGAATTATCTATTTACAATTGAATAGCTTTTGAGGTGTGTGAAAAGTTTGTGATCAGCACTGATAGTGATATTTTATGGAAATAAATAAAGTTTTCAATTTTAGTAAATAAATAAAGATGCTCTCTTTCGTTTTTATAAATTTTGCATTCATTTATATTTTTGCTTTATATTTAATGCCAGCTTAGTTAAATCAATATAACTTATTTGGATACAAGAAGAAAAAATGATTGAATGACAGAGCGTATGAGTGACTTTAATTTGTCGAATGATAGATCCTTATCGAATTTTCTTGAATCCAAGACATTAATATATATTAGTATCGGTATCCATGCCCTTATATAATTTGTTATTTCTTGATTTAATTTCTCAGTCTATTGATTTTGTCTTACCATTCATTGGATCGCATCCTTTGCGACACAGCGGCACTTGACACAGGTCGCCTTGCCAGCCGGGCAGGCATTTGACATTACCCTTTTCATCGCAAATGTAATGTAAATTAATTTTCTCTCTTTGAGATTTTTGACAAGCCTGAAAATAATAAGCAATATTGCAGTGCAGTATAAACAGTTAATAATTTGCTTATGTAGCAATTGGAATGTATTTAGGAAAAACAATTTTGTCATTAAATAAATTTTATATATATATATATGTATATCTACATCCTACTAATATAAATGTGAAAGTTTGTATGTTTGTGTGTTGGAATTGTTTTGTTTTGGATGGGTTTTCATGCAATTTTGCAAACACCTTATGACCTGGATTGAAAAATAGGCTACTTTTTTTTAAAGGTGTCAACTGTTAAATTAAATGATTAAGTTTTATCAATTATATATTAATTTAAGAGGGCTTTGGAAAAGATTAACGTGCAAGCCTAGCGATCCAAAGATTGCAGGTTTGAATCCAGAATTTTTTTTTGGGAACATTTTATTATTATCTTATTTGTTTTCCACATTTTGCACTCAAACTATCCAATTTATTCCCAATTTTAATAAATAATATTTTTTATAACAATTTGAATTTTTATTTTTCGTTGATTTTAGTTAGACAGATTCTCTCCTATGAAGAAAATATTTAAAAACTTTTTATTTCGTTTTTATACATAATCATCGTGAATCGATCCCGGGACTTGCTTAATGATAATTATTATTGTTATAATATGCACTCTACCCAATCAGCTACAACAGCCCATTTTCGAATTGAAATTTTAATACGAGAGACTTATTATCCTTTTTAAACATTTATATTTTCAACTGAAATTCCTACCTCAGCGTATGCTCAACTTAGTATATTTCACATTTTTTTAAGAAAACCAACAAATTGTGAAAAAAGTTGGAAATGTTGGAAAATTTATATTTCCTAAACTAAACCTTTTCCAACAGTATTTCAGAAAAAGCCAAATGAAGTTCAGAAAAAGCCAAATGAAATTCAGAAAAACACAATTGTATTTCAGAATAGTTCAAATGATTTTCAGAAAAACGTAAATGTATTTCAGAAAAGGGCGAATGTATTTCAGAAAAGCACAAAGGTATTTAAGAAAAGCATAACATTTTTCTAAAAAACAAAATTTTGATGAAACTTTTTCGAATTTTTTTTTTAACACGCAAAGTCTGAAACTCGGACTTATATGGTTTTTAGCTTTAATTTCACAAAAAAGATAATGAATATTAAATAAAAAAAAATTAAAGTATCCACAATTTTTTGAAATTTCGCGTACCTATTCATATTTTCACTACTGTAAGTTAGCTTGGCGCAGAAAATCACTAGTTTTTATTGCATTCAATGTTGAACGTCCTTATATTAAAAGAAAAAAGTGGAAGTATTTTTAATTTATTTTTTAGCGAAGTAAATATCTGGGTCTCAGTTATGTTTAAAATAGCTCACTAAAACTTACCCTTTGTTTCCATTCCGGCATATCCGAGTTAGCATATCTCAAATCGTAGTTACGTTTATGGTATGAAATAGCTGGCAGTAATGTTGGTGCCAGCGTAAAGTAGGCCAAATAAATAAGCCAATTGCAAGACATATTTTTGTGTTGTTATTCTGCTTCTTGTTTACATGTAATCTTAGTAATTATGCAATCGAAAGATACTCAATTAAACTTTGCCAAACACGTTTTGAATTGTTTTTTTCTTATATAAAACGCTCATCAAAGAAATTGCACTTTCTTTTGGCACAGATCCAATAGTGAAGCCGGTGAATGCAAAAAAGTAAATAAATAAATATGGGCACTAGTAAAAATAAACTAAATAAAATATGAGGCCAAGCAAAGGCGTGATATTAAAAAAAGCGTACATACATAGCTTGTTGTCAGTGCATTTATTTGGCACACTTGAATAAATGTGTATGCATGTACATTAGATCGTACCAGACACAAAAAGTTCGCCGCACGCCACTGAGTCTAAAATATTTTTGCATAGAGAAAAAAAAAAAATTATATATTTTTTTTTGGCCGCAGATAAGGGTCGCCTTTTTAAATTATTCGTCATAACTTCAGCATTTAAAGTAAGATTTAGCAATGTTCTTGACTCAAGAAGAAAATTGTTTGTTTGAAAGTTCATTGACCCCTAGTACCTCATTCTAGTACTTACCCAGCAGATCTCAGTTACTACCACCCTAATGTCAAGTAAATTAAAGCTATGGAAGTATTTAGATTATTCCAGTCGAACTATAAAAAAAAATTATTGTCGAATGTAGGTCGCACCGAAAAATCTAAAATGGCGACTATTAGGTTGGGCCAAAAAAAAAAATTTTGTTTCGAAATTGCCTTGCAAAAATACTTTAGACACCAAATTTTTTTGTTTGCTGGTAAGCTGGTGCAGTCTAATGTACACAAGTGCGCACAAATAAACACACAACATGGAAAGTGAGAAAAAAAACGCGTCGCGAAGCATGTTAAATTATCGTTTAGCGCGCTGTGGCTATTGAAGCCAATGCGTCTGCGCGCGTACTGTCCAAGTATGCATGTATGCATGTATACAATAACAAGAAGTGTAAGAATAAGAAAAAAAAACAAATAAACTAAAAAAATTAAACAAAATAAATTAAAATAAAAACACTTTCGACGCGCAGTAAATGGGTGTTGGGAGAAATTTCGATGACAAATCGCGATTGACGAGTTATAGTTGTTTTTTTTTTTTTTTTTTTTTTTTAGCGAGTAAACGACTGTGACGCGCATGAAAGTGGAAATTCAATTATGAACAAAATTTTTGTATAAAAAATCCAGATATGGAAAATTTTTTTAATTCGCATGACTTCATAGCATTTTTAAAACATTTGGAATTAATATGCACATATTGTTTTTAGCAAAATATGCCTCTCTCACTGCTGCTTCTATGCGTTTGTTGAAAGTGGGTCACATTAATTTTAAATTAATTAATTTAAATTTTTATGACTGAAGTCGGTGGCAGTACATAAATAGTTCATGCCACTTTAAGTACAAGTAGTTACACACAGTTAGTAATGATACAAAAAAAAATAATAATCATAGCCACAACTCACTAACAAATTTAACTTGTGTATGTAAAAAATAAAATTTTAGTTTTTTTTTTAATTTCTTATAAATTGCACCGCTGCTAGTAGATCATTTGCGCTTTTTTGCATAAATTTTCACCGATTTTATCTCTTCTTTTCTCCTTTTCAATATAAACAACTTACTTCAACGTTCGTCCAACGACTGCGCGCGAAGCTCTGATCAAACTAATTTCTTTTTGACCACTCAACTGCAATTCAAGTCCATGGCCAAGTGAAGTATGGCTTGAGTGCTTTTCAGTTTCACTTCTTTATTGTTTTGCAGAAGCGTGTTTTGTAGTTGAATTTGAGCGTGAGTGAGAGTAGTTGAGAGTTGGCTTCGGCGATAAGTTGATTCTGAAGTGTGTCAACCGGTCGGTGTTAATCAGCTGTTTCAGTTGCCGCAAGTTCTTTTTAACGCATTTCAAGTTTGCTATCTAAACTGCGCTCTCCGATTATTAAAAGTTTAACAGTGTAATGTATACACTGGAAGAAAATTATAGGCTAAGCAGTAAATCAAATTGCGTTGGTGTACAACTCCGGAGGCTTAATTATAGATAAGGTATTCAAATGATGTTATAAAAAATAAGCAAAATGGAAAATTATAAAAGAAATATTCGAATATGAAATTTTTTCCTATGTGTTTGGCCTGTAATTGTGTTGTGAGTATTGCATTGAGATTTAAATGGAGGAACTAGGTCGGCAATTTAAAGAGCGCTTCTTAATATACGCTTTCAAGCTGTGTTTATTTTTAAATCGCATCCTATTCAGAAGCTAAATTAGAAGATCTACGAATATTACAGACAATCGAAGGTAGAAGCGAAGGTGTCGAAGGAAGTAAAATAAAGAAAAATCAATCAAAATAAGGCATGTAGCTGTAGGTATAAACCTAAAATGCATAGGAAATATTATGAATTTCCACAAGATCTCGGTCGTAAATTCTCTAGATAAAGGCCTGATTCCATTTAGAGCCTTGCTAGATTTCCATAACTGAAAACCCCTTATACAGATAATCTATTCTAGCACATAATAGATTTTCTCAACAATGTTATCACCCAATAGAATTTGGACAAGCCCTAGAAAGCAAAAATTAAACAGAGATAATCACTTCAGGCGCTGAACCGATTCTCGTAGACCCTCGGATGGCGTTCTCACGCGATATATTGACTTCGATAGCCGGTTCAGGTCATAGTTCGATTTTCTCTGCTACGTCTACGTTGGCAGCACGAGGATAGTATCTACTTGGGACAGCCTTAAAACCTTGTAATCTTGACTTAAATAACTTTATATGCCTAGAACCTGGACTGGCTCCTTATCCTTTGAGATAATCACTTTTGGTGGTGGGAAGATTTCTTTAACTGAGATCATTTTTGGCAGTGCCTGAACTTGCCGTATTCTAAAAAATCCAACCGTTATTTTGTATCAGGGACTGTCTGGGAATTTCGATTAGTAATTCGAGATTTAATTAGACGGAAGCTGTCCGGATTCACTGATCGTGGTTTTAAATATTTTTCGTTGTACATTAAGTAGTTTTTCAAATGTACATAGCTCATTTTGTCGATAATAAATGCATTCGATTATACGAAATTCAGAAATCAGATTTCACCGAGCCCAAAAGAACAACTGGTGCGATGAGGAATGTCTTGAGGGTTCAGAGGAAAAAAGTGGGCGCAACGCGAGCTACATATATGGGGCCCATATGGGGAGTCGAAGAGGGAAGAGAGAAAAATTTGCCAAAATACGGGAGCGTTAAGAGCTTGAAATGCTAGCCGACAGAAGAAACAGCCGAAAATTTTATCAGTTAGGCGACTTACGTAAGGTTCCAAGAACGGTGCCGAATCCCTGTAAGAATAATCCCTGAAGCCCATTTTTTAACGAAGTGATTGGCCTTATCAGTGTAGCATAAGACCTGGCAAATCCACCGTAGACCATGTATTCACAATATGTGACCTGGTCTACGAAAAGGGAGCTTACGTGCGAAAACTAGTTTTCTGTGAAAAAGCTGTTAAAAGTAAGCAACTCGTTTCGTCAGTTTCTCATTATCTCGTTAATTGTTCTCCGCGCCGGACGTCCAGTAAGTGTTGTTGTTGGTCCAGTAAGTGTTGTTGTTGGTCGGAATATTATTATAGTTCATCGTGTAAGTTGCTAGTGTGGAACATTTAAAAAAGTAACACTGAAGAAGTGACGTTTACTGTTTCTGTTGATTATCGTCTTCGCATTTCGCATGAAATGAAACATCTATCACAATCTTCGCAGCTTAGTTTCGGATATATCTAAAGTAGATATTGTGGCTCCATTGCCGAAAGATTTGCCATCGAAGAAACGGAAGGCAAAAACTAGTGAAGATGTTCTCAAATCAGACGAGGAACCAGGTCCATCTTCCTCAGGATCAACACGTAAAAAGATCTCAAGGAAAACGACAACAAAGAAAAATACATAAACTACTCAGCATTATTATTTTTGGCCCATAATACGTTTTTCTAGTGTATAATCATGTCTTTATAGCTTATAATTCAATGTATTTTGTTCATTACCAATTTTGTCGTATTTTTACTCTTCTTTCTCTACATTTTTAGTACACTTCTAAGCAAGTTAGGATTTTCTGCTTTTCGCCACGTGAAAAAGCATCTCATCTTCCATCCGAATCAACCAAAAAGTGAAAATTGATTTTTTGACACCCAAGCCCCCTTTCCGTAGACCACGTCACATATGCTAAATCTTGGAAAATACTAGCGAGAAAACCATCGATACTCGCCATCTATTTGTCGACTTCAAAGCCCCTTTCGATAGCACTAAAAGGAGTTGTCTATATGCCTTGTCTGAATTTGGTATTCTCGCGAAACTGATATGGCTATTAAAAAGACATTGAACAATTCCACTAGCTCCTTCAGATTTGAAAACGACATCTCCGGGTCATTTGCTTCCAAATGAGATTTCGAGCACACTCTTGCGTGTTATTTCTTTAATCTGATGTTGGAGAAGATAATAAGAGCTCGGGAACAGTTCAACGCAAGAGCATGAAATTGCTAGCATATGCTGATGACAACGAAGTCTGTTCTGTCTTTTCCAAGTTGGATAATGAAATAAAGCGAATGGGTCTGGTTGTAAACGAGGACAAGGCGAAGTATTTATCTACTGTCACCAAAAATGTCTAATTTGTTGCAAGTCATTATGCCATAAGCATGTGTGGAAAATTTTTCTTAAATGTAAAATGAGCTTTAAATACAAAAGTATGTATGTTTCAAAAACGTATTTCATATAAATTGCGTCAGTTTAAAACTTGTCAGATTTGTTCTTTTCTTAAATGCATTACGCACACAATATGGATTTTTTCATTTGTACATACATACTTACATAAGTTTTAAACTTCTTAAATCTTTGCTGTCAACATATTGTAAAGATAAGCGTAGCTAAGAGCTTGTTTTGTAACGCTTACACAAATTGTAACTCATGTATGTATGTAAATCTAAGCTCCTATGCTGTCATATCACATACATAGATATGTATGTAGAAATGCTCACACGTACGCATGTACCTATGCGTATGCTTATGAAAGTCCTTCATTTACATAAAAGGACAACTTAAGACTTCATCATAAAATACTAAATTTTTTCTTTCTACATTTTTAACTGCGCCGTCAATTCGCTTTTATGTGCGCAATTTTTTGCTTCTTTTCATTTACATATGTATATTTCGTCGAGCCTTTTCATTTGCATAGTTTTTCCAAATGCTTGAGTTGTGATTTTGTCGATTCATCTGGAAATTGAATTTTTCCCATCTCTCAATTGCGAATACAAAGTGGAATTATGGAATTCAATGCAAAATCACATGTATGTAGAAACTGAAGCAGCGCTGCAGATAATTTTATCTCTCCTCGGAATCCATTAAATAAACTTTTGTGGAAATAAATTTGTGTTACTTTCGATACTTAACCATATGCTGAGCTACGGCTCGTCCAACCACAATTGGCTCAATAAAATGTGAAACTATTCTCGCATAAATTTGCACCAGCACCAGCACTAGCACCAGCTACTTGTGTTCGCCACAACGATAATTTGAAAACCACCACAAATATGCGGTCAGACGTCTTGAACTTGTGCGGGTAAGCAATTGTGTCCCTGCTCTGCTGGTATTATTAGATATGTGAGACATTCTTTTTTAAGTCGGATGCATTTCGAAAAAATAATGTAATATCTGCGATTCGTTTTATTTTTTTTATGCGTTCTATACATGAAATAAGGTAAGACGTATTCGAGGAATTTTCTTCTTCGGAGATATGATTTGTAAAATTTTGAATTTTTTCGTGATTCTGACCATTCATGTACTTTTTCAAATCGTTATATCTCGGGTTCTGCTTCTTCGGTTTAAAGCCAAAGAAACGGGCTTAACATTCCTATATATGATGGTCATGATTGTCCTAAAGCTATCTTAGCTATTAACAGTTGAACTTTTTGAAGTTGATTTGCATAGTGAAAAGCAGTAAATTAAGGATTTAAAATTACACATTCGTAATCCTTGTTTAATTCTCTATAAAAATAAATGTTTAAAAAAGGGCGTTTTACAAGAACTATTTTAAACATTTTTTTTTATGGCGAGATGGTTTGTTGTAATTTGCTTTCGAAAACTTATGATGAGATATATATATTTAGCAAGGAGTTAAAAATCGGGGTTTTGCAAAAATTTTAATTTTATTGCGGATTCCGATACCTATCTATAAATAATATTTGTATGGCGAGAATTTTCTTTAAGGCTACATACACTAGAAATGGGCGTGACAGTTGTAGGACTAAAGTTTGCAAAACGCAGATTTTATTGCAGATTTCGGTAGAATATCTTTATTGCGGAACAAATAAAATAAAATCTGTGTTTTTTCTAACTTTAGTCATACAACGACGTTAAGATGAAATCTCTACGGCGAGCAGAACCGCAGATATAACGATTAGTCAGAATCACAAAAAATCCAAACTTTGACGGATCATATTCCCCGAAGAAAAAAAGAAAAAAAAAATTTCGAATACATGTTAGCTTATTTCATGTATAGAATCCACAAAAAAATTTGAAGCCAATCGAAAGTTTGACACCAAATTTGGTGTCCGATACGAAAAAGAATACAACGTGTAAATGTGTACATGTGAATATAGGGTGATTCAAGTGTGATGTAGATCTCCGACAGCAATAATTTGTGAAATGGTAATGTTTTGTGAAATTGATCGTTCTGCAAGAACTGCGCCATTTGGGCAACTGAAAATCACTGCATTAGATGGCATGGACTTGAACAGAACGGTGCCACTTGCCACAAATCCCTTGACACGATGGCCCTATTGCGAACGAAGTTCCCAATACGTATTATCTCACGAAACGACGATGCCAAAGGGCCGCCGAGATCTTGCGATTTAACCGCACTGAACTTCTTTTTCTGGGCCTACTTGAGAAGTAGGTTGTAGGATATATGTCAATAAGCCAGAGATGATTCCAGAGCTAAAGAACGAAATCAGAAGCGGGATAAATGATATACAGCTCGAACTATGCCAAAAAGTCATGGAATATTTTTTTATATGCACATCCTGTGGTGTCAAAGGAGCCGTGGTGGATATTTAACGGATAATGTGTTAATTACGCACTAAATGCCACAGACTAAAAAACTTGTTTAAAAAAAAGAAATCATTTCGACAAATTTTGTTGTGTTTTATTTATAAAAGAAAATCAGCAGCCTTATTGAATCACCGTGTTCATATTTGTATTTTGTATATGTACCCTTTCAAATCCAATTATGATCTCTATTGTAACACTTTGCAACACTACGAAAATTTTGGGCATAAATTACACACATGTTGCATGCAATAGCACAGAGAGTTCATTGGGTCGCATTGGGCATCCAGCCACACTCAAAATTTCCATATTGCCCACCACACCTATTTACGTACCCACATACAAATGTAGTCGTATGCATAAACTTATGTGTGCATGCCTGTATATGGTATTTATTAGTAAGCTCATGTGTCCTCTCATCACCCACAGGGGGGTGGTGTCAATGAAATATTGTAGCACCGGCTTTAGTTGTAATACTTTGAATGTAGTAATTGTTGTTAGATGACACAAGCGGACGTCGCCCATCTGCTCATGTCTCTTCCACGCAACACACATGCATGCTCACTCATACATATGTATGTATGTATACTCATCCACATTGCATACATTTCAGCATAGTTTAGTAATACTATTTTACATGTTACTTGATTACGTAAAATATTTGTTGCAACTACTCGTAGCGTCGATTCAATGTTTTTGGCCAGCTCGCTGTGACAAGACCGCAACACTGCACACAGATTATCCAAATTTATTTGCCCAACAGGTGGCGAGAGGTCCTTGTACGGTTGTACTAGGAATAGCAGCTACATATGTGGCACTTTTGCCATGTATAACAATTATTCTAATTTTTAGTATTAATAGTATATGCTAAGTTATTGCATTGTTATTGTGTTGAATTGCGAAATATTTGAAAATATTGCATGCATTCGGAACAATGTTATTGCATAAAATATTGGCTATATTTGGAGTTTTCTGGGCTTACATACATGTTGTACATAAATATATACATACTATTTGCATACTACAATATTTACAGTTGTGATGTTCACTTTACAAATTTAGTTGCCCCTCGCTTATTGGGCTTATTGTGAATAATAGTATATGTTTGAAATTTGTGTCACCTAAATTATAGCTGAAAATTGTACATACGCTAAAAATAACACAAACAGAAATTACGAAAAGCTTCATTCATAATTCGGTGGCCATTTATACATATCGAGCCGCCAAAATAATATAAGCGACATTTTTTTCAAAATTTTCTTTTTGATGCAGAAATATTCCTAGAGCATCTGGATGCATTTCTCCATCAAAAAGATAATTTTGAAAAAATGACGCTTACGTTATTTTTGCGGTTAGGGCTCGATATGTATGTATTTCCCGATTAAAAATAGTTTTTTTAAAAATCCGTCACATTTTTCATTATACTTTAATATCTTCATATTCTGGAAAGAGAGCCTTACCGAAGCCAGAATATTGAAGAAAGTAACTAGGAAAAGATGAGACTTGCAGCCACATACAAGGAAAACGTAAAGGCCTAGACAGTATTCGTAGGATGTTCGATGACCGAGTACGTTGACAACCAGGCTGCGATTAAATTAATACGGTGTAATAATGTAAAGAGATACTCAAAAACAACAAGGTGGCTGGAGCTGACGCTCTGCTAGGTGTAGGGATGTTCCGATATAAGTTACGAGTATGTACTCGATAATTTTGTTTCAATACCAACTACTTTTTTTACTTGAATCATTTTATCGATACCTACTTAGTATCGAAATAAAAGTACTTGTATCGAATCGATTTGGAGAAGTACCAAATCTTTCAGTCATATTTTTGCTATGAAAAATAATTGCTTCGTTTTTATGAAAAATAATTGCTTTAAGCAATAGCACCGCCAAAATTTAAATTGGGGATATATTTTTACAAAGTGCAAGCAATGCTTTGTAGCCGTAACGTTTTGTGGGAACCTTTAAAAAGTTTAATTTTTTGTCTAAGTAATCGTATTACTTCTAATGTTACTAATGATCAAATAAACTTATCGATACCTCAACTGAAAATATATTGAACATATTTGAGATAGGGCGTTTTAAATCAGCAGCTGAGACAGGGCGTTTTTGTACCGAATTCTGAAAGAGGGTTGTCTTGAAAAGTTTTCTGATATAAGGCGGTTTTCAATCAAATTCTGTAATAGAGTGCTTTTGAAAAGTTTTCTCAGATAGGGCGTTTTTAAACTGGCTACCGAGATAGGTCGATCTACCACTCAGGTGTCGCAAAAGATATGTCACAGATAACTCCTGAAAATTACTTTAGCTTTGTTGCATATAAAAGGATGAAGAGTTATCGATATAAGTAGGTATCGATACATTCGGTTCACTCATATAAGTAGTATCGAAATAGCGGTTTGAGTAAACTCATTTGAGTAGGTATCGATACTTTGATGATATCGGAACGTCCCTAGCTAGGTGAGGTATTCAAGTGGCCAATCTACAATAAAAGCGAAACTGCCATATGCTCCAACTACTGTGAGATCAGCCTTCCAAGGAGTGGCTATAAGGTCTTATAGAGCGTAGTGTGTGAAGGACTTAAGCTCAATGTCAATAAACTGTTTTGGCCTTAGTGATGGTAAATCCACAATAGAGGGTCGGATCGACATACACCACTTTTTTTTTGTCGAATCCAGGCTCGCGCTCTGGTTATAGCACCAAACAAGAAGAAGACCGAGTCACCAAATATAACATCGTGCGACAGTCAATAAAGTAATAAATACAAAATTACAAATCATTATCTCACCCCTCCCCTCCACGAACGATACATTTCCAAAAATAAATTACTGGAATCGGCGCCATACCGACTGATCAGTTTAATTGCATTTGGCGCTGAACCCATTAAAGCAAGTGTTTCTTTTTTCCACTGTAATCAATTCCTTCGATGTCATTGAATATTCAGGTGAACGCATTTATTATTTCTTTTGTATTTTCCTATTTTCTTTACCAAAAATTTACTTGGAAATGTAGATGCTAAAGATTCTTATAAAAAAGTGTGAGTATCGGTTCGTCAGTACTTGAAATCAAACGAATGTTGAAAAAAATTTCATGTAGTTTTTCAGCATGTAATTGGACCTTTTCGCGCGACTTCAGCAGCTTTCTTAACTTGTAGACTTTTAGCTTTTTTTTTGCTCAATTTCGCGAAAAGAATCTTTCGAGCAATCAAAAAATCACACCAAACATTGTGAGATAAGAAAATATTTACACCAATGAATTTTTAAGTATAATCCATGCTTTGCTAATAGTGGAAAGCAGAAACAAAAATTAACGAAAATACCGTTACATTTAATGATTGGGGGAATATTTTTTGCAGGTTTTAAACGTTTTAGTGATCCAATCTTACCCATATCTTATATTTAGTGTTTTCTAATAAAAGAAAGAGTACAAACAAAATTTCATCGAAATCGAATGAAATTTAATTTTTACGCCCACAAGTGCGGAGGGCGTGGCAATTATCCCATCTTTTCCAAATTTCATAATTGCTTATTCCTAAGTAAAACTAGAGCAAATGCCAAGTTTCAGCAAAATCGGTGCAGGTTAATTATTATTTTCGACTTGGCTCATATAGTCGAAACCAGCGCTCGTAAATTTCCGTTACGATTAGTAAGTAATCATTAATTGTTTTTTAATTTTTTAATTTTAATGATTATTTTAATTTTCTTACATAACCCAGCAATTAATAATTAATTATAATTAAAAATATTCAAAATTTTAGAAATAATGAAAATTAATCAAATTATTTTTTTAATTATTTGAGTATTTTTAATATTTTCATTAACACTTTTAGAAAGAATTTTCTAGAGCAATAATTGGAGCAGATCAGCACGATTTCAACGTATTTTTAGCTGAGATAGGGAGTTTTTGAACCACCGAATTCTAAGATAAGGCATTTTCAAACTGGCTGTTGAGAGAGGTCGATCTCCCATTCAGGCGACGATATTTAATACATGCGCCGCACAGAGTGAAAATTAAACTATTTTCGTGACAAATTGTAATATCTCGAGAACGAGAACATCAAGCGAAAAAAATTCAACAACCTCTTAAGGCTTTTGAGATGGAGAATACCGGAAAAATAGTTTCGTTGGATAAAAAAAACTCCTTACCTTTAAATTTTTTCTTTTTTGGTCTGAAAATTGTGTGCAGTGAACTTTTTAAAAAGTTTTGAACCTATATTTTTGCTGTTCAAATGCATTTATTTTTTTTGTGAACTCATTACAGGTAAAAATTAAAATTTTCACTTTTGAAGGACATTTTGAAGGTCAAAGTAATTTTTTATTCAATGTGACCTTCAAAAGTAAAATTATTGATTTTTTATATCTTTTTGGCCTAAAAAGGGATGTACCGAATGAACTTAAAAAAAATTGATTTCAATGCGTTTTTCGGTTCCTGCGACCATGCAAATGGACTCCTTGAACAGCAAAAATATGTATTTAAAACACTTTAAAAAGTTCACTGCATACAGCTTTCGGGTCAAAATAGGAAAAAATTTAACTCACATCTCTATAAAATCTTTTACTTAATTTCAGAAATAAACTCATCCATTCAGGAAATGCGCAAAGTTTTTACTTAACGCTTAAAGAAACTAACGCATAACTAACTATTTGTGAGCAAATCTAAAAAGCTGCAAGCAAAAACCATTGTCACGTACTATTGCCATACTAGACAGCTGAACTTTATGAAAAAAAAATAATATAAAAATTGAGTTGAATGCTGATATGTATGAACTGTTGCTATGACTGGCAGCTAAAGAGGAAAGTTTTCTTAGCAGCTACTGATTGTCTTATTTAGTACAAATAACATAGAAAAAATCAATGTAACTTACTCGCTAAGCACTTGACACACTTGCCACTTAAAACAAAGCAAATCTCTGCTTCGAAAGTAAAACGCAAAACTAAATCATAAAAATATGGGAAATGCGAGTAGATATGAAAACAAAAACACAAGAGTAAAATTGAATATGCAACTCTATGCAACTACTTGGCTCCGACACTCACCCAAGGCGAAACTTTTTAACAGCAAACTAACTATCAAACAAATATTTGCAGAATTTTTGGCGTTTTGGCGTATGTGCATACATACAAGTCAATATGCCAGCGTTTGTGCAAAAATGCATAGGGTACACGCACGTTGGTTCGTTACTAAAATATGCACTTGCAAGTAGGAGGAAGATATCTACCTATTCAAACTTATGCGGTTGCGACATGTAGCTGCAACTTCATTATAAAGTAAACAGGCAAGTTTACTGAAATAATAAAAAAAAAAATAGGAAAAAAAAAAACTGAAATGTTATGTAAGATAGCTGAGAACTAACAAGAAGTAAATATGGTGACTTTGCGCTTATTTTGGTCGAGCTTGACGGGCGTTCTGAGTAGCGCAAATACGCATATTTGTATGTACGGAAACTTGGACGGCGTTTAGTTTAATTCTGAACAGATTCTTTGATACTTGCAAATTCTCTTAACGGTGTATAGGGTGGAGCAGATCTTTGACAGCAATTATTTTTATACCCGAGCGCACTTGTGCACAAGGGTATTATAACTTTGTTCACATAACGGTAAAACGAGTGGAGATAGATATATTTCGACAAATGATCAGAATCAAAAGAGAAATCGATTAAGCGGTGACTGTCTGTCCGTCCGTCCGTCTGTCCGTCCGCCTGTGCACACGATAACTCGAGTAAAAAATGAGATATCTTAACGAAACTTGGTATGTGCACTTCTTTCGGGCGTAGGACGGATGGTATTGAAAATGGGCAAAATCCGACAATAACCACGCCTACCTCCCATATAACGGTAATTTTTAGAAATACGAAAACTGCGATATTTTAGTAACTGCTGAAGATTATTCACTCAAAATTGATATTTACAATGATTGTTAGACGAAAAATAAGAATATTATAAATTTTTGGAAAATGGGCGCAGCCACGCCCACTTATGGTTACATGTGTATATCTTGGTAACCGCTGCACCAATTTCTTCCAAACTTGGCACAGTTGTTGGCCTTGGCACAGCATACGAAATGGCCGAAAATTTAAAAAATCTCCCCTATGTGATATATGAGCAAAAAATAAAACTCAAGAAACAACGATTATTTTCCGAGCAAAAAATAAAACTCCAAACCAAAAATACACCAAAAACAAAAAAATAATAATTTGGATACAAAAAATAAACAAAATTTAGCAGATTCGTACGTACGTACGGTATTTGAAAAAAGTAAATTGCTGAATACCCTTGCAAATATAGTTCTAAAGTGAGTTCAATAAAAGTCAAATAAAAAGCCAATAAGGCTCACAGAACAACCTAAAATAAGAGTCCCAAAGCAGCCGTTAATGAGGCCAATAAGAGAATGAAATGATTCATATATGTATGAGCTCAAAAATGTTCTTAAAATAGTCAAAAATGAGCCGTATATGAGGCCAAAGAGAGTCGAATTTGACTCATATTCAGGCTCATTTGATGTATGAATTTAAGCGAATATAAGTCGACCTTCGGAGAAAGGGAAACATCTTCATTTTGGACTCTTAAATGAGCTCATTATGGAGCGTAAAGGCTCCGAAATAGGACTCCTTAAATACTCATTTATGACTCCAAATGTTTTTTGGGTTATGCGTTCAAATTTTTGCTGGATATTCCCTTGTGATTGTAATATTTAAATTGGTTTTCACTTGGTACGCGTTGATGTTGGCATGCTATGGTGGCCATGTCGCTTTAGCGGTGTCTGTCAAATCTGCACATTCCAAATGAGCAGCACGTCCTTTATTATAAAACTGAAAGTTCGTTAGTGCAATCAGTTAGTAAGACCAAAAATAATTTCGTGTCAAATTCAATAAATTATTAGTAGTATAAATTATTAGTAGTAACACACGTTAATGCACGTAGTATTCGTACATTTGTAGCAGTGACATGTACCTAGATCTGCTTTAATTTTTTTTTTGTTGATTATACTGCTGAGGTACCCAGTGCATTTTTTTTGATTACCACCTCACACCAATAAACGCATCCTCTAAATAAGCTTTAGTATCTAACTTAAATTTCCAAGGGTATTTTTTTTTTGTTTTCTCTTAATCACTACATTTCCATCACATCACTCATTTCCACTCTCTAACCTTTGTTTTCCATTTTTCACTTGCGGCCACATTTCTTACACCCTCCCATTGGCATAAAACTGACGAAAACAAATTTCAGAGTTTCGGGTTCAGTGGTGAACTAAGCAATGCAGACGGTTATATGAACTTTTTGCTCTTGGCATCACCTGCCGTTCAAACATTTGCCGTTGAAATATTGCAATGTCGATCGATAGTTTATACTATTTTTGCCGGTGCAACATGCCACGCACACATACACATGTATGTACATTAGACTGCATCACTCCCCTTATAAAATAAAATCGGTACTGTTTTTCCATTGGAATTATAAAATCTAAAATATATTTTAAGACTTGCACCAAAATATTTCGGAAAAGTATTTAGATTTACGTGAGCTGGACCTCCAAAAAGGGAATTCTTTATGAATAAAAATAGTTTTTAAAATAGAGTTTTCATATGACAAAATAGTTTAAGCTTAAAAAATATGCATAAAAGGATTTAAAAAAATTGTTCAATCTTTGAGAAAAGTTCAAAAACAACACCAAAAATCTCATTATTAAGATTCCGTTAAATTTTTTTTTAAATTTTTATGCATATTTTTTAATAAACTTAAACTGTTTTGTCATCTAGGGGCTTTTTTTCATAAAATCCTTTAAAAAAATATTTTTTTTTAATAAAAACCCCATTTCTGGAGGTATTTTTAAATCGGTCCAGCTCACGTAAATCTTATAGTTTTCCGAACTATTTTAATGGTCGTCTTCAAATATAATAAATTTTGCAATCCCAGCGGAAAAACAGCAACTTTTTTCGGTGATGCAGTCTAATGTACCTTCCTGTACTATATAGTATATGTATGTATGTAAGTATGTATGTCTATAGCATTTATATACTATTTACTATGTGGTGATGTGGTGGCTACGACAGGTGTCTGCCGCTAATTTTGCAGCAGGGAAAGATAAATAGTTTAGAAAGTAAGTCTGTATATACTCTATTTAGCGTAAGCCTCGAAGTAAGTTACACTATCTCCGGACTTCTGCAAAACTGGAATACTTTGAGACCATCAGTTATCCTGATTATGATAATTAAGTCGATGGATTGTCGCTTTGTTCTAGAGCAAGGAAGGAATAATTTCTTTCAAATTTAGACAGCCATTTGGCCAATCTATATAAATACACTTTGGGCCAATTCCAGATGTAAATTTATATGACACTTAAGTTTAATTTTGGTTTGTTATTTAATTGCCATTTAGCTTTCGTTGGGCTTCGGCTGAACTTCATTTAAATATGCCAAACAAGTGGCAACACTGTTGTTTAAGCTTTGTGCTGAACAGCTAACTGTTGTTTGGTACAAGCATGGGGTTGAATATCTCTTATTTAAATAGCCAATATTTGCTATTTGAGAATTTTTGACGTTAATCTGGAATTGGGATTTAGTCACCCATTTTATCTACTTCCATTTAACACTTTTTGACGGTCATATACAAAGTAAGCTACTTGCTTTTTACATTTATTCCGCAAAATCGAGGCAGAAGCATTCCACGCTGAGAAAGTATACGTTGATTACTGGGAAATGCATGTTATTTTTTTTCTTGTATAAGTAGATATCTGTTTTAGAAAATTTCCACGCGTGCGTTGTTTCTGGGTTTAAAGTTGGTAAATAACTTCTCTACTTGCAGAACAAATATTGGCAATCTTCGCTGGCAATAAGTTGTTCCCTTGTGTCAATGTAATTATGTGTACTTGAAAATCCCCAGTGGGAAAAGTAGTAATACATTACTTGCGTGATAAATAATGTAATGTATTTCTTATGAGTTCTAGACTCTTTTACTGTTCAATATGTAATCAAAATTCTAATGCATTCAAAAACTCGCAAAAAATTCATATTTAATCGTATTCATTCCTGTATTACTGGTAATGCAAAATTTAATGCCACACTTTAGCTGATGCATTTTCGAATGTGAAAACGGCAGTTTTACTGATTATTTTTTCGATTAATTACATTACATTTTCTCACTGGGTCTGTATATATGCCTGTATAATGTGTAAGTATGCGTCTGCGCGCTTTATGTAGCGGAAGGAAAGCTTATAAAAATTATTGTTTGTAAGAAATTTAATTAACTACTATAATTCTAAAGGTATACAATTTTAATTACAGTCTCGGGACTTCAGAAAAGGACCTTGCATAACCAAGATAAAATCTTTTTTAATGAATTACAAACTATCAAATACGTATTTTGGATTATTGACATTAGTATTGGCCACAGCAACGTTCTACTCTGTGTGCGCAACGGCAACAGCAACGGGCAGAGAGAGCTTTTACTCTGAAAACGTCTGTATAAAACAGAGAAGCGTAGAGTTTAAAAGTTCTCTCTGATCGTCACAAATATAGACCAGTGACGGACAGAGAGAGAGAGCTTTTGCTTAGCATGCGCCTATACAAAATGTATAGAAAGCTTAAAAGACAAAACATTCAGAAAGCTCAAAAACGCTTCTTGCGCTAATAAAATGGTGCCCATCACCGATCTCAGAATCCTTTTTCGTAGGCTATGTTATAAACGTCAATATTCTAAATCGGAGATGGGCACCGCCTTGCCCGCAGGCAAAGCTCCTTTAAGCTTTCTGTATATTTTATATAGACGCGTGCAAAGTAAAAGTTTTCTCTGTCCGTCACTGGTCTAAATATGTGACGATCAGTAAGAACGTTTAAACTCTAAGCTTATAAAGTTTCTACCAAGGGTATATTTTTTGCAAATAAATGCATGTTTATATGTAAATTTTGCAGAAAGCTCAAAAAAACTTGTGCTTTCGATCAATGTCTTTACATCGTAAATATAAAATGCAAACAAGATATAGTGTTCCATTCTGTTTTACGCCGATGACTTCACGGAACCTCTCCATCTGATATACGAGCATCTATGTAGGTGTCGTTCTGGGCTCCATACTAAATTATAAAAGTAATATGAAGAGTAGAAAACTACACTTGGGGATCGATTTTCTTCTGTATCCAGAATTTGGAACATAGTATAGTACAGGTTTAGCACAAGAGATCTTCTTAGGACGCAGCGAGAGTATTGTCGACGTAATAATAATAAAGAGGCATACATTTGTACTGTAATATAAATGGTTATACCGAGTTAAATTGTTTTGGTTTTTTTTTGTACTAGCGGTGCTACAGGTTTTTGTTTAAATATTTTGTTCTCTCTTTCCTTTCCTTTCCTTTCCTTTCGTTTCCTTTCCTTTCCTTTCCTTGCTTACATTTATTTTTCTTTACTTACTTTAATTGTGCGTGAAAATATTATAAGCTGTGGTTGGGTATTATTTTGTTGATAAATTAAAATATTTCAAAGCAATAAACCGCAAAACACTTCATTTCCACTTCTAAGTAAAAATGTGGCGGTTGCTAAGCTAGAAAGTAAATAAAAGTCTTAAGTCGCTTATGGTACTACACTTAACTTGTTTATTTATGTATCTGCTTAAAAGAGTGAATAATATTTGCTGAAAGCCTGCTGAATACCTATTTCTACTACACTTTTGCATTTAAGTATGTCTGTCTACCTGGAAGTGGCCGTAAGCTGCTTGTACGAGTATTAAATACTTTGTTGCTCACTTTTCATGCAAAATGTTGACAACAATATAGGCTATATACAAATGCGCATGTATTCGTTTCTAAGTATTGCATTATACGTAAACAGATAGCGGCAACAATTTACTCGCAAAGCAAAATAAAGTTCCAAGATATGCTGGAAGTAAGAAATATTCAATCCATACATAAATAAAAGTGCATTGCCGCACTTTTTTTTTTGGAGAGGCACCTTTATACACCTGCATATGTAACCCCATACGTTTATTTAATCCTAAAAAAAGAATAAATCGTTCTTCCATCAATCTTCGTAGAATTCGACTGATAGAAAATTTAATAGAAGTAAAAACAGGGAGAAAAGAAAAAAAAACACAAGTAAAGAATTTAATAGAGCGTCGAAATTGTTCATCAGTTCGGAGAAAGGACAGGTACAGATTAAATGTTAAATTTCTATTTCTGTAATCTTTGAAAGGAAAGCAGACGTGTTACTTGTATTTTAACGTCAGATACATAGTTAAAGGAAATTACAATTTAGTTTACCAAGTTATGGATGGCGACACAGGTGAGTTAAGGCCAAATTACATACATATTTTGGCAGACACAGAATGGTGTTTTCTAGAAGTTTTTATCGTCATGGGGTTCAGATCTATATAAAAAAATCCTAACAACACCATTCTGTGACTGCCAAAAATATACGAATCTGTAACTTCAGCATATATTTAGTAGTAATAAAATGAACACTTCTTGCACTGCTGCTGGTTTATCTACTTGGCCAAGAAATAGAGGCCATTATTAGAGGAATTAAAAAGCCTCGTGGAGCTAATGTTTTAACCTCCAAGAGGCTGTCAGACAAATATAATCCAAAAACTTATTTACAGTCTGAATTGGTATATGTTTGACATATTAGTCAGTGATGAAAATCTCATCTATACATAAAAATACATATGCATATAATTTAAAAATTAAAATCGATGTTCCTTTTTCGGTCTAATTTCAAAAGCTACTAACGAAATTTGGAGGAGACTTGGTAGAATTAGCATTAATCGATCCGGTTTTAACGTTCATAATTCGATTTTAAGGAGTTAGGATTGGTAACAGGTAAAATTCGAAAGTGTATGAAAAAAGATTAATAAATAAATATTAATGTTTCTAAAATGGTAACACTTTTATAAGAAAAATCTTTACCTCTCACGGAGCTCATCCCTCCGCCTTCCTACTCCTTAAGTTTGTCGTGATACTTTTTGGGCACCCTGTATATTTTAGTTGTTGATTAAAAGTAACTTTGCAAAATATCTATCAGTATTCTATAAGTTGGTACAAAATATGTATATTAGGGCGGGTCGAAAAAACACAACATGTTTCATACGAAATATGGATATAGGTATTTAAGGATATAGGTAGAAAAGTAATCCTGGTTATTTGCGAGAATATCTTCAGTCTGCGGATTGAGCTCGAATATTTGAAAATAAGAGTGTGAGTACCAATTTTTACAACGACTTGTTTAGATCAAATCCGGAATTTATTTACTGTTATAAAATCGTAAAAAAATAAACTGGGCAGGTTATAAGTAAGCAACAAGAATATTTTAATCAATTAATCTTCATTTCCTACTTAATTTATTACTTTATTAAAATATTGATGTTACTTACATTTAATTTGCCCAGTTTATTTATTATTTTTCTGTGTTTTTCGACCAGCACTAACGTATATGCATATAATATCGGGCTTGTGCTTGTGTACATCCTTATGTATATGTAATTTGATGTAAAGACGTAAAGCTATTTTTCGTCAATAAATTTAAATTCAAATTTCCCGAACAAAATAATTGTTTTCAAAAAATAGTTGCGTAGCATTGGCTAATTTGCCCTGCAATAGGCATTCGCCGGTTTTTGTGATTGAAACCACTTTTGCTGGATGAATTTTCGCGTATTTATTGTATATACACTAAACGTAAGTGCGAATATTTGCTGACCATAATTAATTCTAAATATCCGCGCTTATATAAATAGATTTGGCAAACATTTTAAACGTTTGAAAATCGATATAAACCACATTTAAAGCAAATAAATTTTCATACGTGTTTGTGGGTGTTTGTGGGTGAGTGTGTGTGTGTGTTTGTGCGAGTATGCTGTACCACATTCACTTCGTTTATTTGTGGACGATTATTGCATTTGCATTGTAATTAATACCGTTATTTGGATGCGAGACTGAAACTCTGTACTGCGGTTTGAAACGAATATGCAAATATAGTTGTGGCTAGTTGGTGCGGTATTAGATGTCTAGAAAAAGGGCTACTGAAATTCATAGTGAAAGTTTAGCCCAAGAAAATTTAAAAGCTTCTCATAACAATATTCAAAGAAATTTGAAACGAATTCTTTTCTACGTTACTTGCACTCAAGACTGCTTCGAAGAGTGTGAGTGACTATGTTTGTTATCATAAAAATCTCATTTTCTTTCTTAAATTTAAGCTAAAGAGGTGCCAGCAAAAGCTAATATTTTAATCTCTTTGCCATTTAAAAGCCAATAAATAACACAAAGCTTTTAAGCTCTATTCAATAAGTTTGTGCCATTTAAAACCACGTGAAAATTCTGTTTGAGAATTCAATAAAAGTGATAAATATTGAGCTAATAAGCGATTTATTAGCGGTATAACAAAAAAGGTGACGACCTAAATTGCGATGGAAATTTCGCACAAAATAATAAAAAAATATGTATGTACATATGCATACACTTACTATATGCAACTGTTACGTATACGCCATGCTGCCGGCGGCACTGTTGTAGTTTTTGTGTGAGCAACAGTTTATTGAATTTTTGGTTAATATGCAATTTTAAGTGAACTGTTTAGTTCCATTGAGTAAAGCAGCATTGGCAACACTGCTTTATCGACGCTGTTATGCTGTGCCAGTGAGCAATTTGAACACGTAAAGCAACTCTTATATTTAAACTTTCGATTCTCTTGAACTTAGTGATTCTCTTAGCTTGTAAGTAATGTCTATATAGAGCACTAGTATATGCATGTTAAGAGCAAACATTTATATGTATGTACATACTTGCAAATTTTTCTTGTGACCACTGCTTATGCAGTTGGTTATCAGAGACCAAGCGGCTTTTAGAAGAAAGGTAGATTTTGCCGGGTTAAACTGGACTTTGTCTTAAGAAAGGATTTGAGAAAATTATTTAAGCCCCTTGAAAAGAGGTCAACTTAGACTATGAGCATTGGTCCGTTACGCAATAGCGAAAGTCGTTTCGTGAGTTCGCAGGTGTCCAATTTCGTCAGGCCGGCAGCTGCGAGAAAGATGTTAAATGTTTACTCCTACAAAAAAAAACGTAATGGTCTTACGTGGTCCAGTGGGCCCCAAGCAAACAAACAGTCAGCTCGAATCCTCAATTGGCGTTAAGTTTAAAACTTTCGTTTAAACGTTATCTGATAGTATTTTTAGCAATTTTTAAATTTTACCACTGTAAATAAACGGATATAAAAAAAAATTTAATTATTGAATTTTTTACCGAATAACTTCATAAAAAATTTAAAGTTATGCTATATGTATCTATGCAAAAAAAAACTTTTTTCGTTGTTTTGCTGAGATAAAATATTTAAAGAAAATTAATAAGGTTTTGATGAGCTTTGAAATAAAAAATATTTATTCTAAAATACAATTAGCTAGAATTTCGTAAAACTCGTAAAATCACAGGACAAATAAAATAAAGGGAAGATGCATTTTTGGTATGCTAAATTAATTGTTTATTTTTTTTTTATTGAAACAAATTTTTGTTACATTAATTTTTGTTACATAAAGCAGATTAGGGTAATTTGATATATGTAAATATATTAGCATATTCAAGTATATGGAAATGGATGAATGAACGCCACAATTATTAACTTAACATATAAAAAACTGCTCTGCTAAATATTCGTTTTGGCCATGCAATGGCCATACGGGGCATAGGGGACCCCAAAGAAAAATATGTCTGTACAAATAGATCTGTGTGAACCGACCGATGGTACACTGGTTTTCCAAATGACCTGGAATTATGGAAATTAGTTTTAGTAATAACAGGTTAAGTCGTGAAATTGATTTTAAATAGCTCCATATAAAATATTTAGCAGCAAAATTGGTCTAGGGTGCACTAGAGTCCGTGTGATTAATAAATATATCGATAAAAATATCAATTGACAAATCGATAAATTTTATGATATCAAGATTGATAAATACAACGAGAACCCCGAAATAGTTTTGAAAATCCTGATTTAGTCCCGAGAATCTCTAAAATCCAAAAATAGTTCCCAAATTGAGGTGTGGTCAGTTTAGTTGAGGTGTGGTGAGAACGAGTGTGATGAGTTCAGTTGTGGTAAGTTAAGGTTTAGTGAATTTAGGTGTGGTAGGATCCTGTATGGTGAGTTTAAGCAAGCTGTGTTGAGTTTGTGAGTGGTGAGTTTGTTTGAGTTGAGGTAAAGTGAGTTGTAATAAGGTAAGTTAACTTGAGTACTTATTTACCAAACTCCTAAATATCACAGTTACTTTTTACTTGAATATTTAGACATCTCCAAATAATCTCCAAATAAGTACTAAGTATATGAGTACTTTAAATACAAAAAGTATTTAGGTATGCCCATCACTGCTATACCTACTGTACCTTTTTATGTTGATAAAAAAAAGCAGATTTTTGCGTAAAACCTTACAAAAAACCTTACAAAAGCCTATATAATTTTCTTTAGGACTCAGCAGTAATTGAAAATCGATGAGAACGAAGCTTTTCCAACGCCTATAAGTCATGTGCCTACTCATGTGAAGCGGGGAGTATGCATGCCGGCTGCTTCTTCACAACTTTGTTGTACGTACTTAACTACATACATACATGTATTACATACATACATACTTGTATTAATTGATGGTAACTATAAAGTTGTCACCTAAGTTCATGAGCGTTAAGCGTCACATTAATGTACGCATAAATAAGGTCATACAAACATACATGCAACATGCCGTTATAATACATATACACATACAAATATATACAAGCACCTTATACTATATACATACGGTTACTATTTAAACTTTGTACACTTCATCAACACTTGTTAGTCAGACAGAGCTCGCAATCATAAATATCACACTTTGTTGAGAGCTTACGCCCGCTTCAGTTGCAATTGTATGGGTGGGTGGGTGTATGAGTGTACGCTTAGACAGGATGGATTTGACGTCCGTTGTAATTTTGACATTGTACACTGCATAATTTGCATATATTTCCACACATTTCTTCACAAATACATATATACGACATATACATATATGTAGGTGGGTATGTGTGAGTGTCACTTCTATTTTCCATCGGTCCATGTAATTAAAATCCGTTTTGCCAATTGGGTATTTATGCAAATTTTAACCTTCTGCTTGTACTGCGAATAGTTGGTAAATATAGAGAGGGAGAGAGCAAGCGAACGCAAAATTTAGTGCACAACAAGCTGTTGGAGCTAAAGTGTTTGACGTTACAGCTGTCGTCCGTGTTTACGTTGTCGTTGTTGTTGCTGTTGCTGCTGCTGTTGTTGTTGTTGTTGTTTATGGTATTGCTGTTAAATGTTGCTGACCTCAATGCTGTTTACATTGGTATGTTTAATTAAGCTTCTCGCTTGGGTAGCCATTTTGTGGCAATTATATAGACAAAACAAAAAAAAACTCAAATGGACGAACAGCTGCCACACCTTCCCAAGAGCTGCTTCAAAATTTTTTGTCAGGGTTGCAGAGATTGCTTTTACGTTGCTTGCTTCTGGTTGCTGTTGTTGTTGCTAATATACGCTTAATAATTGCAGCGATTTTCCGTTAATTGCTTGGAATTTGTGCTTTGTATGTGTAGTTGTTTTTCTTATAGTTTGTTGAAGTTGTGTGCAGCGTTGCCAGAAAACTTTTTTTATTTTTTACCAAAGTCACCGGAAAAAATTGTGAAAAAAAATTCGAATTTTTTTTCGAAGGTTTATTGATTTTTTTCATATTGAAAAATGTTTGAAAATTTAATATTTTGAGTTCTGTTGAAGGAAGAACAATAGTTATAAAACTATACAAAAATAACCAAAATTAAATTACAAAAAAATAATATGTTAAAACTTGTCAAAATATGGTGCAGCTATAATTTTCTCGATCACTGTATGTGACAAAAAAATATACCAAAAAAATATATCAAAAATTCAACGCTTGAAGGAAAGCTTTCGACTCACACATAGACAGAGTGAAGTCCCCGCAGAATGTAGTAAGATCGAATAGAAAAAGTTACCAAATTGAAAAACTAATTACCAAATTACCACACTTGATAAATAAAGAAAAAAATTACCAATTTTGCTTAAAAGTTACCTAAGCGGCAACACTGGTTGTGTGCGCTATTTTTGGCTGCTTTGTTTTTAATTTAGCTTTGCCTGCTTTAATGCTGTGTGAATGTGTATGCGTAAAGGTATTAAATTGCGAATTCCACTACGACAAATCGTAGTATGATTCCACCATACAGCCACCGGCATACAAATATACACACACACACACACAAAGGTGCGTTTGTCTAAATGTACGCTTAGTTAGTATTTATTTTTTAGCATAAAGTTTGTTAATATTTTAAGCTTTTAATGGCATTTTAGTGATGTGCCGAAATTGTTGCTGCTTCGTTGCCTTTGTTGGTGGTTTGTCAGACGGGTTCAAAGGCGCAAAAGTTTTTGAAATATTCACAATGCGAAGAGGCGCATAGGTGTGTTTGAAATGCGTCTGGGTCCTATTAACGTTTGTCTGTGGAGTTTTGCTCTGCTACCCATCATTCCGCTTGTTAACACTTCTGCTCTTACACCATTTGCAGTCATTTGATTTCGCTTGGTTTGGTTTTGTTTTGTGGCAACATGCTGATTACTTGTAGCTACACTATTAACCTCTATGCATCGCGCGCCTTGCTGTAATTCCCAGTACACCGCAACGCTTTACAGGATTACCCAAAATAATTTGCTCCCTCGCTTCTCCACTTAATACATAAATGAAACTTGTTTCGCATTTGTTTCAATTGTTTAGCGATTTGTCTGCTACCCAACCAACACATTGCTTTTGTGCTCCTTTTCACCTCTCTGCTTTCGAAATCCAAAACAGATATACTCCATTTCGTGGCCGCCTGCCATTGCCTAACTTAATTTGCGCTCGACACCTTTTTGTTGTTGTTCCTGCGCTGTATTCGACTAGTTTCGACTACTTTGTGGCTTTTCGTTGCTCATTTTACACTGTATTCCCGCTAATGAGTTTTGTAAAGCCGCCTTTGTTGGTGTCATCAGCGGAGGGATTGCAACAGCGACCAGCCCAAAATTCGTTGTTACGCTGTTTGTGTAAAATTTGCATAGCACACGTGTTTTGGATCTTTTCGCCGGCTGGCACTCAGCGTTGCCAATTGCCTTATTTGTGCGTATAATGGGCGGTAAATGCGAGAAAATTAATTTCAGCTATACGTACTTCAGTTTTAAATGAGCAGCTCGCTAATAGTTTTATTTTTTAGTGCTCGTATTTTGTACATCCTTATATAGACTTTTGTGACTATCTTTTACCAACAAATGTGCACTAAGTGGTTTTTATCCAAAAAATTTTTAGTTGCCATTTTATTTTTGTGTTTATCAAGTGACCCACAAAAAAATTTGTTATCTATACTCACGAAATCTTCCTCGATTTTGCAAGTTTATTTTTTGAATATCTCTGTTAACTGTTAAAGCTACAAGAGTGGTTCTGGTCTCGTCTTTAGAGTTATATAAAAAAGATACATTTAAAATTATTGTGCAATAAAAAAAAAATACAGAATTTTGAAATTTAAAGAATCATAAAAAGTATGTACATTTTTGACTAAATTATTTTTATACAACACCTCCACCAACAAGAGTTCCTGAAATTTTTAAGAAGGTGTTTTTTAATGATATGGATTTTTTAACTTTGAAAAAATACTTTTTGCAAACTGTAAATAAGGTTATGTTAAACTATTTTTGTTGAATTTGAATTTATGTACGTTGAAAAAATGTTTTTTTTTGGAAACTGTAAATAAGGTAATGTTAAACTAATTTTACTTAATTCAAATTTATTTTTAAGTAAGATGTCGCAAAGAATATTTTAAGATTAAATTAAAAAGTTGCCAAAAATTTACACAATTAAAAAAAAACTTTAAACAAAAGTTTGTAGTTTTTTTTAATATATATAATTTTTTGTAGCTTCATATATGACTTTAAACGAGACCAGAACCATTTATGTATTTTTTTCAAGGTTGAAAAATGTGTAGTAATTGATCACCCCA
>NW_023458556.1:14614852-14625458 GCF_013731165.1 Rhagoletis pomonella | reverse complement strand
AAAAATAATTCGCTCGCACAGTTTGGTCCATTTATTGGCATTGAACGAAAGGAAAAAATGATTTGTGTTAGCAAATATTTGACATTTATAGATTATACACATAAAAGGGAGCTTGTGTGTGTATGTATGTAGTTAGTTACCCTTCACTCCTGTGTGGTTGCTGCGCAGTGTTGTGATGTGGCAGATGGCAGACTCGTAAGACAAGCAATAAAGAAAAAAAAGGTAGTAGGAAAGCAGACTCTGTGTGTGTGTGTGTGTGTGGTTGGCGTCCAGTCAAGGTACTGGCAATGTTTGTGGTTTGACTTTAAAACGTCTGACATAGATGCTGCTGTGCAAAAACTGTTATTTATGAGTTTTGATGCCAACAAAAGTTGACTATTAACATGGCAATATTCGTTTGCATGAATAAACCGATGCAGAAAAAATATGAAAAATGTTTATTGGTTTACTGAACTGCTTAACAGATATAAATTCAAGTAAATGTCATGTTTATTTGAGAAAGTACAGTGTATTTCATGTATTTATGTATTTGGTGGAAAAATTAAAAAGTTCATACTTTTTATGAAACCAAGCCAAGAAAAAAGTGAAAAACGTAATATGTGTGTGGCTAATGTTACTCTTAAATAGCTAGGGAATATTTTCACTGATCGTCCTTTGTCTACTTTTCAACTAATATCAAGGCATTGAAATGTAGTTTTATTGCAGTTCTCTCTACTAAATTGTATTTGGATGGGATTGGAGTAGAGCACAATATCACAAGCACCCTGGAATAGGTCTAGCGAAAACTGGTCAAAAACAGGCGACAAATATAGGGCAACCGATAATACCAATGGCAACCATGCGGATTCTTCGAGAAAAGTGGATCAACGTCCCTTGTTAACGAGTCGAAAGTCCACGATTTGTCAGTGTTCTGGTAACCAAATAAGTAAGCTCCAAATTGTTTTTTCTCGAAAATTTAGACTTAACTTCAACTACCACATACGCTTTTCATGGTATTTACGGCGGCTACTCTCAAAAATCCAGTCTTCGCACTGTGCATTCCCAAAAACCTTCGACTGTAAAACCATATAAATGCATATGTGAATTTAAAGATTTGCTGCAGATGCTATCCTGCTGCGATTATCTTCTTGATCCTGTATCCATGTAACCTTAAAGAGATTCTTTATAAATCCATTACGATTAAGAAGGCACCCTATACAAACTATTAATGCCCATTCGCCGAGGTAATTGACGCAAACAGACATTTCTTCGTCCTTGCGAACTGGGCAAAGTGCACTGAGATTCCAATCTCCAGGCATGCATTCAACATGCTCTCTACCATTTATTTTCCGTTGGCTTTGAACAGTTCAGTCAGAAAACCATCTGCTGCAGCGGCTTTTTTGATTGATTCTTGGCCCTATGATTGCTGTTCTCACCTCATCTTGGTCAAGTGGAGGGATGTAATCTTGTCCCTAATATAGGTTTGAGTTCGTCAAAAGCGTTAAGCAGCCTCATATTTCGCGGGTACTATGGAAGATTTTTACCAGATTTCCATCTTTACGATGACTGGCCCTGGTCTTAAAGTAATTTTATTGCTGTGATTTTCTGTAAGAATTTTCGACCCGGTTGCCCCAAAACTGATGCCAGCTTGCAGCCGAATCTACTGATGAACAGATGTTGCTGAGTTCAGTGAGTCCTTAAACGGAGTTAGGTGGAGTGCCACTACCATAAAATTGTATGCCAACGGCCACAACCCATTGCTATCCTCGAGGTCCAGGCAAGGAAGGACCATAATTGTTAAGCCCTACTTATTAAGGGCCAGATTTTTTTATAAAGCCCGAGATTGGCTTGACTGTGTCTAATATAAGCCACCAGTTATTAAGCTTAATTTTTACTTTTCGCAGAGATTTTCCATTATCTGGAATTTAATCAGCATTTTGCTCCTTTTCTTCTTCTTCTCCTCTCTTCTGAGGCTCAATTGAATTTTTCATTGGGAGGACCTGTGCTAAATTTTCCCAACCACCTATTTGCCACGAATCTGAATTATTATCTTCGCACGTGTTGGTTTCATAACTGCTATTTCGTATAACAAAAAAAGTGTTTGCTAAGTATGATTATTATTATAGGATAATATCACTTTTTTAAATCCAGGTTAATGCCTGTGAGAGGTTTTAAAACTACTTAAGCGGCATTAATTCAACTATAAAACATTTTAGTAATCATTTGTGTGCTAGCTTGCAGGAAAGCGCATCAACGCTATCGTAAAATATGGCACACACAAACAAAAACAAAAAAAAAACACAAAAAAATCGGCAGCGTGAGTTATAGCAAAAAGTGAGAAGGCGAAACGCAGAAGCGAGGCAGGAGGCGAGGGTCTGTGTATTGCAATTATCGCCACAAATTTTGTTATAATTGCTTTACACCGCATACAAAAAAAAACCGGCTACAAAAGTGGGAACAACAACAAAAAAGAGCGTGCATAAGCAACTCGAAAACCACATTCACCGACACACATTACATCAACAAAAAGAAAAACAAGTAGTTAACTTTAAGCGCCACAGCAGAATAGCAAAAACAACAATAATACAAAATTTGTGAAAAATAATCGGCTGAGGGAAAGTACATACATACATACATGCCGCAATTTGCATTTTCGTGTAAATTTTTTATTGTTGTTTGCGTTATTTGTTGTTGAGGAAATGCCATAGTAACAACCGCAAAACTGTAAACCTTTATAACAACAACGAAATCGAGAAATACTAGTAGATAAACTATGTACAAGGAAATCCAGCTAAACTGCAACACCAACAAATGAGCAACAAGATAGCGTGAAGCAGAAGCAGAAGCAGAAGAAGAGGTGAAGTTTAAGAAATTCGTCGACGCAAGTCTTTGCATGCAACACAAATCTTTGCTTGTAAGCCACCGCAGAGTACAAGTGTTAGATGCGGTGGATTTTCACTTGTGTTAGCATGCGTGCATGTGTGCGTGGGTAAAGTAAACGAAAGCTCGAAAATCCCTGCTGCTCTGCATACACCTTTTACATACCAGCACATATTTTATATGTAGTTACAGATGAATGTGTTAACAACGGACTGGATAAAACTTCTTATAACTACACGTACAACAAAACGTCGCTAAGGAAGGCAACAAAAACTTTGCTTTACTATTTGAAACTTTTGATTCTTCTATTCCAACGCAAACTATTATTGCTCTTCCACTTCCCATCAATTATACCTTCTCCTGTGCGCTATGTTTGTACTTATTTGTATGCGAATATTCGCAGCAAAGCTGTTGGGTATAAAATTTATATTAGCGCTAAGCTTAATATATGATTGTGTATCAAACTAGTTTGTAGATTCGAGTGGGTTAGGTATTCGAACGGAAAATTAACTATAGCAATGCCACACGGTCGTGTTTGTTGTGGTCTCGTGTATCAATGAATGCAGAAAATATTCTAAACAAGCTTGGAAGTTTTGTATGGAAAGATACAAGCAACTGCAACTCTTTAACATCCAAGCCAGATTGGTCAGGAAATGTTTGAACTCGCCCTTAATTGCGTCGAAGTACGTATTGGTTCCTGAAACGTTATCACCGTATAGGAAGCGTAAGGATGACGCCTCCTGTGGTGCAAAATTTGACAGCTGGTCCTCACGTCAGCTCAGCGAGCACCTCCAAACTTTATATTAGGTTGCCCAGCCTTGCTCGGAGTACACTGCGCCTCCGACTTTATTTTCCGCTTTAGATCCAAAAAGAGTTCGTGGCTCCCGGAAAGTCTTGAGTCCATTGAGCCCTGCTGGGGATTAGTAAATACTTTATACCCTTTGTTGAAGATTGTGGTTGGCATGCAATAGCTCGTTATTTCCGGCGTGCGAAGCTCATATCCAAAATTGAGGTATGGCGATGATGATTCGCTCTCCAGCTAAAAAAATTTGGCAGTCTGTGGCTGCGCCAGCTAGACTTTGCTTCACCCTTAATGCCTATGAGTATGTCTCATTCATCGTTTTGGCTTTTCCATCAGGAAAATAATTCCTTCTAGCCCTTAACTTATAGCGAAGCATTAGTTATTAAACAATTTCATTTTCACTATCACAAAATCAGGAACAACTATGCAAATAAACCACTTTTAGAAGATGTTGAAAAACTTAAACAATCACAAGAAGCTCAACGAGATTTCCGAAAATTCTCCAGCACTTACTCAGTACAGCATTTTGTTTGCTGGCTAGTGAATAATATTTCCCTATAATTTCCGGGTCGAGTGCGAAACGAAAAGTTAGGCATGTACATTCCAACACATACATAAATATATAGTTCCAAATGTTTATATGTACGCAGGCATTCGACCCTGTCGGACTGTTGGAATATTCACACACATCTTTGCTATTTTAGCAAAAAACGCTTTTGAGCCACAGGCAACTCAGCAAACTGGCGCAGCTATTGCATGCTGGGCCTTTCACTTTCGCTGGTTTGCACGAACTTATTGCGCTGAGTCTCCTCGCTGATTGCATTGCGCGTATCTGTAACACTTTCTCAACTCGCCAGCTTGTAGATGGTTTCGTAATCTTTAAAACTTTTTCGCACACGAAAAACTATTAAAATAAAAGTAGGTAAAGGAATGAAAGTAGGTATGTATGCGGTATGCGTAAAACAGAAAATGGAAGTTTTTAATTGAAAACCTTTTGCTAACTATTGCCCCAACTAGTATAAAGTTGGAAATGAAAATCACTTAACAACAAATAAGATGCACCTCAGCAGTTCAGGATTTTCAGAATAATATTGTTGAATGGATTTTGCCTTCTGCCATATGTACCATCAGCTTGCGTCTGAAATAAAGCTTTTTTAAACCCATTTCATTTGATACCCATATTTTTAATAATTGATTTAACTTATTAAATAATTTGAGCTTATCTTTTTAAACAAGTGGCAACCCTCTTTATTATTATTAATATTCAAACTAAGGATATCTTACCACTTCGTTTCACGTCATGCTTTAATACTTCATTTAACTTATGCATACTTTAATTAAATTCTAATTTTAAAACAAGTGGCAACCCTATTCAAAATATTTTAAACGCAAAATCTTATTAAACCTTTTTCGACTAACACATATATTGCGATACATATTTAAATTGTATATCTAATTCCCTTAATTCAAGTTGAATTTAATTTCAAAACATATGTCAACCCCCTTAAGTAGAAATGTTCAAATAGTTTCTAAACCAAAACCTCGTTGAACCTGTTTCGTCTGACACTTGTGTTGTGATACATATTTAAATTATCTAATCCTCTTAATACAATTTGAATTTAATTATAAAATCAGGTGGCAATCCTCCTAAATGCAGTTTGGAAATTAAAGTTGCTTTAAAGAAATTTTGATTTACATATATTCATATTGAAGTAATTTATTTAACCTATTTCTTATATTGAATCTAACTTTCTAACGAGGTGGCAACCCTCTGCAAAATATTTTCAAATTACATCCTCTTTGCGAAATATAGCGCCATCCAACGTGTGATTGACATCTGAGGCAGGCTCTCTTTTAAGGTACTATTATACCAAAAACTATAAACAAGCGATTCAAAATTCATAAAAAAAAATTCAATTTGACTTTAACTATAGGATGGTTCTTCTGAGAGCAATGTCAAATTCAATCACACTTTGTTGCATACATTTTGGGGCCATCTGATACTCAAAAGCTGAAATACTTACACACACATAATTTTTGTCTCCTTCTCTCACTTTCAGCACAAACATGTGTTTACAAATTGATGACGAAGTGCTTTTGTATGGAAAATCATTTATGTCCATATGTTTGAATAAAATAAACATACTTAGAAGATATCAACCAATACTTCCCATATATCAAACGAAAGGAAAAAACTTGAATTTTTGACTAAGGAAAACAAAAACAAAATCATTGCAGCGATTTTCGAGAATTTTGGTTATAAAAAAGTTTGCAAATTTTTTCACAAATGGTTTGCCTTAAAATGCTCGCTATTTATTGAATTTATATGAAATTTGTACACGGTAAAATTTCTGCTGCTCCAAAGAACCTAACTCCCGGCTCAAAATTGACCCCAAAATAAGCCAATATTTACCGTTGTGTCTACGACAGACACCACCGAATCGGTTACTTACAGGAATGCATCTGTCTATAGGTTTGGAATTTTGTCTTTGAAACGCCACAATTTTCTTTGAAATCGCTTCACTAGTTCTCGTGCGTTTTCGTAGAACTCTAAAAATTACAGCTACAACATTTGAGCATAGCCTCCATATCAAAACGTTAGACGTATTCTACATACGTTAAAAAGGCAGTGCCACCGCCACCGCAAGTGAACGATCATTTTAACAGCACATACTCATATTGACTTTGGCAAACCGGTGTTCCGATCGATCGTGCACAAAACCAGCAACCACCGCTTTTGATCGACTGCCGAAAGCATGACACCGCATTTGTTATTTCGGATTTATAATATAAAAAAATCAAAAATAATTGTTTTTTTTTTATTTTGCCTAAAAGTGTAAATAAAAATTTATTTTCAAATTTGAGTCTCGGTGAAAAAAGAAATCGTTTGCTATGTATCACTTAGTTGTAGAACATTTCCTTCATAGTGAATTTTTCCATGACGGTTTTCATCAATAGTGGAAAATAGTGAAACAATAAGTAAGAAATTTAAGTTATTGCGAAATTATTAACATTGTTCTTAAATTCCTACTTTCACCGCGAATTCTATGTACTAACCTACTCTGACTACTAAGCAATCATTAATCATTGAATGCTTATTTGATTATATCACAATTATGTGCTGAAAGCATAATAAGGCGCACTTCTATCGCCAATATATTAGGTAATGATACATTGATTTGTTGATTTAGTGCAATATCAAGCATTAACAATTGTGTAAGCCCCAGTCAATCCATTCCATACACAATCAATCGAAGGCCACGGCGTATACGTAACCAAAAATCAACTTATGTATTACCCAATGTAGATATTCATTACGATTGTAGCAATAGTTGTTATTATTTGTGCCATAATGCCACCTGCGTCTCTCTTCGTTGCTAGCGAATGATGATGATGATTAATTTTGTTATTGCCGTTGTTGTTGCGAACTTTAAGCTGGCGTGCAGGGTCCACAAAAATGATAATGTCGGATCATTAATAATTCAATAGTTGTTGTTGAAGAGCTTTTGCTACTACCTTAGTTGTTAAGCGGATAATAATGACGCTAATGCAGAAAAACACATGCGCGTGTGTGCGTGTTACACAATGGATGTGATAGACATATGTAAGTATGTATGTGTAATGCAAGCAAGCGTTTACATGGCAATTGCATGTTATGTGTTAATTAGCTAAACATGCTGCTTTCACAGCTTAAACATAACAAAACTACGCCAAAGTGTTCAGTTTTTAAGGCTCATTGCCTTCGATGGAATTAAGTATTTCACTAAATTTGCGCAAATCAATTTAATATCCACTGCAATTACATCTAATGAGCAGTGCTGCTGCGCGCCGCCTTAAGCCTTAAGTATACCAAGAGTAAAGTTGGAACACAAGCAATGGGAATTTTTTAGTTCGAATTTTCCTTCTTTCGTATATTTTTCAATCTCCGGTCGGATGTCTCATTTTTGTTTTTTTTGTTGTGTACATGCACAAATTGTTTCGCTACTCACTTTTTTGTAACACAATATTACCCATTGTACAAAAATGTTGTATGTATTTAGGTTTTTTTCTACGCCACCAACTGTGCTTTAATACGAGCATTGTGACTTAAAAAATGATGAAGGACATAAATGCGAGAAAACATGTTGCTGTTCAATCGCCAGAGGCGTAACACACACCACAAGCTGCACTTTTTGTTTTTTTTTTGTTTAAGTACTTACGCACATTTGACGTCGAGGGAATTGCGGCACAGGCGGTACAGGTTTTGGTGAGAAATTTTAATCAAGCCAAAGACAGCGAAATGACAATATCAACGGAAATTGTGACACCTGCGTCGAGTTGGTAAACGCGTTCAATAAATTGCAACAATATGATGGAAGAGCGATTGTGCGGCAGCTATGTATGTATGAGCTACATAAATACAAAGGAGAGTGTGTGCGTGAGGGCACTTCAGCCATTGCGGGTAATCTCTACCATATTTATTTTCTTTCCTTTTCCTTTCTCCTTTCTGCTTCTCTGTCGAATCTGATGGTGAATTACATAATCTGCAGATTATCGTAATGAAGGCGGTATAAACCGCAAGCAGCCAAGGCAAAGCCACTATTTGCACGTACAAATATTGGCGTAAATATCAGCGTATAAAAGGTAGGAAGTGAGTTTGTAGTATATTTATGTATTTACGTTTAAAGTATACTAAGAGTTTTACACATTGTTATTAGGAAAAGATGTAGCACAAAATCGATAGGAAATTCTGTTTCGTTCTGGGTTTAGTAACATTCATTTTAATTAGAAGTATCGTCTAAACGAACAATGTATCTCCGAGCGCCAGTGATTTTTTATGATAAAATATCTAAAAGCAAGAATACACTCGGAAATGCACTAAAGCCTGCCGGGTGTAAACCGCCATTAAAAAAAAAAATTGTTTATTCTTTCCTTGAAGATACATTCAAACACTTGGTTACGAGATAAACTGAGGAGAAAACTTCATATAAATACTGGCTTTAAGAAAACATCGTTTTGTCATAGTAACTTACGTTTTATAGAGAATTTAGATGGTGCTTTTTTATCTTAATACAACTAAATCGCCACATAACTAGTTCAATCGAAACTGATCAAAATATTGTTAAACACTTTTATATGTATACTTGTAGATAATAAATAATATAGTTAAATAATAAAAAATTTAGATAAAAAGAAATATATCGATATGAATTTCGATCAATTTATTGATAATGAAACCATACAAATAAATGTTTTGCTAACACTATCGATAGTGATAGCATTAAATACGCCAAGCATGTGGACATATATCGATATCAATGATGCCGACAAAATTTACCGATAACTGTATTGCAAATAATATCGATAATGACGTCGAAACCGATATAGTTTTTAACGTTGTTATAAGCATACATCAAATATCGATAAAAGAAGCCGATAAATGTGTTGACACTGCCAGTGGAAATGAAACTAAATTTAATCGACTGTTTCGTTGTTGTTAAGTGTATTGTCACTGATAATGATATCGTTACACACATTTATCGATATCGACAAAATTTTCGATTATACCTTAGAATATAAAGTCGACAGAAGTAGGTATATAAATATCTATGAGCACATAAATACGCATCGATAAAAGAGTCGATAAATTTGTTTAAAATGATATCGAAATATGACCAGCAATGAGCCGTTTCCTGCTTCGTGAATGTATTGTCACCAATAGTGATATCGATAAATATACCAAAGGTGAATGTGCACACATATCGATATCGATAACGGCACCGAAAATTTGTCGTCGAAAACTTTAAATGTAATTTTCAGCCTATATATATATATATATATATATAGAGTTAAAAGTTTCCATTTAGCTCTTCGCGTTATCGGAAATTAACCAGTTACGCTCCGTTTAGTAACAACAAAAAACAGCCATTATTTTTCAAGTCGTTGCATGCATTATTTGCGATTTAATTTGTAAGCAACCGGTCGTCTGCTCCTCCGTTATGCTTTACTTCGCTTCCCCATAATGTCTATGGGACTTTTGTATAGCAGTCCGCTCATCAATTTTGTAGGTGCAGTGCGTGGGGTCTCGCTTAGCCATATTATGACCGTCTTTTTTGCTTTTTATGAGGTAGTGCCTGAGGTCTTAGTTAAAATATTCCTCCAGAACTCCACCAAATATACTGAAACCCAAATTCTCAGCTCACACATCTATCTCTAATTAATTTTCCAGACTATTGGGTGACTTTCAGTACTAAACAATTGCGTTAACCTCATAGTCGAGCACTGTACCCATCCAGGATAATCACAACTCGAAAAGCGACGAAGGCACCAACTTCTGAAGAGCCGACGCTTCCATGAAATAAACACATACATACATATATAAATACATATTTGATTGCAAGGAGCAATGAACTTCCAACTACTTTTGTTATTGTTTTTAAGAGCAGAAAATCGATGCCTAGTAGAACGTTGTCAGGCGTAATAAGTCGCATCTGTGTTGAAAAAGCGCTATCTTTAAATAAAAATAAACATGAATGGATAGACAATGGAAGCGTTGTTAAGTAATTGAAAAATAAATAAACAAAAGGCTCGGTGACCTAGGAGAGACAAAATGCGTATAGCCGCATTAATGGCAAACATCACTGCTGCCTACGCCAATATTCATTTTGACAAACACGCCACGCTATGCAGCAGCTAATCCTAAGTCATGCTAGTTTTCCCCACTCCTAAATATGCCTTTATTTATATCGCTTCATAAATTATTTATATTTCACTTTTCCTTGTTATCCTCATTTTGTGGTAAAGTCGATGGTATTAGCAGCGCTGGCGCTACCCTTAATCCATCAATGAGCTAGTTAGGCCAATGCCTTGACGTTTTCGCATAAATATTCTTCAGCTTCACTGTGTCATTGTGACAACTGCTCGAGCACTTGCTGCTCACTTCATGGCTCTTTCTTTTTTTTTTTT
>NW_023458556.1:14607542-14614842 GCF_013731165.1 Rhagoletis pomonella | reverse complement strand
GGTAAGAACTTTAATAGCAAATTTAATTTTTGTGATGAGCAAGTTTGCAGTGGCTCAAATGTCTGGGTGATTTTTTGAAAATTTGTTTGCCGACGGTTTGTATAGTTTTTTCCATGTAGCCCAGACTTTTTATTTTTTTTTTAATAATTTTTTTTAATGGGAAAAATGCCCAACATCGTATAGAAACAAAATCGTTAAAGATTAACCAGAATTTTGAGCTAAATTCTTCACACTTGCACTTTATTAAATAAGCTATTAAATTGCATACCAGAATTTTTAATATAAATTTTGATTAAAAATTAGTTCAAGATCTCTAAATTTTATAAAAAGTTTGAAAGTTTTTATTTATATATAAATTTTTTTTTTCAGTGGAAACCATATTAAAAAATAATGATTTTTTTTTAATTGATGGACAAAATTCTACCTTATACACACTTCTTGATTTATGAGCATAAATGTCTGCAAACTTGAACGCACTAGACTGTTCATAAATTTCTTGCCTACACAGCTAAATGCTGCTCCAAAATTAATTACACACATCATTATACATAAATAGTTTGTTTAATCTTCATACAATGTTTGTTTACTTGCCCACTGGCACGGCTTAGAGTGGCCCTATGGGCCGTAATTGCCAAACTTTTTAGTCTTCATGTTTGTTTTATCTGTTTTTATGTGCGCGTTGTTAATATATTCTTGTGGGTGCATATGTATGCATATGTATGTATGTATGATTGAAGTATATTGCTTTATGCATAATTAAAAAGATTAAACAAAAGAAAGTCGGCAAACTCATTGGCCATTTTCCTGTCTGCAGAGTTTCGAGAGCTCTCTTTTAAGCGATTTAATAAATAATGACTACGAATAAAGGACCAAAACGCCCGAATTCGTCGAACAATTATCATAATTAGTTTAGTTTAGTTTCATTACGGATGAAGAAACTTAAAAAAAAATTCCTAAAGAAATTATCAAATTGCACGTGTATGTACATAGTTACATAAGAACATACGTAGATGATGTATAAATTGTTACCACCTGCTGCTGAAAAATAAGTAAATTTGCGAAATTTTCACTTTAATTAGTTGCTACTTCTCAAGGCGTTCATGTGGAAATGCTCGAATAGTTTAATACATATGTAGATGTTTGAGTAAAATAAATGCTAATTTCAGTAAAATCAAATTTGTTGAAAGGAAAAGCTTTTGAATGGTAAGAGCGAAGGGAGTTTATGTAAAAACTGTGGAAAAATTTGCGAACCAAGGCGAAAGCCAGTAAAAAAGTTAAGCATAAAATTAAAAGCAAAATAGTAAGAGGATTTCTAAATAGATAATTTAGAAAAATTCAGAAATTTAGAGTAGAAAAATGACTCTTGCATAGCCTCTGACTAATGAAATTTACCAATACGGAAAGCTGAAATTAAAATTTTTTTCTCTAAGAGTAAATTGTTTTATACCGGCATGTTCTGTAATTCACTTCCAAGTGAATTTCAACAAAACTCACTTTTAAACCGGAATGCGGAGTTTGTGTTTATAGTTACAAAATTGTATGTAATATTCGATTCTAATTATTATTTCTGCCAACAGAGGTTAGAAGACGCTTGTCTAACTCATCACTCTACATTATTGGTTTCATAAATGTTTTAAAATAGTGATCATTTAAGGGTTATAATGTATGATAAACAGCTTCTCATAAAAATATAATCGCCGCTCGGAGTCGTCCCCTCCCCTTTGTGTTTGGGATTTTCTCGGATTTTTTTACAACTTTCCAGAATTTTTTTAGGTCGTACCCTTGGTTTAGGTACCATTCGAGAATTTTTGAGGTCATTCTGGAAAATTGTTTGGAATTATTTGTGTGTTTCAGGTCGGTATTTTTCCGAATTGTTGCTTTTTGATAGTTTTTGTTATTATTCGGAATTCTAAAGGATTTTCTGGGACTTTTTAAACCTTTCGACGCACCGGGATTTTTGGTGCTCTTGGAAAGTTATTCGACTGTTACCTCTCAGGGTTTTTATGATTCTCAGGGACTATTTTCCATATCACTAGAGGCTTTTGGGATTATCTTACAGCAATTTTACGGATTTATTTTTTCCAATTTTTCAGGGGTTTCTCAGATTTTTTGGGATTGTGTTAATTTTTGGTATATTTTTTTTTGTTATTTTTTCAGGTGTTGACATAAAATTTAAATACCGACAATTTGAAGATTTTGTTGAGATGTCAAAATATTTTTTGGGAATCTAAGGGTTGGGGGTTTTCCCGAACTGTTTTAGGACTTTTTCTGATTTTCTAAAGGAATTTTTTAAATGCTGTTCTGGACAATTTTTTGGAATTCTGGGAGTTTTCCGGATTTTGTCTGTGCATATCCGTATTTCCTCGAATTTTTTAAATACTTTTTGTAGTAGAAAAGTACCATTCGGGATTCCATTCGGAATTTTCTGAGATTTATTTGAAACCTTTCGACACGCTTTGTAATTTTTTTGGGGACCAATAGGAAGTCTTGCCGTTTTCTTAATGGTTTCGGTCTTTTTTTAATTCTCCATGCAATATATGTTCTAGTTTTTCTTATGTTTGAAAGTTTTTAAGCTGCTAACTCCACTTTTCGGTCAACATAACTTTTGACACTGACCGGAATGGAGGAATGAGCTCTACAAGGTTATGAATGCAAATATTTTTTTAGCATTCAGAGTCCCTGAAAATAAATGAAAATAACATCTGCTAACTCCAAAAAATATTTATTTTTTTTCAATGAAAAGCTGCTAACTCCATAACTATTTCAGTTAGTACAAAGGACTAATAGAACATTCCACACGAATTTTCAATTGTTTTGACAGACAGGTTCTTCTTCGAAGTTTGGCAGGCAGATCTCCCACGCTCTTGATTGATATTCTATACCTTTTCTTTTTTCCCTATTTAAATACATGGAAAACTTTGAGCATTTTGAGCGACCTCCCAATATTTTTTGATTTTAAAATAAAAAATAGGGGTATATTTTTTCGATATAGAACAATCCTGGGGGGGGGGGGGGAGGGGGGGGTTGAGAACATATAAATTCTGACTTTATTTTTTTTGGATCACCCTAACGTACATACGTAAGAATTCCAAACCATACACAAAAATCTTTTGTAACTGATTTGATTTTTATTGCTTCTACTAACAATCGACTTCATTACCTTTTCTCTTAAGAAATTCTTGAAACAGCAACCCTAATAACCTTGCTTTGTCTTGATTACATTTCTCTGTGCATTGCAACTGCATAGAATTGCATTGTCATTTTAAGTGAGCAAATTACTTGTCAGCTCAGGCATTGGTTGGCGAACTGCGTGTTTTGCATATAGTTTCCTGGAAAACATTTGTAAATCTGTAAGTATAATCCAATACGGCCAATCATATAGCACAAATATATAAGATTGTGTGTAAATATATACTCGTACATGCATACATACTACATACATTTGTATGACATGTTTTTTGAGTGATATTTGTATTTATATCAATCAGCCGGAATATTTTAGTAATTGCCAAAACTCATTCCTCTAAGGGAAAATCTCTGTTCAAAGCATTGATATGCATACATTATATCAATTTTAAAACAATTAGCAATACTGAATTTAATTAACTAATTAATTAAAATATTTTGATATGCTCGGAATTAGTCACAATTCTAAGTAAATGGTTTGGCATATTTAGAATCACGAAAAGGGGCAAAAGGGATTAACATGATTCTGTAATTTTCTGAGCTGGAGCTGGATTCTGTTACTGTGCAGTATACGCCGAGTTCAAAACACCTACGGTAGAGGAGGGTACACAATTTTGACAGCTAAAACAAATTCTCACACTTCCTGGATCGCAAAATGAAGAGTGATGTAGAGGTTATTAATTTGTTAGTGCCAGTGTTAAAAATTTAAGGAAATTTATTTTTCTAGGTATTCAGCATAAGCATGTGCAGAGAGGTAAATAATGTGTAATTTGGCCAGATTTAAGTGGTCTAATTATTGACGTTGTCCTCAAGTGAAAATTTCATAAGTTTACCTACATAAACTTCGAACTAAAAATTGTTTCATTAAATTTAGATTAATTTTAGTGCGCCTCTGTAGACTTTATACCAAATATAGATTACAATTACTAATTAAGCCCTTGCATAAATATGTATACATTTTATTTCTGAAACCCATATCTTAAAATGCACATGCACACGCACATGAATACTTGTTAATAATTTATTTACTTTATTTAATTACATAAATATATGCGATCATGCATGCGACCTTAAGAAAATGAAGAGTGAAATTTAGAAGAAGGAAGACTTTAAACAAGAACGGTGTAAAAATTACTTGTCTTCAGATATTGCTCTATGGGTCCGGTTGGCGACGATTGGGGCTCTGCAGCATAGAGTCTTTGATCAGCTCTGGCATTACAGCAAGCTTCACCGTAAATTAGTTTAATATCCACATATTCATGTGACGTATACTTAGGGTGACCATCCGTCCTGTATTATACGGGACAGTCCTCTTTATTGATTCATTGTCCTGGTAATTTATTTATTTTATACGGGACGCCAAATGTTCTGTATTTCTTTTAATGTCCTGTATTTGTCTTGTATTCGGTGTTTCGACGCCTTAACAGCTCATTAAAATGGCATGTCTATGAACGAGTTTTAAGTGATGTTTGTATATGATCGTAACTTTATTTATAAACAGTTATTCTTTTTTAATCTGAATGCCTGTGATTCGAATCGAGGAATACATACAGTGACCAAAATAGAAATTAGGACTCGACTCTTTAGTAAGTTTTGGCTATTTTCCTTAGTTTATGTAATGTTTATTATTTATTTTATGAAAGTAAAGCCCATTTCCTAACAGAAACCATTGTAATACCAAATTTTCAACTTTGTGCACAAAACTATAAAAGTTAATTCTGCAATGTTTCACCAAAATTTCAAACTTTTTAATTAAATTCTTTAGAAAAAAATTTGGTTTGCAGTTTTGTAACTCATTAAAATTGAGTATAATAAAGTGCATGTGGAAAGTGTTGCTCATTTGCATCTCTTTCAAAAAAAGGTCAAACATATTTACTTTGTATGAAAAAATGCGTAATACTGTCAACAAAAAAAAAAAAAATGCCAAAAATTTGTGGTAAGTCTTACCGACTTAAAATTGCACACTATTATACTTAAATTAAACGATTTTTTTAAACAAATTTTACGTGGTAAAAATCTCGAGAAAATTATGCTACAAATTTGTGATGTTACTATAAGTGTACTGTTTCAGGGAAAATAGTGTGGAAAAATTTGGAAATTATTTTTTATTATTAACTATTTGGATGTATTTTACAGAAAAATTTTACTAAGTATAGCATTGTTTGTACATGCAGTTAAAGGAAACATATGAAAATGCCCAATTTGTTTTAATAAAAAAATATAAATCTTTCAAAAATGGTAACACTTTTGTAGGGACAATTATTGCTTATCAGGGAACTTGAGTTAAGTATACAGAAATGACCGCTACCTGTTCTTCTGTGGTGTGTCATAATTTCATAGCTATGCCGCATCTACCATGTGGGCATATCGACATCTAAGTGGAAGATCGACCTACCTCGGCAGTCGGTTCAAGAACGCCATATTTCAGAATTTTATTGTAAAATACTAAATCTTTGAATTTGTTTAAAAAATGCACTATCTCAACTAAAACTATATTGAAATTACGTTGAGATATGACCGAACCGAATTTTGAAAGAGGGTGTTCTTGTAAAATTTTATGAGACAAAGCGCTTTCGAACTGGCTGACGAGATGGGCCGATCTTCAACTCACCCGTCGATATGTAAATTATTGGATTACGACACTCTTGCAGCAAAAGTGCGATATGTACATGTGCACATACTTGCATTAATTTGATACTCTTATCCCTGCTTTTCATATTTCTCTGTTAACTTCATCAATAATTGTAATCCCTTGCATGAATTCTAATTAAATTTAATCAAATTATGTAGATTATTTTAAATTAATGAGCTTTGGTGCATACAATTCCTCATGTGCACATATGTAAGTAATCAAATTAGATACAAAAATAAAGGCGAACAGCAAGGATGTACACTAGGTTGGCCCAAAAAAAAATAAAAAATGCATGCAGGAGAAAAATTTTAAAAGCTTAAGCTCTCAGCCCCCTGTAATTTTTCTAAAGCGGAAAAATACTCGTAATTTTTATTTAAACATAACTAAAAACACCACAAAATTCAATGAAGGGACTCATAAAAGAAATCGGTAGCATTAAAAAATGGTAAAATAAACCATTGGGTATTATTATTGGAAGTCCCCTGAAGAGAAACAGAATTTTCCAATCGAACATTATTCCGATCTATTATGGTTGTCGATGTAATTTTTTCATTAGAAAGCAAGTCCAAAAGCAGCTACGGTGATCACAATATTTTTGCAGAAAGGTGTTCCACGCAAAACTACGGTGTTCAGAGAAACCGGAGTTGTACTGATATGGGCTATTTTTGTCGAAAAAAAGTACATCGACGTCGACGTCGTCAACCATAATAGGACCCATTGATTTTAAGGAATTCTATACCATTTCTACGAAAAGGTGTTTTTCTTCCCCCTTAAAAAGTACATGGAAGACTTCATGGACAGTCTTAAATATATATTGTTTTAAACATACTCTTTTTTTCCATTTAGAATAATCCTTCTTTGGGCCACCTTAATGTGCAAAGTGATAAATAGTTATACAAAGAAAACATATAGATTAATTTAATTACAAGATTAAAGATACGAAACACAACATTTCTGCTATTTGTTACAACGAGTATTTCAGTTTGGTAATATTCGATTAGGTTATCTATTTAAGAATGACAATTTTTTTATTAAAGCCGTATTAAAAGTATAATAATGATGGCTTTTTGAGGCTGAATGAAGATGGGAAAGTATGAAATTAGTTTGTGAAAATTTTAGAAAATTTATTGCTCGCCATATTTATAATTCTAGTGTTACCAGATATATTGACTATATATTTAGATTTTACTTATGCGTCTATGCGACTTTTATATACGAGGGTATTATTTTTATGAGCCGTCCCAGCTGAGCTTAAACGAGCAACGTTTGTACATACCTATATATACAGTTGCCAAAGGCTGATCATTAATTAGTTATAAGTATGGTGACCATTTGTACCGATTTTGGCGGGACAGTAGCGATTTTCTGAAAAATATTCCGCTGAATATTTTTTTAAAGTCGGGACGTAACGGGTGATTTTTTAAGAGCTTGATAACTTTTTTTTTAAAAAAAACGCATAAAATTTGCAAAATCTCATCGGTT
>NW_023458556.1:14598795-14607532 GCF_013731165.1 Rhagoletis pomonella | reverse complement strand
CTGAACAAAATTTGTCGATAAAAAAGCGGATTTTCTGCCAACTTTTCACACATTCAACACATTTCGAACCGAACACTGATTTTGGTAATAAAATTCAATGATTTGCAAGCGTTGCTCGTTAGTAAGTCTATTCATGATGAAATGTCAAAGCATACTGAGCATCTTTCTCTTTGACACCATGTCTGAAATCCCACGTGATCTGTCAAATACTAATGCATGAAAATCCTAACCTCAAAAAAATCACCCGTTATAATAGTTGATATAATTATGTGTTCGAGAAAATATTTTGACTGCACGATAAAAGCGCTCACACTTACTAACTACCCTGCAGGAAATGGGACAAGTTTGCAGCTAACTATTAACTAACTGGCAGTCGACTAGCGGTAACTATTTATTTACTATTTCCTTTAGCCGTAACTAACTACTTTTGAAGGGCGATATCAGTTAACTTGTAGCTAGCTACTTTTGGACCTAAAATATCAATAAGAAAAACAAAATATTTTTTTTTGTTTTTTTACTTTTTTATTTATTTTATTTATTTTATTTTTTCATATATGTTTACATATTCTGCTGCAGGTGGTCGCATATCCGATCATTGTCAGATATAACTTCAAAATGATGATATAAAATTTCGATTTCCTTCTGCGAAGTGCAGAAAAAGAGCGTATTGAAAGTATTTTTTTAGGAGGATATTTAAATAGAAACTTGTATAGAAAAAAAACTCCCGATAACTACTGCATGACCCTTGCTCGACTTTACAACTCACTTAAAGTTAGTTTTGTCTTAGCTAATTAAAAGTTAGTTATTTATCGAAATCCCGCAAAAAAAGTAAGTAGAAGTTGGTTATTTTAATCTATTGGTATTTTTTTCTGCAGGGTATAATTAAGCGCTCACTAAATACTACACAGCATACTGTGATTATTTATCTGCTTAAAGCATTTTTTAGGGAACGGCTTGCTCGATAACTTGCGCAGACAAAGCTTTATTTCGGACCAACTTAGCATATTTAATCTTTAACTCTTAGAACTCGCAGTCCAACAGTATCAGTATGTGTACATCAGACTGGGCCGCGAAAAAAGTTTGCAGCTACCACTTTGATGGGAGTTTTGTGTCGTGAAAATTTTCGTTCTGGGTATGACCTTGAAACAACCAAAATGGAAATTTATTAGTAACATTTTTATTTATCATTCGATTTTAAAGTGTGGCATAACATTGAAGAGGGGTTTCTTTTACTACTATATAGTACAACTTTCTAAGGTTCTACCCTTTTAAATAGTGTGCAGTATGTGCATTAAGGCGTATCACGAAAAAAAGTTGAGCGTGTTTCAGTGTTATTTGAATACTTTGTCGAGAAAAAATTTTGGGTGTAAAATTTTTTTAGCCACCGCTAAAAACCGCTCTGTCGCGTATTTTGTTTATGTCGTCGAAAAGGTCCCGCTATAAATTGCCATTAAAAAATTTTCAAAAAACCGTTTTGGTTTAAATCTTTACTACATACGTTTGGGATTACTATCACTGGATTTTTTTTTTTTGATTATAGTATCTAAAGGTATAAAACAAAACGGTTTTTAAAACCAAAATTGATTAATGGCGGAACCTTTTCGGCGATATAAAGATTTTAAAAATCGGATATCAAATAAGAAAAAAAAATTTTTACACTCAACGTTTTTTTCGACATATGTCGTGATGTAATTCCAATTTTTTTTTGTTGTATAGGGACCAACCCAGTCAGTTATATGTATACATATGTACGTATGTATGTATGCATGTTCAGCCATCCTCCTTCTTGTATATGTAACCACTTAACAGGGCACACATCAAATATTTTTACCACAGCCTGAACATATATTAGGGTGCTCCTTAAAATGTCAAAGACTAAACTTTTTATGGGATACCTTTTTATTTAGTTCTACCGAAAATTACCGAAAATTAAGACCTCCACGAAAATTTAGAAATTTAAAAATATTATTTAGGAGTCGTTGCCAGAGTTTGAAAAATTTCTAAATCTCCAAAGACTATCACTTGTTTAAGTTTTTTCGGAATAAGTGGAGTACTTTTAAAAGTTTTCTCTAAGTTTCAAATAAAACGGATTTACAAATAATTATCTTGAAAACTACGAAGAAATTCTTGTTTAGGAAATTTTCGCGGATGTCCTTATTTTGTATGTAGTTAGAATAAAATAAAGTGGTGACCCATACAAAATTTAGATACCAAAATTTTAAGGAGCATCCTAACACACACATTCTCATGTATGTCTGCACTCACATAATGGCGTGTCACTGCGCCATTGAAAAGTTAATTGTGCGAGAAAAATTGTAGTGCAAGAATGTTTTGGAAATTATTAACATTTCCGTTTGGCGCATTTTTAGCTTTGCCGCTTCGGCATACCACTACCCACAACAACTATGCTTGTGTGCGTGTGTCAACCACTTTTCTTTAATGGCTTTTATACTTACTATGTAAGTATTTGTATGTGTGAAATTACTTTGTAAGCGTGCGATTGTAGAGTCATTATATTACGAGTGAAAACAGTTATAGTTACATATACCTACCTTTGTGTTTTGAGTGCATTCATATGTATGTATGTATGTATGTGTGCAGCAATTTTTTACTCGTTCTTGCAATTTTGTGCTTTTATTCGAAGTGTAATCGTAAAATAATTGACCGCTAGTAAGTGCTTTTTTAGCAGTGGAATATATTTGTTAAGAAATTACAAATAAATTTAAAAAAAGTCCTTAGTTGTTGAGTACATCAAAAAAAGTTTGATAGTGTGGTTAAAATGAAATTTTCGAACGGAGTTGATGACGCGGATTTAGTAGACAGCCAAAGTCAGAAAATCGAAAACCCGAACACAGTAAGTGCTACTGTTACAATATAAAAATCCATTTGTGTCAAGGAAAGCAGAATTTTTGTCAAAAAGAGCTAAATCGAGCGTAAATAGAGGTAAACATCTTTTATTTATACTATGTATTTCCATCAGCATATTTTCAAAACATTTCTTGTTGAGTTGAGGTAGGGCGTTTTTGAAGCGAATTAGAGAGATAGGTCGATCTTCCATTCAGGTGTTGATATTTACATACAGTTAATTCGATTTTCAAAACAGAGGTGCCAGTTTACCGAGCTTGGCCTGCAAATATGCAATAAAGTTTAATTTTTTTTTAAAGGATTGCCACGTGTTAAAAAATTTAATTCAAATTATTTAATAAGTTAAATGAATTGAATATTATAATACGCATGTCAATCGAAATGGTTTTGAAAATGTGTTTCTTTTAAACTACACGTTGAAGGATTGCCACCTGTTTAAAAAATTTAATTCAATTTAGATAAGGGAATTAGGTAACTGAAATATGTACATATAACAACATGGGTGTCAGACGAAACAAAAATGTTTGCATATTCAGCAAGAAATAAGTCAACAATAAAAGAAATCGTGAAATGTTACAGTTAATTTAAGAGTCCAGTAATGTAAAGGAATGCATGTAATCAAAACAAGCCTACTTTAATTCCACAATTCCCTTAATTCAAAAGAAATTTGAGTATTTAAAAAGGTGGCAGCCCTGCCACATATAGTTAAGAAAAGAAAATAAACCCTTTTCGATTGTATGATGTATATTATATGTTCCAAATATGAAAATGATCGGGCGTAAATATTTTTATTATTTTTTTTTAACTTATTTGTTTTTTTTGTTATTTTTTGGCCTTTTAACAATTATATTCAACAATTTTATAATGAGCTCGAGGCCATTTTTTAAATGAAAATTTATTGTGGAAAAGCAACAATAATTTGAAAAAATGGTAGAAGTGATAGCTATTTCGGAAATCACCACATTTCCTCATCAGACTTCTTTCAGTAGGATTCGAACCGACGATCCCACTGACTCAGCCAGTTGCCTATGCACCGTGCTAAGACGCCTTGTAAATTATCGTTTGCTTATTTCCACTATTTTAATTTTTGTTATGCCAACACAATCAAGTGCAGCTATTCCGCTGCAATTCACTTGATCATGTGGTTGTTGGTTTTTGTTGGTTTGTGCTAATAATTCTATTTTTAGAATGCTTAACTTTTAGGTGTGCTCGTCCTTAAGTTATTTGTGTTTTTTGTTATTTTTTGGCCTTTTAACAATTATATTCAACAATTTTATAATGAGCTCGAGGCCATTTTTTAAATGAAAATTTTTATTGTGGAAAAGCAACAATAATTTGAAAAAATGGTAGAAGTGATAGCTATTTCGGAAATCACCACATTTCCTCATCAGACTTCTTCTTCAATTGTTGAATTTTTTTTTAACCTTAAAAATTTTAACTCATTTGACTTTGCTTTTTTCCGAATAAAAGCTATATTTACTGTTAATATTTTTATTGTAATTTTTGGTCATAGCTTCATACCAACATAGGCATTTTCATTATAAGAAAACTGTGTAAAATTAAACCGGTTTATTCTGTTTTTTCTTAATTTCAAAATCGGAACCCCCTTATATAGTGCAAGTCCTCTAAGAAGTTGCGGCATACAAATGTTGTTTGAAAACCTAGTTGTCTCACTGTGGATTGGCGAATTTAATTTCTTAATAGTGAAAAATGATGTCATATTTCTAGAATTTCATACTTTATGTGTTTTTATTTTATTTTATTACTTATATTGCACAAACAAGAAAATTAGCTTTTATTATTTTTGAAAAAGAGTCATATAAATATTTAAAAAGTTGAATATTTATTCAACACTTGGCCGCGTTGATAAGCTGTTAAATCAATTTGAATGACAGCATTTTAGCATAAAAGAGGACGGTTTTCCCTGCTGACATTATTATGTTTGTATAGTAGTTAACTGCAGATATATGAAATTGCGATAAATTACATTATTATTTATATTAAATCAACAAATTCAGATTTAATTTATAGATAAAATGCCACTCAGTGTCATCGACCATCAATGTTTTTCGAATGTGGTTACTTAAATATGTTTGTGTGTAATAATTACAATATGTTTACGCATTTCAATTATGTATTATAATGAAAACGGATATTATTATTAGCATTTAAATTAACAATATAAGTAATTCAGTAAAACCCGGGTGAAATTAGTTGTCGTATTGTTAAATTTTGATGAAAAAGATATTGTAAAAATTTAAATAAGCAGCTGAAAATTTAACAAATATTGTGAAAAAATTAAGTTAAACGCGCATATGCACACGTGTATGTCTGTATAATAGTGCAAAAGTGGAGAGTAGCTGATTAGTTAAATGTCCATGGAAGTCTAACTTTCGGCGATACAGATGACGTACTTAAGTATTCAGGATATGGCTTTCTTTTCACTTATTTATTTGATATTATTATCGTCTCACTATGCTAAACCGTAGAAATATCTGCTTTTTATAATTCATTTCATCCTCAATTATGCCACTAACTATTTTTCGGTATCTACTCCGAAGTCTTTAATGCTTTTACCTACAATTTAACTAAAATATTCATTTTGCCTTTTATGAATCTTAAAGCAAATAAAATCAAAGCGCTGTAAGTAAGGCTAAGCAAACGACTTAAAACTTTATCAGTCAGTTTTATTTCAATATAATCGACATTTAATATGTTTGCTTAAATACATTCTCCACACTTTAGTTTCTAGGACACATATGCGACGTTGTTTATGTGCAAAGACAAACACACACTTATATAAATCCATCCATATATACCCCGTAGGAAATCGCAGTAGTGCCGAAGTGGTGCGGTTCTAAGTACAGAATTCAAAAGAATGACTAGTAAGCGTTAATTCTCTTTTGCATGCTAGCAATTGGCGAATTTGACATTGCGAGTTCTTAGATCGACACATGAGATCTAGATTTTTAATGAAACGTTTTTTAATCTTTGGAATTTATCATATTTTTTATGACTATTTTGAACTTAGCATATTTGTCTATTACAGAATGGCAACGTCAAAAATTAAATATATAGGTAGTTCTATTTGTTTTAGAAAACGTCGAGTTTTTAATTGTTTTTGCTTCTTACATCAATATATATATATTTTTTTAGAAAAAGTGGACTTATCACCTTAAGTGAGCGATACGTATTTTTAAAGAGTTAAATGAATAGTTTGTTGAGAAAACCGCAATAATTTACAAAGGTGGAAGTTATAGCTGCTATTTCGGAGATCACCACATCTGCTCAATAAAATAGTTTGTTAAAAGCAACAACTTGCGCTGCTTTTTGGCTAGTGAGGATCTAGTTACTATCAGACTGGTTTGGCGATAAAAAAAAGTACTGAACTAAAAATTTAATTCACTAGTTCGGGGTTTCCCAGTAGGGTACAACATACATATGTATGTATTTGTACAAATACAAAAACACATGCATGGATTTGTGTAGACACATCTGCACTAAAAATATAAAGTTATACCAGACAAAGCCAAAATTGTGCAGTTTTTATTTTTTAATATGCACAAGCACGGAAAAGCAAGCTTAATACTTTTCAAAATATCTGCAAAAAAGGAAGAGTATGCGTGTGAATGTGTATGTGAAATATGTTTTAAAGAGCAGCATAGACACGTGCGTATGTATGGTTACATATGCCCATAGAAAGAGAAAGCTTAGACATACATTTGAGCAAAAGGAATTTAGAATAAAAAATAAGCCAAAACTGTGTAGTGTTTGCAAACAACAATAAAAAATTATGACAGTTATATATGTACATATTTCAGACTGAGCCCTAATTGCCGTCATCTGACGGTGCTCACAGATAGATGACACGGCCTTATGTAGATGCATACATATGTACGTTTGTATATATTTGACTCGCATATACACCTGAAGAGTAGCCAACATGTTGAAAGTTAGTTGCCTTGGGAGATAGCCAAGCAATATTTACATTTGTTTCAGGAATTTTTTGCAAATATTTACATATACAAAAGCAAATTTGTATATAACTATTAGAGATGTACGTAAAAATGTATGTGCTCAATAGGATAGAGTGTGCTGTGTAGTAAAGTTACTCAACGTCCAAAGTCGACAGTGGTTTGTTTTAAGGCATTTAGCTGGATTAAATATATTATTCGAGTGTCAACATTTGGTGGAAAATATTCACCTACTAAGCCTAATAAGATTATAAATGTGAAATTTTATGAGTGAGTGTGTTTGTTGCTTCCACTAAAACGGCTAGACGGATTTCAATGAAATTTAGAAAATTAGAAAGGTTGCTTAGGACGTTTTCCAAAATTTTCGAAAATAGTTTTTAAGTTGGCACCTGCTCGAAAAGTTAAAATCACATAAATTAACAAGTGAAAGGAAGTTAAGAAGTTAAGAAAATCTTTATTTCAAAAATATTTTTGGAGTGAGCTGGCCCCTGTTTAGAAATCCAGTATCAATATATGTATAATATATAAGTTAAATAAAATATTTTCATATGCCTGTCAAATGAGAGAGGCTTAAGAATGCTTTGTTTTGCAAATATTTTTGAATAGGGTTGCCAGCAGCTTAGGAATTTAAAATCAATATAATTGACAACTTAAATGAAATCCTACTAATGTTGTACATGTGAAAAGTTGTGACACTCACTCATGTGTGTTACTCTTATTTTAGGTAAAATTTGGCATACAGATAGCTTATCACCTGGATTAGAAAATAGCATATTTTTTGACAAGGGTTGCCGCCTGCTTAAAAAGTAAAATCAATACTGTTTGCTTCCATGCTTTGAGCATGAATGCAATGATTTACATTCAAACTAAGTCCACGTACATGAGCTAGGATCTTACTCAAAGGAGAAAGATTGTTTTCAAAATAGTCAACACTATTAAATACCGAAGAAGATCCACATTTGGCACTATCTTTCCCTCTCTCTCTCATATCATGCTTATAAAGTGCGTAGCTGACTTGGTGTGCACCTAAAAACCATATGGGCTTATTGAGCTCGATATCCACAATCGTAGCAAAAAAAAAAAAAATTTCCAACCAATTTCCAGGCCTTATTATTTTATAAATAAAACAACTCGTTTTTTTCTATTGATGTAAGTGGTCGCAGAGCTTTTAAAATAATTAAAATTGATTTAAATCCAAATATCTGGGACCTTTCTGGGGGTTTTTGTATTAGAGGAGTCTGAATATGCAATTGATGTTTACCAAAAAAGGCCGCTGGCTGCGCTTTGATGCGAAAAAAATATGGAAAAACGTTGTTTGCACTTTTCCTTCAGTTTGTCGTCTTTTATTTTCTGCCAAAAAAATGCTGCTTTCACACAAATATTAAAAATTAATATTTTGTAGAAAAATTCAATAGGGTATAGAACTGCGTACTCGCATTTATTTTAGATATCTTGATTAAAAAAATTTAAAATATTGATGCAACTAATCGCCCCTAAAATTGCGTGTAAAATCGCTGCATATGAACACCGTTTTATTTTGAATATCGAAAACAAATCAATACCAAATTAGTTCTGCCATTGACTGCAATTGAATTTTTATTTAGAACTTGGAAACTTTAACTCATTGACCACCATTTCTGTATGCTCAACTCAAAATAAAAAAAACACAAATTTTCCGACTGTGGCATTCTTTCAGCAAACGAGAAGTCTTTTGTAAATCCTCCCTTTTGTTGTTGGAAACAAGAACTATCTTACAATGCAAAACACCGTGCGGCACACATTGAAGGTCGTCCAAAATTATTGTTGTGTTCTCAAAGACTGGACTAGAAAGGTATAGTAGAGCATTAAAATGTTGAATTTTACACGCGAAATATCAAAGTGAGCCTTTCTACTTCTAC
>NW_023458556.1:14595331-14598695 GCF_013731165.1 Rhagoletis pomonella | reverse complement strand
TTCCTTTCCTTTCCTTTCCTTTCCTTTCCTTTCCTTTCCTTTCCTTTTCGTTTCTTTTCGTTTCTTTTCGTTTATTTTCCTTGCTTACATTTATTTTTCTTTACTTACTTACTGTGTCTTTAAACAAAATTTAATCCCTTCCTTTAATTGTGCGTGAAAATATTATAAGCCGTGGTTGGGTATTATTTTGTTGATAAATTAAAATATTTCAAAGCAATAAACCGCAAAAGTGCACACAAACACTTCATTTCACTTCATTTTCACTTCTAAGTATAAATGTGCCGGTTGCTAAGCTAGAAAGTAAATAAAAGTCTTAAGTCGCTTATGGTACTACACTCAACTTGTTTATTTATGTATCTGCTTAAAAGAGTGAAAAATATTTGCTGAAAGCCTGCTACACTTTTGCATTTAAGTATGTCTGTCTACCTGGAAGTGGCCGTAAGCTGCTTGTACGAGTATTAAATACTTTGTTGCTCACTTTGCATGCAAAATGTTGACAACAATATAGGTTCCATATGTGCAAATGTATATGGATTCGTTTCTAAGTATTGCATTATACGTAAACAAATAAACAAAGGAAAATAAAGTTCCAAGACATAGCTGGAAGTAAGAAATATTCAATACATACATAAATAAAAGTGCATTGCCGCAACTTTTTTTTTGGTGAGGCACCTTAATCCACATACATATGTATATGTAATAAATCGTTCTTCCATCAATCTTCGTAGAATTCGAAGAAAGAAAGAAAAAACACAACTCAAGAATTTAATAGAGCGTCGAAATTGTTCATCAGTTCGGAGAAAGGACAGGTACAGATTAAATGTTAAATTTCTATTTCTGAAATCTTTGAAAGGAAAGCAGATGTGTTACTTGTATTTTAACGTCAGATACATATTTAAAGGAAATTACAATTTAGTTTACCAAGTTATAGATGGCGACACAGGCGGGTTAAGGCCAAATTACATACATATTTTGGCAGTCACAGTTTTTATCGTCATGGGGTTCAGCCCTATATAAAAAAAATCCTAACAACACCATTCTGTGACTGTCAAAAATGTACGAATCTGTAACTTCAGCATATAGTAGTAATAAAGTGAACACTTCTTGCACTGCTGCTGGTTTATCTACCTGGCCAAGAAATAGAGGCCATTATTAGAGGAATTAAAAAGCCTCGTGGAACTAATGTTTTAACCTCCAAGTGGCTCTCAGACAAATATAATCGAAAAACTTACGAAACGAAATTTGGAGGAGACTTGGTAGAATTTCGCATTAATCGACCCGGTTTTAACGTTCATAATTCGATTTTAAGGAGTTAGGATTGGTAACAGGTAAAATTCGAAAGTGTATGAAAAAAGATGTCGAATTTCGACAACTGGGCGATACTAGTACACGAAAAAAGGTCAAATAAACAGGGCAGGTTATAAGTAAGCAACAAGAATATTTTAATCAATTAATCTTCATTTCCTACTTAATTTATTAATTGATTAAAATATTTAATTTACCCAATTTATTTATTTTTATGATTTTGTGTTTTTCGACCAGCCCTAATGTATATGCATATATTATCGAGCTTACTTACATATGTATATGTAATTTGGTGTAAAGACGTAAAGCTATTTTTCGTCAATAAATTTAAATTCAAATTTCCCGAACAAAATAATTGTTTTCAAAAAATAGTTGCGTAGCATTGGCTAATTTGCCCTGCAATAGGCATTCGCTGGTTTTTGTGATTGAAACCACTTTTTTATTGTATATACACTAAACGTAAGTGCGAATATTTGCTGACCATAATTAATTCCAAATATCCGCGCTTATATAAATAGATTTGGCAAACATTTTAAACGTTTGAAAATCGATATAAACCACATTTAAAGCAAATAAATTTTCACACGTATTTGTGGGTGAGTGTGTGTGTGTGTTTGTGCGAGTATGTTGTACCACATTCACTTCGTTTATTTGTGGACGACTGTTGCATTTGCATTGTAATTAATACCGTTATTTGGATGCGGGACTGAAACTCTGTACTGTGGGTTTGAAACGAATATGCAAATATAGTTGTGGCTAGTTTGGGCGGTATTAGATATCTAGAAAAAGGGCTACTGAAATTCATAGTGAAACTTTAGCCCAAGAAAATTTAAAAGCTTCGCATGAAACAAATTCTTTTCTACGTTATTTGCACTCAAGACTGTTTCGAAGAGTGTGAGTGACTATGTATGATATCATAAAAATCTCATTTTCTTAAATTTAAGCTACAGTGGTGCCAGCAAAAGCTAATATTTTAATCTCTTTGCCATTTAAAAGCCAATTTTTGTATGGGGAAAAAAATTTCAGCCTTTTGATATTTGTAATATCTGTACAAACTTTAAGTTTTCTACTGCAACCAATACAGGGTGCTCAATGACCTTGAAATGCGCTACTGGATCGCTGTGAAACTGGCAAAAATGTTGGTGATTTTTACAAAAAGCTACTGTTGCCATGACAACTGAAGCTTGTGATATTTTAATAGATAATTTAAATTTGAAATGTTCTTAGTTTACTTAACCAATTGTTTGATGAATATATGTACACAATACTTCTAGAGTAAAATATGAGCATCATGAGCATCCTCTAAATGGATACTTAGAAACGTAAGTTTTGGTACCAGCACTTCTTTCGGCAAGAGGAAAAATTTTGGAAGGTGCCCCAAAACCCTATCTCGAAAAAAATTGTTTTGAACCACTCTAATGTACATATGCACTTACTATATGCAAATGTTACGTATACGCCATGCTGCCGGCGGCCCTGTTGTAGTTTTTGTGTGAGCAACAGTTTATTGAATTTTTGGTTAATATGCAATTTTAAGTGAACAGTTTAGTTCCATTGAGTAAAGTAACATTGGCGACACTGCATTATCGACGCTGTTATGCTGCGCCAGTGAGCAATTTGCACACTTAAAGCAACTCTTATATTTAAACTTTCTATTCTCTTGAACTTAGTGATTCTCTTAGCTTGTAAGTAATGTCTATATAGAGCACTAGTATATGCATGTTAAGAGCAAACATTTATATGTATGTACATACTTGCAAATTTTCTTGTGACCACTGCTTATGCAGTTGGTTATCAGAGACCAAGCGGCTTTTAGAAGAAAGTTAGATTTTGCCGGGTTAAAATTGACTTTATCTTGAGAAAGGATTTAAGAATATTATGTAAAAGAGATCAACTTAAACTATGAGCATTGGTCCGTTACGTAATAGCTTAAGTCGTTTCGAGCGTTCGCAGGTGTCGAAACCGCACTCTAGAAAAAGTTCGGCAGTCTTAGTGGAAATGTTGAGATAATACAATTTCGTCAGGCCGGCAGCTGCGAGAAAGATGTTAAATGTTTACT
>NW_023458556.1:14582961-14595231 GCF_013731165.1 Rhagoletis pomonella | reverse complement strand
GTAGAAGTAGAAAGGCTCACTTTGATATTTCGCGTGTAAAATTCAACGTTTTAATGCTCTACTATACCTTTCTAGCCCAGTCTTTGAGAACACAACAATAATTTTGGACGACCTTCAATGTGTGCCGCACGGTGTTTCGGTTGTAGGATAGTTCTTGTTTCAAACAAAAAAAGGGAGGATTTACAAAAGACTTCTCGTTTGCTGAAACAAAGCTATAGTCGAAAAATATGTGTTTCTTTTTTTATTTCGAGTTGAGCATACAGAAATGGTGATCAATGAGTTACCAAGTTCTAAACAAAAATTCAATTGCAGTCAATGGCAGAACTAATTTGACATTGATTTGTTTGCGATATTCAAAATAAAACGGTGTTCATATGCAGCGATTTTACAGACAATTTTAAAGGCAATTAGTTGCATCAAAATTTGGCTGCCCCTCCAAATTCATTGGAAGCGATTAGTTGAAAGGCCGTTCACACCAGGCGATTTCGCTTTCAAATGAAATTTGCCTGTAAATTCGCCTCATGAAAACACCATATAATTTTCATAGTAAATATTTTCGTAAACTTATAAAAACATAGAGTTCATTTTACAAAAATCATGTAAATCAAGATTTCAAACTTTGAACAAAATTAATGAAAATTTTACAAATTTTCATAAAAATTTAAATTTTTTTTTAATCAAGATATCTAAAATAAATGCGAGTACGCAGTTTTATAGCCCATTCAATTTTTCTACATAAAAATTATGCCTTTCCATTGCCCGCTCCTTAGTATTTGCGCCAAGGCAGCATTTTTCGGCAGAAAAGAAAGGCCATAAACTGAAGAAAGGCCCCAGATCAATCAATCAATGTTAATTGTTTTAAAGGCTGCTCTGCGACCACTAACTTCAATACAAAATAACGAGTTGTTTTATTTATAAAATAATAGACCTGGAAATTGGTTGGAAATTTTTTTTTGCTACGATTGTGGATATCGAGCAGGGATTGGCATTGGTTGATCGTCAACTGTTCATACTCATTCAATACCGCTTCTTTGTATGACTGAGCAGCGGCGTTGGCTTAGTAGTATCGATACCTAAACGAAATTAGAGGATGACTGAACACGAGCCATTGCGTGCTGTCTTGCAAATACAGCCACCACAAGTGAACGATGCTTATAACTGCTCATACTGATATTGACTTCGGCAAATCTGTACTCTGAATGATCGTGCACGAAACCAGCAAACGTGGCAGTTGAACGGCTCCTAAAACATGAGAGTCATCATTTGTTGCAGAAGTCGTTTGACTTGTTGCTGAAAATCATCTGACTTGTTGCTGAAAGCCATTTGACTTGTTGCTGAAAATCATCTGACTTGTTGCTGAAATGACGACGAATGTGGTAAAGGGTAATTTATCGTCTCGTATGCATGTATGTATGTATTTATAGCGCGTCTACCATTCAATTGCATTCCTCACTGCTGGCTAGTTTTGAATATGCATACGTACGTAAGTATGTATGTATGTACATATCAATGCTTCATTTCAAACAAGCAAGTGTCTTTGAATGTTTTTGAACTACAGTATCATCACTTCGGCAACACGTCAAACGCGCCTTCAGCAACAAACCAAAGGCGGCGGTTTGACTTCTGCAACAAATCAAGTTAGCTAACTGCGGCATCTTGCCTTCGCCAGTCTTTCACATAAGCTGTCATGCTTTCGGCAACCGTCCAAAGCAGTATCGTGCTTTTGGCAGTCGATCAAATACGGCGGTTGCTGGTTTCGTGCACGATCATTCGGAGTACAGATTTGCCGAAGTCAATATCAGTATGAGCTATTATAAGCATCGTTCACTTGTGGTGGCTGTATTTTCAAGACAGCACGCTTTGCGGTGGTGTTCGTTCATCCTCCGTTTTTAACGTGAGTAGTCTTAAAGTCACAAAAACAGCACCCTTTGCCAATCCCTGATATCGAGCTCAATGAGCCCATATGGTTTTTAGGTGCACACCAAGTCAGCTACGCACTTTATAAGCATGATATGAGAGAGAGAGAGATAGTGCCAAATGAGCATCTTCTTCGGTATTTAATGGTATTGGCTATTTTGAAAAAAAAAAATCTGGCTCCTTTGAGTAAGATCCCAGCTCATGTACGTCAACTTAGTTTGACTATAAATCGTTGCATTTATGCTCAAAGCAAGGAAGCAAGCAGTCTTAATTTAACTTTTTAAGCAGGCGGCAACCCTTGTCCAAAAATATGCTATTTTCTAATCCAGGTGATAAGCTATCTGTATGCCAAATTTTACCTAAAATAAGAGTAACAGACATACACACTAACTCACAACGTTTCACATGTACAACATTAGTACCATTTTATTTAACTTGTCAATTATATTGATTTTAAATTCCTAAGCTGCTGGATTTCTAAACAGGTGGCAGCTCACTCCAAAAATATTTTTGAAATAAAGATTTTCATAACTTCCTTTAACTAGTTAATTTATGTGATTTTAACCTTTGGAGCAGGTGGCAACACACTTATCACACTATTTTCGAAATCAATCGTTTTTAACCCTTTTCGTTTGACGACCGTATTGGTGTGATACTTTCCGCCCGATTCTGTGTTTTCTTGATAAATCTTTTGAAAGAAATTTTATCAAGATTTTTATCAAGTAAAAGCTTCCTTCGCATTCTGTGTCAATATTTATAAAACAAAGAGCTCTACGATTTCCACATTAGTGGAACAGATTTCATTGTCACATATGAAAAATATGAATTTAAAAGCAAAAAGCTTTTGACTGCCGTAAATAAAATTCCTTAAAACAAACCACTGTCGACTATGCATGTTGAGTAACTTTACTACACAGCACACTCTATCCTATTTAGCACACACATTTTTACGTACATCTCTAATAGTTATATACAAATTTGCTTTTGTATATGTAAATATTTGCAAAAAATTCCTGAAGCAAATGTAAATATTGCTTGGCTATCTCCCAAGGCAACTAACTTTCAACATGTTGGCTACTCTTCAGGTGTATGTGCGAGTCAAATACACACAGCCGTACATATGCATGCATATACATAAGGCCGTGTGATCTATCTGTAAGCTTCGTCAGATGACGGCAATTAGGGCTCAGTCTGAAATATGTACATATATAACTGTCATAATTTTTTATTGTTGTTTGCAAAAACTACACAGTTTCGGCTTACTTTTTATTCTAAATTCCTTTTGCTTAAATGTATGTCTAAGCTTTCTCTTTCCATGTACATATGAAATCTATGCTGCTCTTTAAAATAATATTTCACATACACATTCACACGCATACTCTTGTTTTTTTTTTGCAGATATTTTGAGGAGTATTAAGCTTGCTTTTCCGTGCTTGTGCATATTAAAAAATAAAAACTGCACAATTTTGGCTTTGTCTGGTATAACTATATAGTTTTAGTGCAGATGTGTCTACACAAATCCATGCATGTGTTTTTGTATTTGTACAAATACATACATATGTATGTTGTACCCTACTGGGAAACCCCGAACTAGTGAATTAAATTTTTAGTTCAGTACTTGTTTTTTATCGCCAAAAACGAGCCAGTCTGATAGTAACTAGATCCTCACTAGCCAAAAAGCAGCGCAATTTGTTGCTTTAACAAAACTAGTTTATTGAGGAGATGTGGTGATCTCCGAAATAGTAGCTATTACTTCTACCTTTTTAAATTATTGTGGTTTTCTCAACAAACTATTCATTTAACTTTTTAAAACTACGCATCGCTGACTTAAGGTGAAAAGTTGATAAGTCCACTTTTTCTAAAAAAAATATATATATATTGATGTAAGAAGCAAGAACAATTAAAAATTCAACGTTATTTAAAAAATAAAACTATCTATGATAAATACCGAAGGATACAAAAACGTTTCATTAGATTTTAGAGCTCGCAATGCTAAATTCGCCAGTTATTAGCATGCAAAAAAGTATTAAAATCTATACTTAGATCCGTACCACTTCGGCACTACTGCGATTTCCTGCGGGGTATATATGGATGGATTTATGTATATGTGTTTGTCCTTGCACATAAACAACGTCGCATATGTGTCCTAGAAACTAAAGTGTGGAGAATGTATTTAAGCAAACATATTAAATGTCGATTATATTGAAATAAAACTGACTGATAAAGTTTTAAGTCGTTTGCTTAGCCTTAGTTTCAGCGCTTTGATGTTATTTGCTTTAAGTTTTATGAAAGACAAAATGAATATTTTAGTTAAATTGTAGATAAAAGCATTAAAGACTTCGGAGTAGATACCGAAAAATAGTTAGTGGCATAATTGAGAATGAAATTAATTATAAAAAGCAGATATTTCTACGGTTTAGAATAGTGAGACGATAATAATATAAAATAAATAAGTGAAAAGAAAGCCATATCCTGAATACTTAAGTACGTCATCTGTATCGCCGAAAGTTAGACTTCCATGGACATTTAACTAATCAGCTACTCGCCACTTTTGCACTATTATACTTACATAAACCTGTACATAAGCTCGTTTAACTTAATTTTTTCCCCCATATTTGTTAAAGTTTCAGCTGCTTATTTATATTTTTACAATACCTTTTTCATCAAAATTTAACAATACGTCAACTAATTTCACCCCGGTTTTACTGAATTACTTATATTATTAATTTATATGCTAATAATAATATCCGTTTACATTATAATAATTGAAATGCGTAAACATGTTGTAATTATTACACACAAACATATTTAAGTAACCACATTTCAAAAGCATTGATGGTCGATGACACTGATTGGCATTTTATCTCTGAATTAAATCTGAATTTGTTGATTTAATATAAATAATAATGTAATTTATCGCAATTTCGTAAATTTGCAGTTAACTAATATACAAACATAATAATGCCAACAGGGAAAACATTCCTCTTTTATGCTAAAATGCTGTCATTCAAATTGATTTAACAGCTTATCAACGCCCCGGCCAAGTGTTGAATAAATATTCAACTTTTAAAATATTTATATGACTCTTTTTCAAAAATAATAAAAGCTAATTTTCTTGTTTGTGCAATAGTTAGTATATAAATACATAAGTAATAAAATAAAATAAAAACACATGAAATGTGAAATGCTAGAAATATGACATCATTTTTCACTATTCAGGAATTAAATTCGCCAATCCATAGTGAAACAAGTAGATTTTCAAACAACATTTGTATGCCGCAACTTCTTACAGGACTTTTGCATTATATTAGGGGGTTCGATTATTCACCTTTTTTCCAAACCCGGTTTTTGAGTTATTCGAAAAACTATAATATGAAAAACAAACAGGTCCCAATTTTGAAATTAAGAAAAACCGAATAAACCGGTTTAATTTTACACAGTTTTCTTACAATGAAAATGCTTATGTTGGTATGAATTTATGACCAAAAATTACAATAAAACTATTAACAGAAAATATAACTTTTATTTAGAAAAGAGCAAAGTCAAAAAAATTAAATTTTTTTAAGTTAAAAAAAAAACTATTCACGCACGATTTTTTTCATATTTAGAACATATAATATACAATCGAATTGGGGTTTAATAAGGTTTATTTCTTTACTATATGTGGGAGGGCTTCCACTTTTCTAACTAATCAAATTCCATTTGAATTAAGGGAATTATGGAATTGAAATACGTATCGCCATATAAATGGAAGTCAGGCGAAAAAGGTTATGGTCGCAGCATGCAGATATTTTGAAGCAGCCTGTTTGTAAAGTCGATTTTAATTAAATTATACAAAATTTATGTATGTGGAATATTTACATATTTATGTCAAATTACAGGGTTACGGCATCGGATTTGTTATTCTATTACAAACTATAAAAACATACATTGCAATCAAATTTTTTTTAAGATTTCGCGATTTCTGTTATTGTTCACTTATTTCTTGCTGAATTTGTAAGTATCTTTCTTTCGTATGACACCCTGTTGTTAAACATATTTCAGTTACCTGATTCCCTTAATTAAATTGAATTTAATTTTTTAAACAGGTGGCAACCCTTCCACGTGTAGTTCTAAAGTAAAGCATTTTCAAAACCAATTCGTTTGAAATTATTGTAATATTCAATTCATTTAACTTATTAAATAATTTGAATTAAATTTTTTAACACGGGGCAACTCTTTTCAATAATATTAAATTCGATTGCGTATATATACTGACCAAGCTCGGTAAACTGATATCTCAGTTTTGATAATCGAATTAACTATGTGTAAATATCGAAACCTGAGTGGAAGATCGACCTATCTCGGCAGCCTGTTCGGAAACGCCCTACCTCAACTCAACAGGAAATGTTTTGAAAATACATATGCTGATCGAAATACATAGTATGAATAAAAGAAGTTTACCTCTATTTACGCTCGATTTAGTTTTTTCACAAAATTCGGCTTTTGCTGACATAAATGGATTTTTATACTGTAACAGTAGCACTTACTGTGCGGGTTTTCGATTTTCTGACTTTGGCTGTCTACTAACTCGGCTCCGCTTAAGAATCGCATTTAAACCACACTATCAAACTTGCTTTGATGTACTCAAAAACTAAGGACTTTCTTATAAATTATTTGTAATTTCTTAACAAATATATTCCACTGCTAAAAAAGCACTTACTAGCGGTCAATCATTTTACGATTGCACTTCGAATAAAAGCACAAAATTGCAAGAACGAGAGAAAATTACAGCACACATACATACATACATACATATGTATGCACTCAAAACACAAAGGTAGGTATATGTAACTATAACTGTTTTTACTCGTAATATAACGACTCTACAATCGCACGATTACAAAGTAATTTCACACATACAAATACTTACATAGTAAGTATAAAAGCCATTAAAGAAAAGTGGTTGACACACGCACACAAGCATAGTTGTTGTGGGTAGGGGTATGCCGTAGCGGCAAAACTAAAAATGCGCCAAACGGAAATGTTAATAATTTCCAAAACATTCTTGCACTACAATTTTTCTCGCACAATTAACTTTTCAATGGCGCAGTGACACGCCATTATGTGAGTGCAGACATACATGAGAATGTGTGTGTTAGGATGCTCCTTAAAATTTTGGTACTTAAATTTTTTATGGGGCATCGCTTTATTTTATTCTAACTACATACAAAATAAAGACATTCGCGAAAATCTCAAAATTTTAAAATCTGACCAAATGAATATATTTGATTGACATGAAGTCCATATTAACTCCTCCCTAGACATGAATTTCTTCGTAGTTTTCCAGATAATTATTTGTAAATCCGTTTTATTTGGAACTTAGAGAAAAATTAAAAATATGGTGCACTTATTCTGAAAAACCTTAAACAAGTGATTTGGAGATTTAAAATTTTTGAAACTCTGGAGGTTTTCATTTTTTCGGTAGAACGAAATAAAGAGGTATCCCATAAAAAGTTTAGTCTTTGACATTTTAAGGAGCGCCCTAATATATGTTCAGGCTGTGGTAAAAATGTTTGGTGTGTGTCCTGTTAAGAGGTTACATATACAAGAATATATATATACGCTGATGAAAGAGGATACATGCGTACATATGTATACATATACCTGACTGGGTTGGTCCCTATACAACAAAAAAAAATTTTTATTACAAAAATTTACATTAAGCCATATCACGACATATGTCGAAAAAAATGTTGGGTGTAAACATTTTTTTAGGCACCCGCTAAAAACCGTTTTGTTTTATACCTTAACTTAAAAAAAAATAAAAATCTAGAGATAGTAATTCCAAAAATAGTGAAGGTATAAATCAAAGCTGTTTTTTGGACCAAAATTTTTTAATGGCAAATTATAGCGAGTCCTTTTCGATGACATGAAGATTTTAAAAATCGGATATCAAATAAGAAAATTATGGCAAACAACGCGACATAGCGGTTTTTAGCGGGTGCCTAAAAAAAAAACATGTTTACTCCCAAAATTTTTTCTCGACATAGGTATTCAAAATCTGTCTTAGTGCACATACTGCGCACTATTTAAAAGGGCAGAAATTTACTTCGATAGCTGTTTAGAAAGGTGTTCTATGTAATAGTAAAACAAACCCCTCCTCAATGATATACCACACTTGGAAATCGAGTGATAAATAAAAATATTACTAATAAAATTCCATTTTGGTTGCCAAGTACGAAAATTTTTACGATACAAAACTCCTATCAAAGTGGTAGTTGCAAACTTTTTTCGCGACCCAGTCTAATGTACGTACATACCCATGTGCTCTAAAATACTTCCTGCGTTATGTCCATATGTACTTAGGTACCCCACAGCAAACATTATGTGAATGTCGGTACTTAAAACCCAACTCCAATAACTCCTTCCGAACTAGTTACAAAGTGTTTCAAGAATTATCAAATTTCGTATGCGCAGACCCATGTACTGATATCTGTTTGGCTGCGAGTGCCAAGAGTTAAAGATTAAATATGCTAAGTTGCTTCGAAAGAAACTGTAACTGCGCAAGTTATCGAGCAAACGGATTCCTTGAAGCGCTTTATGAAGATAAATAATCACCGTACTCTATGTAGTATTTAGTGAGCGTTTAATTATACCCTACAGAAAAAAATATCAATTTATTAAAATTACCAACTTATAGTTAGCTATTTTGCGGGAATTCGAAAAAATAACTTTTTTAAAAGTTTCTATTTAAATATCCTCATAAAAATTACTTCCGAACACCCTATTCTGAACTTCGCAGATTCTTTTTCATATTCAGGACAAATAAAACAAAGATCAAAATTTTATATTATCATTTTGAAGTTATATCTGACAGTGATCGAATATGGGACCACCTGCAGCAGAATATGTAAACAAATATGAAATATAATAAAATAAATTAAATAAATAAAAAAGTAAAAAAAAAAAACAAATAAATATTTTGTTTTTCTTATTGATATTATAGGTCCAAAAGTAGTTAGCTACAAGTTAGCTGATATCGCCCTTCAAAAGTAGTTAGTTACGGCTAAAGGAAATAGTAAATAAACCGTTACCACTAGTCGCTTCCCAGTTAGTTAATAGTTAGCTGCAAACTTGTCCCATTTCCTGCAGGGTAGTTAGCAAGTGTGAGCACTTTTATCGTGCAGTCAAAATATTTTCTCAAATACATAATTATATCAACTATTATATGAGAAATCTACGCATGCCTACAACATACATATAAATACATATATTTGTGGTGTCGACATTAATGTCCACTTTGGCCGTTTGCACTTACCAGACTATATGAATATTTCACTTCCAGCTTGGCATGTATGCTTTTTTTTCCCTTTTTCTCTCAGTCATTTTGTCCATTCACTTGCAATCTATACTTACTTGCACCCATTATACATTTGTATGTATGTATGCATGTACAGCTTTCCGTTGGCTTGTTGACCGACCAGCTGACGCCTTCGTAATTTGGTCAACTACTACAAATACTTTTGAAAATTCCGTTACAGATACCCAAAGGAGTCAAGGCAAAATACATATACAGTGAACGACACAGTTATAATGCTATAAACATAAATATGCTTGCTTGTCTGTATGTGTATACATCTAATATTTATACAATATGAAATTTCGCCATAAGTTGTTGAGTGCTTCATAGTAGGGAGCAGTGGAGTTGAAGTCGGCTTGTAAGGACATGTTCGAAGTTTCTTAATTACGTCCAAAAAAGTTTAGTTATTACCGGCTTTTCTTTTTTTCTTCGGTTTGTTCGTTGCGATACTCTACGGGGTAGGAGATTACAAACACTTACAATCAAAGTAATAAAAGTGGCTTCTGATGCAGAATATGTTCGTTTATATAAACAAACATACCTGTTTTATCGAAAATTTTAAAACTCTTTGTGCCTCTCTCAATTAGATTGTAAAATTTATCTGACCTTCAAACGCTTCCTTTTTCCAGAACAAAATTTGTGCTTTAAGGGCAAGTAAATTTTAAAACCTACTTGAGAAAACGGCCTTTAATAGTTTCAACTGTACTAACTAGGGTGGTCCAAAAAAAAGTAAAGTCGAAATTTTAATGCTCTCACCCGCTAGGATTGTTCTATATCGAAAAATACCTCAATTTTTTATTTTGAAATCAAAAAACATTTAGAGGTCGCTCAAAGTGCTTAGGGTTTTCCATGTATTTTATTTAGAGAAAAACAATTCTTGAAAATCATTATTTTTCTATACGCTGGGGCCGCAATGGGAAAATGGGAATGCATTACCTTTTTCTACCAAAAAAGAATAACAACTGCGATTGAACGAAAAGATGCATCGCAATGTTAACGAGCGGATGGCGTATAGAAGCCACAAAAATAAACGAAAAGTTTGAGAACTATCTCACGCATGTTTTTTTTTTGTACGTTATCTCAACAGCGGCTGTAGCCATATGTACGTGTTCGACTGCCGTATTGTTGGTCATGGGTTCGAACCTATGGCATGGACTTTTTTTTTTTATTTTTTATTTTTTTTTTTTTTATTCTATTTATTACTTCGAAAAGCGACATTCGACGCATTACTTTCGTCTGACATCGTTGTAAAGAACTTCTTGCATTTTTTCGTGCGTAGGTTATAGGCGTTATCCATTACTTTTTGCATTCCCAGACATTACCTTTTTCCACTGGGACAATTGTCACCGCTGTGCATGCTTTCTATACTTATTTACAATTTCTTAATTATGCAAAAGCATCAGTAAAGTTAAAACGCCATCCGTGAAGTGAAAAAAGTTTCATTTTAATATGGGCGTATTTGAATTGAATGTTTCGAGTATACATACGCTACTTTTAACACGTTGTCATTTGATTTAAATACGTTTTTATTTGATTTTACAATTTTTTCCCCTTCAGAGTATACTTAAATGCGTGCGTGCTAAATTTTGGTATGAAAGTATTATCTTCAGATACGAACATTTTTAAACTATATCTTAAATCATTTAAAAAATATTCATTTTTACTATGCCTTATTTCTCTCAGTGTAGGGATGCTAAAACAACACAAGTGCGCCGAAACACAATGCACTTAATTTTGAGTCGAAGATTACTCAAAGAGTGTTTTGTGATATCAATGTATTCAGATTCACTTCACTTACAAAAACTAGTGTAGATACACAAGTTTTTAATAACAGTTACTTTAATCCGCCACTACGGAATATATTAAATCTTTAAGCGCTTTCAGCATCCCCTCGCTCTCTGTCGATGGCTAACAGAAATCAATATGAATTTCGTCAAAATTTTCCTCTAGCGCAAGCGCGTAATGCGGTATACCATTACCTTGGCCATTATTTGCTATATTTGGTCCGAAAACTTTTGCACTTTCTTACAAAAAATTAACTATTCGAAACTAATTAGTTTTTTTCGATTGCCTGCAAACAGAATTCCATCTGTAAATGTAATAAATTTTTACGTTGCCAGGTTACTAGTTTAAAATGCCAAAGAATTTAATATTGGCGCATTTAGCAATTCCACACAAACGTATCTACTAAGATGGCTTGCTTTTGTGTACGACCTAATGAGCGCTTACGCCTTATTAAGTATGCAGCCAAGTACAGTTGGGCAAGTGGTGCTAAAGGACAATGGTCATTTATAAAGGAATGTAAGTGCAATGAAATGGATGGATATACTTGTGTATGCAGATCAATTTGCAATGCTTATAGCTGGCGGTATATCAACAACTACAGGCACAATGCGGTCATGTATGTATGTATGTATGCATATAGATGTGTAAGCAATTGCTATTTCATGCGTTTGGGCAGCTTGGTTTCTATGCTATGCAATTTCTTGACACTTTAACTCCATGTCAGGCAGCAATAGCCGAGCAGCAGCAACAAGTCAATATTGCATTTGTGGCAGGCCAGCAAGCAACAGACGGACAAGCCAACCCACAATGAGACAGGGCTGCCACAGCGATGGCTGCCAACGCGCGGCTTAATTGGTTTGTTACATAAACTGCGTAATTACGCCGGTAGTCTTTAGTGCTCACGGTGTCGCTAAGCCGCCTCAGCCACTCAACTCACTTACTTATTTGCTTGGGTTTGCTGAAACTACAATAAGCGTGCGGCGTGCAACAACAACAACAAACGATATGGACTGACAGTAAGCAATGGGCGTGCAATTGAATGCCTCATTGGGCATGTATGTGCTTGTCTTTTCCTGCTGAGTGATAAAACAACGGAATGGTGCAAAGGCGAAAAGAATGTACGTACTTATTTAAATAAGTGCGCCAGCAGACGCAAATAAAAAGTATCTGCTTTCATTAACGAATTCACACGGCTTTTGTAAAAATTATTCGCTTGAACAGTGCAG
>NW_023458556.1:14570504-14582861 GCF_013731165.1 Rhagoletis pomonella | reverse complement strand
GCCGACGGTTTGTATAGTTTTTTCCATGTAGCCCAGACTTTTTATTTAAATTTTTTTTTTTAATGGGAAAAATGCCCAACATCGTATACAAACAAAATCGTCAAAGAACAACTAGAATTTTGAGCTAAATACTTCAAACTTGCACTTTATTAAATAGGCTATTAAATTGCATACCAGAATTTTTACTAAAAATTTTGATTAAAAATTTGATTAGGATCTCTAAATTTTATACAAAGTTTGAAAGTTTTATTTATATATAAATTTGTTTTTTCAGTGGAAACCATATAAAAAAATCAAATTTTTTTTTTTTAATTAATTGGCAAATTTCTACCTTATACACAAGTGTACATGTGTACATATGACATATTAACTTATGAGCATAAATGTCTGCAAACTTGAACGCACTAGACTGTTCATAAATTTCTTGCCTACACAGCTAAATGCTGCTCCGAAATTCATTACACACATCATTATACATAAATAGTTTGTTTAATCTTCATACAATGTTTGTTTACTTGCCCACTGGCTCGGCTTAGAGTGGCCCTATGGGCGGTAATTGCCAAACTTTTTAGTTTTCGTGTTTGTTTTATCTGTTTTTATGGTTAGCATGTTGCTGTGCGTTTTTAATATATGTACGTATTCTTTTGGGTGCATTAACATTTATTATGTATGTATGTATGTGCACATGTATGTATGTATGATTGAAGTATATTGCTTTATGCATAATTAAAATGATTAAACAAAAGAAAGTCGGCAAACTCATTGGCCATTTTCCTGTCTGCAGAGTTTCGAGAGCTCTCTTTTAAGCGATTTAATAAATAATGACTACGAATAAAGGACCAAAGCGCCCGAATTCGTCGAACAATTATCATAATTAGTTTAGTTTAGTTTCATTACGGATGAAGAAACTTAAAAAAAAAATTCCTAAAGAAATTATCAAATTGCACGTGTATGTACATAGTTATGTACGTATATACGTACATAAGAACATACGTACATAGATGATGTATAAATTGTTACCACCTGCTGCTGAAAAATAAGTAAATTTGCGAAATTTTCACTTTAATTAGTTGCTACTTCTCAAGGCGTTCATGTGGAAATGCTCGAATAGTTTAATACATATGTATGTAGATGTTTGAGTAAAATAAATGCTAATTTCAGTAAAATCAAATTTGTTGAAAGGAAAAGCTTTTGAATGGTAAGAGCGAAGGGAGTTTATGTAAAAACTGTGGAAAAATTTGCGAACCAAGGCGAAAGCCAGTAAAAAAGTTAAGCATAAAATTAAAAGCAAAATAGTAAGAGGATTTCTAATTAGATAATTTAGAAAAAATTCAGAAATTTAGAGTAGAAAAATGACTCTTGCATAGCCTTTGACTAATGAAATTTACCAATACGGAAAGCTGAAATTTAAGTTTTTTGGGTTGAGAACATATAAATTCTGACTTTATTTTTTTGGACCACCCTAACGTACATACGTAAGAATTCCAAACCATTCATAAAATCTATTGTAACTGATTTGATTTTTATTGCTTCTACTAACAATTGACTTCATTACCTTTTATCTTAAGAAATTCTTGAAACAGCAACCCTAATAACCTTGCTTTGTCTTGATTACATTTCTGTGTGCATTGCAACTGCATAGAATTGCATTGTTATTTTAAGTGAGCAAATTACTTGTCAGCTCAGGCATTGGTTGACGAACTGCGTGTTTTGCATATAGTTTCCTGGAAAACATTTGTAAGTCTGTAAGTATAATCCAATACGGCCAATCATATAGCACAAAGATATAAGATTATGTGTACGTATACACTCGGTCATACATACATACTACATACATTTGTATGACATGTTTTTTGAGTGATATTTGTATTTATATCAATCAGCTGAAATATTTTAGTAATTGCCAAAACTGATTCCTCGAAGGGAAAATCTCTGTTGAAAGCATTGATATGCATACATTATATCAATTTTAAAACAATTAGCAATACTGAATTTAATTAACTAATTAATTAAAATATTTTGATATGCTCGGAATTAGTCACAACTCTAACTAAATGATTTGGCACATTTAGAATCACGAAAAGGGGGAAAAGGGATTAACATGATTCTGTAATTTTCTGAGCTGGAGCTGGATTCTGTTACTGTGCAGTATACGCCGAGTTCAAAACTCTTGCGGTGGAGGAGGGTACACAATTTTGACAGCTAAAACAAATTCTCACACTTCCTGCATCGCAAAATTATGAGTGATGTAGAGGTTATCAATTTATTAGTGCCAGTGTTAAAAATTTAAGGAAATTTATTTTTCTAGGTATTCAGCATAAGCCTGTGCACGAGAGGTAAATAATGTGTAATTTGGGCAGATTTAAGTGGTCTAATTATTGAAGTTGTCCTCAAGTGAAAATCTCATATGTTTACCTACATAGCCTTCGAACTAAAAATTGTTTGATTAAATTTAGATTCATTTTAGTGCCATCATGTAGACTTTTTTGGTACCAATAATACCAATACAATTCCTAATTAAGCACTTGCATAAATATGTACATATACATAAATATGTACATATATACATTTTATTTATTAAGCCCATATCTTAAAATGCACATGCACACGCACATGAATACTTGTTAATAATCTATTTACTTTATTTAGTTACATAAATATATGCGATCATGCATGCGAGCTTAAGAAAATGAAGAGTGAAATTTAGAAGAAGGAAGACTTTAAACAAGAACGGTGTAAAAATTACTTGTCTTCAGATATTGCTCTATGGGTCCGGTTGGCGACGATTGGAGTATTGCTCTGCACAGAGTCTTTGAGCAGCTCTGGCATTGCAGCAAGCTTCACCGTAAATTAGGTAAATATCCACATGTTCATGAGACGTATACTTACGGTGACCATCCGTCCTGTATTATAAGTACGGTGACCATCCGTCCTGTATTATACGTGACAGTCCTCTTTATTGACCCATTGTCCAGGTAATTTATTTATTTTAGACGGGACGCCAAATGTTCTGTATTTATTTTAATGTCCTGTATTTGTCCCGTATTCGGTGTTACGACGCCTTAACTCTTCTTCTTCTTCTTTTTTGGCGCTGTAACCGCCTAAGCGATTTTGGCCGAGTTCAGCAAAGCACGCCAGTCGTTTCTCCTCTGTGCCAACTGACGCCAATTGGAAACGCCAAGTGAAGCCAAGTCCTTCTCCACCTGATCTTTCCATCGCAGTGGGGGCCTCCCTCTTCCTCTGCTACCACCAGCGGGTTCCGAGTTGAATACTTTCAGAGCTGGAGCGTCGGTGTCCATTCGAACGACATGGCCAAGCCAGCGGAGCCGCTGTATTTTAATTCGCTGCACTATGTCTATGTCGTTGTAAAGCTCATACAGCTCATCGTTCCATCGTCTGCGGTACTCGCCGTCGCCAACGCGTAAAGGACCGTAAATCTTCCGCAAAATCTTTCTCTCAAACACCCCAAGAGCCGCCTCATCGGATGTTGTCATTGTCCATGCTTCTGCGCCATATACCAGCACGGGCATGATGAGTGACTTATAGAGCGTGGTTTTCGTACGTCGAGAGAGGACTTTACTCCTGAATTGCCTACTCAGTCCAAAGTAGCACTTGTTGGCAAGAGTGATTCTACGTTGGATTTCAATGCTGACATTATTATCGGTGTTAATGCTGGTTCCCAAGTAAACGAAATTCTCTACTTTCTCGAAATTGTAACTGTCAACAGTGACGTGGGTGCCAAGGCGCGAATGTGCTGACTGTTTGTTTGATGACAGGAGATACTTCGTCTTGTCCTCGTTTACCACCAGACCCATGCGCTTTGCTTCCCTATCCAACTTGGAAAAGGCAGAACAGACTTCGCGGTTTTTGTTACCGATGATGTCGATGTCATCGGCATAAGCCAGCAATTGCACGCTCTTGTAGTAAATTGTTCCTGAGCGGTTCAGTTCTGCAGCTCTTATTATCTTCTCCAACATCAGATTAAAGAAGTCACATGAAAGGGAGTCGCCCTGTCTGAAACCCCGTTTTGTGGCGAACAGCTCGGAGAGGTCTTTTCCAATTCTGACGGAGCTGGTGGTATTGCTCAACGTCATTTTACACAGCCGTATGAGTTTTGAGGGGATGCCAAATTCAGACATAGCGGCGTATAGGCAACTCCTTTTAGTGCTGTCAAAAGCGGCTTTAAAGTCGACAAATAGGTGGTGAGTGTCGATCCTTTTCTCGCGGGTCTTTTCCAAGATTTGGCGTATTGTGAATACCTGGTCTATGGTGGATTTGCCAGGTCTAAAGCCACACTGATAAGGCCCAATCAGTTCATTGACGGTGGGCTTCAGTCTTTCGCACAATACGCTCGATAAGACCTTGTAACCTATGCTTAGAAGGCTGATCCCGCGGTAGTTGGCGCGAATGGCGGGGTCACCTTTCTTGTGGATTGGGCAGAGCACACTTAAATTCCAGTCGTCGGGCATGCGTTCATCTGACCATATTCTGCACAAGAGTTGATGCATGCACCTTATCAACTCCTCGCCGCCGTACTTGAATAGCTCAGCTGGCAGGCTGTCAGCTCCAGCGGCTTTGTTGTTTTTCAGCCGCGTTATTGCTATACGTACCTCGTCATAGTCAGGCGGTGGAACGTCGACTCCGTCATCATCGACTGCGGGCTCGGGTTCTTCTTCTCCACAACTTTCTGTGCTGCTGCCATTTAGTAGGGCGGAAAAGTGTTCCCTCCATAATTTAAGTACGCTCTGGACATCAGTTACTAGGTCGCCATTATTGTTCTTACAGGAGTGCGCCCCGGTCTTTAAACCTTCCGTAAGTCGCCTAACTCTCTGGTAAAATTTTCGGGCATTCCTCCTGTCGGCCAGCATTTCAAGCTCTTCGCACTCACGTATTTCTGCCTCTCTCTTCTTGTTGCGGCAAATACGTCTCGCTTCCCTCTTCGATCCCTATAGCGGTCCCACATAGCGCGCGTTGCGCCCGATCGCAGCGTGGCCCTGTAGGCGGCATCTTTTTTCTCTGCAGCTTCCTGACACTCCTCATCGTACCAGTTGTTCTTTCGGGCTCGCTGAAATCCGACTACTTCTTCGGCGGCGGTACTTAATGAGCGGGAAATGTGGTTCCACTGCTCGCATATGTCGGTTTGTTGAAGAGTGCTCTCTGAGAGCAGGTGTGAGAGTCGAGTAGCGAAAGCGCTGGCTGTCTGTTGTGATTGCAGCTTTTCGACGTTAAGCTTTCCTTGCATATTTGGGCGCACATTTTTTGCTGCACATAGGCGGGTGCGTATCTTGGCTGCGTACGTCTAAAACACTGGAAGCGTGCCTTCCGTCTATCACAACATGATCGATTTGGTTTCTCGTTTTTCGATCCGGAGACAGCCAGGTAGCTTGATGGATCTTTTTATGCTTGAACCTAGTACTGCATACTACCATGTTTCGGGCCCCGGCGAAGTCGATCAGCCTCAATCCGTTGTCGGACGTTTCGTCGTGGAGGCTGAATTTTCCGACGGTGGTTCCAAAGATCCCTTCTTTGCCCACCCTGGCATTGAAGTCGCCAAGCACGATTTTGATATCATGACGGGGGCAGCGCTCGTACGTGCGCTCCAAGCGCTCATAGAAGAGATCCTTGGATGCCTCATCCTTCTCTTCCGTCGGGGCATGGGCGCAGATGAGCGAGATGTTGAAGAATCTCGCTTTGATGCGGATTGTGGCTAGACGCTCGTCCACCGGGGTGAACGACAGTACTCGGCGACGGAGTCTCTCTCCCACCACAAATCCAACTCCGAATTTGCGCTCCTTTACATGGCAGCTGTAGTAGACGTCGCAAGGCCCCAGACATTCTTTGCCTTGCCCCGTCCAACGCATTTCTTGGATGGCGGTGATGTCAGCTTTTGTCCTTACGAGGACATCAACCAGCCGGGCAGAGGCACCTTCCCCATTAAGGGTCCGGACATTCCAGGTGCATGCCCTCAAATCGTAGTCCTTTAAACATTTGCCGTGGTCGTCATCATAAGGGGGGGTCTCATCCGAGGCTTTGCCTTGCTTCTTCACTGGAAGTGGTTTTTACGTGGCGGGTCCCAAGCCCAGCGCACAACCCATTGCTGGGACGGGGGTGGTTTCGCAACCAAATACACGTTTATATAGCGAGCCGCTTGCTCCAAGCAGACACCCGCTTGCAGCCGCACCTACTGGTGAACAGACGCTGCAGACTTCAGTGAGCCCTTAAACCGAATAAGTCAGAGTGGCCCCACCGAAGCTCCCTCTCTTTCTGCCGTGACCCAAGGCTCCACTCGGATTGGTTACCGCATCTCGCACGTTGCCCAGAGTGCGCGAACGAGGACGCAAGAGTCGGGATTGAGTATAGCCATGCAACTGTAACTGCATACCCAGCGCAATGACTATACCCCATTGCACTCCGACGCCTTAACAGCTCATTAAAATGACATGTCTATGAACAAGTTTTAAGTGATATTGGTATATGATCGTAATTTTCTTTATAAACAGTTATTACTTTCTAATCATTCAGATGCCTGTGATTCGAATCGAGGAATACATACAGTGGCCAAAATAGAAATTAGGTCTCGACATTTTAGTAAGTTTTGGCTATTTTTCCTTAGTTTATTTAATGCTTATTATTTATTTTATGAAAGTAAAGCTCTTTTCATAACAAAAACCATATAATACCAAATTAGCAACTTTGTGCAAAAAACTATAAAAATTAATTCTGCAATGTTTCACCAAAATTTCAAACTTTTTGTTCAAAGCTTAAACAGACGGCAGCGTTGATCCGGACTAACTCGGACTTAATCGGGATCAACGCTGCCGTCTGTTTATGCTTTTAGAATCTTAAGAAAAAAATTTGTTTTGCAGTTTTGTAACTCATTAAAATTGAGTATAATAAAGTGCGAGTGGAAAGTGCGGCTCATTTGCTTCTCTTTAAAAAAAATGGTCGAACATACTTACTTTGTATGAAAAAAAAAAATGCGTAACACCGTCAACGAAAAAAATTGCCAAAAATTTGTGGTAAGTCTTACCGACTTAAAATTGAACTTTGTTATACTAAAATTTAACAATTTTTTTTAACGAATTTTACGTGGTAAAAATCTCGAGAAAATTATCCTACAAATTTGTCATGTTACTATAAGGATACTGTTTCAGGGAAAATAGTGTGGACAAAATTTGCAAAATTATTTTTTATTATTAACTATTTGGATGTATTTTACAGAAAAATTTTACTAAGTATACCATTGTTTGTACATGCAGTTAAAGAAAACATATGAAAATGCCCAATTTGCTTTAATAAAGAAATATCAATCTTTCAAAAATGGTAACACTTTTATTGGGGACAATTATTGCATATCAAGGAACTTGAGTTAAGTATACAGAAATGACCGCTACCTTTTCTTCTGTGGTGTGTCATAATTTCATAGCTATGCCGTATCTACAATGTGGGCATATCGACGTCTGAGTGGAAGATCGACCTATCTCGGCAGTCGGTTAAAAAATGCCCCATCTCAGAAAACATTTCAAGAACGTCATATTTCAGAATTTTATTGTATAATACTAAATCTTTGAATTTGTTTAAAAAATGCCCTATATCAACTAAAACTATATGGAAAGTACGTTGAGATATGGCCGAACCAAATTTTGTAAAATTTTATGAGATAGGGCGCTTTCGAACTGGCTGTCGAGATAGGTCGATCTTCGACTCAGCCGTCGATATGTAAACTCAAAACTTTAAAGCTGTTTTTCTCGAGCTTTTGATTTTTCTCGGATTACGACACTCTTGCAGCAAATTCGATAATTGTAATCCTTTGCATGAATTCTAATTAAATTTAAACAAGTTATGTAGATTATTTTAAATTAATGAGCTTTAGTGCATACAAAGCAATTGATTTTTTGTTGCCGCATGTGCACACATGTAAGTAATCAAATTAGATACAAAAATAAAGGTGAACAGCAAGGATGTACGCTAGGGTGGTCTAAAAAAAAATACATGCGGGAGAAAAATTTTAAAAAGCTTAAGCTCTCAGCCCCCTGCAATTTTTCTAAAGCAGAAAAGTACTCGTATTTTTTTATTTAAACTTAACCAAAAACATCAAAAAATTCAATGAAGGGACTCATAAATATGATAAAATAAACAATAGGGTATTATTGTTGGAAGTCCTCTGAAGAGAAACTGAGTTTTCCCAGAGAAAATTATTCGGATCTATTACACTGGTCTACAAATTTCAACTTTTTTTCTGCGAATAAGACGGGACCTGGTGTTTCTGAACGGATTTTTCGTGCTGAACACGAATCCGGGGTCAAAAATGTCCCATCACGTCACGTTTTCGAGAAAAAAGGGGTTGAAACCCCTAAAAACAGCGTTTTTGGCCATTTTCGAAAAATTATAGAGCTGAACCCTGACGTGGTACAAATTTTGCATATATCAGAAATTAAAGGCTAAACCGTGCCCTTTCGAATGAGCCCTATGCCGAATTGATCGCGTGCACCCTTAAAGCAGGGGGTGTATTTGTGTTTAGGGGTGCAGGAAAAATTGATCACAGAAAGAATTTAATCTTAAACGATCATAGAAAATTAATAATGCCAAGGTTTTAACTATATTAAAAGTCGCTGATTACGAATCTGCAGTTAGATTTTAAAAATTTAAGAAATTTATATGGTCGTTTAAGATGAAATTCTTTCTGCGATCAATTTTCCCTGGACTCCTAGACACAAATACACCCCCTGATCTAAGGGTGCATGCGATTAATCATTCGAAAGGGCACGATTTAGCCTTTAATTTCTGACATATACAAAGTTTGTAGCACGTCAGGGTTCAGCTCTACAATTTTTCGAAAATGTCCAAAAACGCTGTTTTTAGGGGTTTCAACCCCTTTTTTCTCGAAAACGTGACGTGATGGGAAGTTTTGGACCCCAGATTCGTGTTCAGCACGAAAAATCCGTTCGGAAACACCAGGTCCCGTCTTATGCGCAAAACCCTTGTAGACCAGTGTTATGGTTATCGATGTAATTTTTTTTTATCAGAAAGCAAGTCCAACAGCAGCAACTACTATGGTCAGCGAAACCGGAGTTGGACTTATGAGGGCTCTTTTTGGCGAAAAAATGACATCGCCGTCGACGTCGACAACCATAATAGGGCTGATTGATTTTCAAGAATTCTATACCATTTCTACGAATAAGTGTTTTTATTCCCCATAAAAAGTACATGGAAAATTTCACGGGCTTTGAGGCAGTTTTAAATATTTTTGGTTTTAACATTAAAAAAAAATCCCATTCCAAAAAAATCCGTTTTTGGACTACCTTAATGTGCATATTGATAAATAGTTATACAGAGAGAGCATATAGATTAATTTAATTACAAGATTAAATACACGAAACTCAACATTTCTGCTATTTGTTACAACGAGTATTTCAGTTTGATAATATTCAATTAGATTATCTATTTAAGAATGACAATTTTTTTATTAAAGCCGTATTAAAAGTGTAATAATGATGGCTTTTTGAGGCTGAATGAAGATGGGAAAGTATAAAATTAGTTTGTGAAAGTTTTAGAAAATTTATTGCTCGCCACATTTATAATTCCAGTGTTACCGGATATATTGACTATATATTTAGGTTTTACTTATGCGTCTATGCGACTTTTTTATATTAGGGTATTATTTTTATGAGCCGTCCCCAGCTGAGCTTAAACGAGCAACGTTTGTACATACCTACATATACAGTTGCCAAAGGCTGATCATTAATTGTTTAGTTATAAGTATGGTGACCATTTGTACCGATTTTGGCGGGACAGTAGCGATTTTGTGAAAAATATTCCGCTGAATATTTTTTAAAAGTCGGGACGTATAAGTGTCCGGATTTTTCATATTTGTAGCGATTAAATTTTGTTTATTTATTTATTTGTTTGTTTGTTTATTTATATTCCTTTAAAAAATTATGGTAAATTTTTTTGTGGAAGGTGTTGTTCATTTTCTGCATTTAAAAAAAAATGTTTGAACATACTTACTTTGTATGGAAGACAAAAAATTTCCAAAAATCAACGGTAAGTCCCAGCTACTTCAAACATGCACTTCATCATACCAAATTTTAATGCGCTACAAAATTGCATGCTCGAAAAAATTCTAAAAATCTGAAAGAAAAGTTTAAAATTTTCAACATTTTTCAAAATTCGTCGAATTTTTTATAAATTTTCTACAATGTTTAAAATTTCGATTTACATATGTTCTTTAGAAAGTAAGCTATATTTTAATAAAAAAGTAATAAGCATTTTTTTAAAAAAAGTAAAGTAGCCAAAACTTGCGATAATGTATTTTCACTATTTACATCCCCGCCATCGTATATCTTTTGTGTATACATTTTCCCGATCATTTTTCAAGTTTTTTCTCTTTATTTAGTCCAAAATAAAACCGCATTAAAACATGCTATGTCTTTTTATTCTAAAAACAAAATTTTATGTTCGAATTCCAAGCTTTAGAAATGTCCCGATTTTTGTCCACAAAAATCTGGTCACCGTAGTTATAAGCCACTTAATCATAGCTGTGGCTACAATGCCATAATTACATAAGTACATACATACATACATATGTACGCACATAAAGGCAAAGTGATGATGCGTTGATTTCTATTGATTCAAATCTTTTAATTGAGTTATGATTTTACACCTTCAGGCAGACTGACCATTATGGCACTCAATCTACTGCATAACTGAACAATGCAGTGGGTTGTTGTGGACGTGGATTGAAATACAAGAACAAAAATCTATTACGCGCACATCAAAGCCTATTTGTTATGTGTTAAAAATAATTAATTGCAAGTATTATATCAACTATTCTACTACTATTAATTTGTGCAACAAAAACCGAATATTTTTGCTCATAGGTTTACTCAAAGGTTTAAATATTCGAGAAGTAATGCATGTCGAATTTTACGAAGCAACTCTGAAATCAGAGTTACATCTTAAGTGGATTTTTATATCAGAATCTTAATGGTCTATTCGCTCTGGGGCCACTTATTGGAAGCTTCCTCGATACCAAGCAAGGCATATGCGATATAGTGTTTCTATGGGAAAGTTCCTCTAATAACACTGGTTTCCATGGTTGCCACTCTCCAATTCCTATGTAGAATTGCTTCCTGAATCCGAAAATCGAGTTAACTTTTTTCTTTGGATAAGTTTTCGAGTAAGATATTTGTAAGTTTACCGTTATTCAGTTAAAAAAAAGTCGTTCGACTTATATGGCGAACTTATGTCTTATATGTGCTTTTCGATACGCCTGATAGTTTCTCAGAAATTAATTAATCATTCAAGATTTGTTGTTTTTTAGTGAAAAAAATGAAAAACAAATTCTAATTTTAACAGTGCAAAAAAATGTACAGTTTCTATGTAAATTTTTTAATCTGTGTTTAAGCCTGGTCTTTTAACAAAAAATCTAGCTACTATTGAAGAAAACCGATGTATAATTAAGGTTAAATAAAAAAGGAATGAGTGGTCAAATGAAAATCCGCGAAGATTTTTTGTGCGAAAAATAAGCAAAAAAGAAAGAGCGTACAGCATGGCGTATGAGTAACATTCTTTCCTGCTTATTTTTAATACAAAAAACTGGTTAAATTGGTACGTAAAATATAAATACCTATGTGATTAAGTGAAGCCACTTTTTGTTCATAGTTGAAAACCTACGCATAGAAAAAAAAATTTAACTTCATTTTCGGAGTCAGCGGGAGATTATACATAAGAATTGGATCCAGTGTAACCTTTGCAACAAAGTGTAAAGTAAAGTTAATCGAAACGGCTGTGGCGGTAGAAATTTCGACCAAGGCATAGCTGGTTGGTGGGGGGAAACAGGAGAGTCTTTGGCCACGGAGAGCTCCGAAATTCAAAATTTATTATAAATGAAATCATAATAAACACTTTAATGGTCGTCACAAGCAGGTGATGCGTATCTATTTCGTAAGTCTGGTGCTACACTTCCTGCCCATTAGGTCTAGATTTTTGTGAAATAAGCATCAAAAAGTGACTTTATTGACTTTTCGAATTTAAGGAGCTTAATGCCACACTTAAGTGTATGATTTACTGATATCGTGCCGAAAATCTCGGAAATCTCGCTCACTTATCCGATAATAAATGTGCATGATGTTGTTAATTTTATCCATTTCGCTCAACGTTGAGCGGCATTTCAACTTTCATATGAGCAGTTAAGCCTCTGGTATTGTCTGTATTTCGTGTTTCTTGCTTCGCTAGATTTTGCTCTGCTCACAAAAAAAAAAAAAAAATCAAAATTTAAATACAACACATTTAAGGACAGGGAGACTGCCTGCACTGTTCAAGCGAATAATTTTTACAAAAGCCGTGTGAATTCGT
>NW_023458556.1:14562600-14570404 GCF_013731165.1 Rhagoletis pomonella | reverse complement strand
GTTGAATTTTACACGCGAAATATCAAAGTGAGCCTTTCTACTTCTACTAGTTCGTTAAGCATGTATGTACATATCAAGCATGCAAGAAGCTTTGTGTGTGCGTGTGCATGAGTGAAGGTAAAAAAATAAATAAATAAATAAATACAATGCATACTTTGTTTGGCGTTGAGGTGGTGACGGTGACTCTACGTGCTAAGCTCCGTCGTCACGTATACGCCCAGTTGCACAATTTCAAAGGTGTTTTTATTTCCTTACAAGTTATTTTGTATTTATTTTTTCCTTCTTTGACTATGCTTTCAGTTATTTGCTATGCTTCTTTTCTGGCACGCTAGTTGGCTTTATGCTGCTATTTTATATCGTCACGTGTTTATATATGTACATACATAGTAGTAGATGCTCATACATATATGTTGTATTTATATTGAGTCGCGCTGGCGACACTAACTGACACTAATATGAGCATACAAAGCAGCATACGTTGGAAAAAGTGAAAATGACTAAATAAATAAATAAAGTCGAGGCATGGAAAATGCAAGAATTTACAACGAATTCACGTTGTTGTCACGTCAATTTGTGTCACCAAAAATAACAGTTTAAATTTGGTTTCTTGGAACATATTTTCTTTCTTTTCTCACATTTTTCTTTCGAAACTTTCGCTTCCATATGTGTGATTTAACGCCATTCTTACAAATATTAAGGTAGCATGAAATTTTTCTTCTGACTTTAGTAGTCGTGTTGGTTGGTTGAAAGGTGTCAGCCGTGTGATGCCTATACAACTATATACATACTTGACGAACCTTAAATTTATTTCATGTCAGACTTAAATTACATGCCAACTTGCTGTTAGCTAACAACTGGCTATTACCAAAATCTAGATTTATGTTTACATTTTCATTTACTATAGCAAATTGTGTTTTTCTTTGCACTTTCACTTAGTAAATTCACTTTCGCTTTGAGTTGTACGCCTTTTAAGTTTGATGGTTTAATCTGTGCAAGTTTCGTCGCGTGCAATGCAGTTTGTTGACTTTTGCGCAATGAGCTGTGGTAATTAAATTGTAATTATATCGCAAGTTGTGCTATTAACTGATTACAGCAAGTTCGTAGACTGCAAACTGGTGCATGCAAATTGTTGTTGAAGTACTGCTGCAGCAGCCTTGAAATTGAATGCGCCCAAGAAAGGGGTTTGTAGGAAGAAGCGCGAAGTGCTTGGTGAGCTAAGGGGTTTTAAGTATTATGGAACTATTTATTGTCATGGAACCAATTATTTTGTAGCATCGTGTGAAATTTGTTCGCAAAATTATCGAAAAATAGTACCATAACATCTTAAACTGAATTGCATTAACTTGTTTTTGAAATTTTTAGGAGAATCAAAAGTTTCACTGAGATTTCAATCAAATCGGAAGAATCTATGGGCATCTATTTTTTTGCGAGCAATGGCATGGTTTGCTTTTTTTGATCGAATCCGGTAACTGACTGAATGGCTATTGTATTTTTTTCAAGGAATGAAACCGATTCAAAATAACGTTCCGGTTTGGGTTTCGGTTTTGCCAAGTGTTTCGGTTTCGGTTATGGTTTCGTTCTACAAAATTTATTTCGGTTTTGGTTTCGGTTTCGGTTTTTCACAGAAATTTTGTTGATATTATTTAAATCACAATGTCTTAAAGGTTAAGGAAAGAAAATTGAAAATTACAGTTCCCTGATAATATCAACACTAGGTTCTTTCCCTAACAATCCGGACCGGATTTGGTAATTAGAGAATAAGAAAAACATTTTCTTTCAAAAATGGAACAAAGTCCAGAAGTACGGGAACGCAGAAAACCACATTTCGTGCCCACAAGTCGAGAAACAGCTGATTCACGTTGTTCTTGTTTTTGTCACTTATACCATGTTCTGACCGACATCGGAAACATGTTTTCGTTGCTAAAACTGGTTTTCGACCTAAACCTTGTGTTTTCTTCCATGTAAAATCTGTCAAACGAAACCAGTTTTCGCTGAATACTACACAGATACACAGCAACAACGTCATCACCAGATTCACTTAAATGTTTCCTTTTTGCTGTAAAACTAAAGGTGTATGAAAACTAAAATATAATGGTTATTTTCGTCATATATTTACTACATAATTATGAAAGCCCTTCATTTCTGTGTCCTTTACAACTATACATGTGAAAATGAAAATCAAAATGACCTTCTTCGAAATAACCGATGTCAGATCGGAGATTTAATTTATTAGGCACCATTTTAGTAGCTTTTTGCGAAAAGTTACCTTGCCATACTTATTTACTACTTAACAAGAATTTAAGCAAAATATTGCTTATTTTGGTTAAATAAATCATTTATTTCAAAGAAATTTTTATTTATTATTTTTGTAAATTTCTGGAAACCGATTGAAACCTGTGATTGAAATGGTTTCGGTATCGTCCCTTTTCAGGTCAAGATAACGGTTACGGTTTCGGTTTCGGTTTTGAAAAACGAAACGGTTTTAAACGGTTACGGTTTCGGTTTCATTCCTTGATTTTTTTTATAAGTGGTTTTTTATTACAGAAATACACTCGGAGGTTTGCCATGCCTGCCGAGGAGCGACCACTATTAGGATCAACTTTTTTCTTTTTTTTTCCTTTTTGATGTTAGTCGGATACTGGGCTCGATCCAAGGCCCTGCGGCATGGTAGTGCACACTATTAACCAGTATATCACAATGGCCGACATCCCCCTTCCAGTCCTTCAACAATTTGTATGCATAGGGTACCATTTTGATTCACTAGAAACTTGAAAGGTTTTTGGGTTAAATACAGTCTGCTCACTCCTTTTTTCCAATAACCAATTCTATTGCTTTAATATCGTAACATACATACATAATATGTAAATATGTGATCATATTTTAAAACCACAAGATGAATTACTGCTGTTCATATTAAATTTAATGAACTCAATAAACTTATTTCCTTTACATAAATCAATCAGTTGCACAACCGCCGCCTACAAGCAACGCAGAGCAACAAAATGGCTAAATGTTGGCACGCCCACACTCACTTTTGGCAAAAAAAAAATACACGTATTTGTGTGTAGAAATATCCTGCAGGAAACTAGATGCCAATGCGAAACTTTCAGTTTCCTAAACTGAATAGCTCGAAAGTAGTTCAATAGTACCAGTGACTTGGCATCAGAATCAAATTGGGTGAAGGTAGTGCACAGGTGATGTATACAAAATGGAGATCGAAAAAACAAATTTACATTGAATATGGCAAAACTCCGAAGCCGATTTGTCTCCAAACTAAAATTGACAATAGATGAGGAAATTTGTTCCAAAATACATTGAAATATATCGAAATTTGGAATTTTTTAATTTGTGCCGACACACAAGTTCTAAAAAAATCACGAAAACCACCCGAAACAGAATTTAGTGTAGGTTGTAGGTAGGGTTTGATATAAAAATAGTTCCAGAACCCTCAATTTATGAGGAGTAAACATCTTTTCTCTCGATATGGATAACACTGGCGTTAACCCAGCGGTAAATTTGTAAATTTTTTGCATGTGATTGAAATATTTGCTAGCGAATTCCAAAACACAAATATAACCGCGTGCAACTTTTCGTTGCATAGTTTTAGGCATATGCACTACAGTAGAGTTTTGATAAAAAGCAATGCGGAATTTCTGAAATTATTTTCACTCATTTTTTTTTGCGCTAAATTTTGCGTGTTTTAGCAACACGGCTCGTTCGTATAGTCAGGGACCCTTTAGGGACCATTTCGCCACTAGTTAGGGATATTTTAGGAATATTTTCGTATTGTTTCGGGACTAGTTCGGGCCACTTTGGAATTAGTTCAGAACATTCGGGGGAAATTCGGTACTAGTTCGGGACACAGATATTTAGACAGCAAATTTCCTGAGTACCCGGTATTCACGAATATTTTTTTAAAATAAATCTTCGTACTCGACGTGCTTTTCTATTAATATATTCACTATTTTTCACTATTTTAAAAATCAAATATATTTTCAAAAGAGGATGTTTAGGTCTTTAAACTGATTACGATCTATTATTTGACTTCGATTGTTGCGAATATTCTTTGTTTAAATTTGAAAACACTTCTTAATTTTTTCTGTAAAGCTATATTTAATTGGGTTACCGAACAATATTTTAACGATTGATTAGCCATAGTTATAATTTAAGATGTTCTTTTAATAAAAGCTTAATAAATATATCAAAAATTTCAAGGCTAACTTTTTATTTCTTAATTCATAGTCGAATCTTCTAAAGTTACTTATGTAGTTTTAATAAAAGACCGCAGATTTATGAACTGCTACAATTCCTTTTAGGGTATGTGTAGGTATGTTCTACTATATACATACTATGTTTGTACATATTACATACATATGTATATATGCGTGTCCGAGCAGACAGCATTCATACATTTAAATTAATGTGGTCAGCCAACTGGCAATTTGTGACCAGGCATATGTTTCACACTGAATCGGATTAATTTCATAATTTATATTATTCATACATACTTCATATGTTTGTGTATGAAATTCATATAATTATCTGAAATATTTATGTACATACATACATGTAACTGACATTATTTATAAAATAATAAAAAAATATAATAAAAAATCTGCAATATTTCGAAATTTTTGTTGGAGATACCTTTTAATTAATTTTGCAAAGTACGAATATGATAGAAAGATTTACTTGTACTCAGATATACGAAAATACCATATTTGATCGAGTAGTAAACTGGTATGGGCGTTGACATCGACATTGCCTACATTTTCTTCCATCAGCCTTCAGTGGAATATCGTAGAACATATTTGTATACATATGTAAATCAAAACTCTGGCCCTTGTCGACACTAGCGGTAACTCTTTTTATACCCAGCGCACTTGTGCACAAGGGTATATTAATTTTGTTCACATAACGGTTGTTTGTAACAGCCAAAACGAATCGAGATAGATATAGACAAATGTATACATAAATGCTCAGAATGAATAGAGAAGTCGATTAAGCCATGTCTGTCTGTCCGTCCGTCTGTCCGTCCGTCCGTATACACGATTACTCGAGCAAAAATTTAGATATCTCAACGAAATTTGGTATGTAGGTTTCCGTTAATCCAAGGTAAGTTGGTGTTGAAAATTTGCGAAATCGGACAGTAACAACGCCCACTTCCCATATAACGGTAATTTTCAGAAATACGAAAACTGCGATATTTTAGTAACTACTGAAGATAATTCACTCAAAATTGATATTTACAATAAATTTCAGACGAAAAATAAGAATATTATAAATTTTTAGAAAATGGGCGTAACCACGCCCACTTATGGTTACATGTGCATATCTTGGTAACCGCTACACCAATTTCTTCCAAACTTAGCACAGTTGTTGGTATTAATACAGCATACTAAATGGCCGAAAATTTAAAAAATCGGACAATAACCACGCCCACATCCCATATAACGGTAATTTAGAGAAATACAAAATCTTCGATAAATCAGAAAATATTAAAGCTAATTTACTAAGAAATACGTTTATGGTAAAATTTTGGAAAATGGGCGTGGCACCGCCCACTTATGATCACATATAAGTATCTCGGTAACCGTTATACCGATTTCTTCCAAACTTGGTATTTTTATTGTGCTTGCCACATAAAAGCAAAACGTTAAAAATTATTGAAATTGTTCACACTACAACAAAAACCCATAAAAAATTAAAGTTTCTAACGCTTGAATAAAATCTATTTTTATATGGAAGAAAACGCGCTATACTCTAGGCAAAGAAACATTATCAAAAATCAACAGTATTTTGTAGCGAATTTAAACTTGCAATTTATTAATATATACTTAAATTGAATGGGCAACAAAACCGCATATCCGAAAACCTTCAAAAAATTCTGAACAAAAAGTGTGAAATTTTGATAAAAATTTGACGATTTTTCAATTGTTACAAGGCTAGAAACTTTGAGTTTTATGGGTTTTGTTGTAGTGTGAACTATACTTTTATTAAAAATTAATAAAATATAAATGAAACAAAATATTCTCAAAATATGGGGCAAAAAATATTGTACGATTTTGACTGACACTCACTGTGTACGCCTGCAATGCCATGTCGTCTACAAACAAGCAAAACCATTTAGTGAGCTTAGCTTCGTAAATCCCCATTGCCCTTAGTCGACTAACCGCATTCGGAAGTGATGAATTGAGCGAGAAAGTAAACGAGTAAAAAAGCTTCGAATGGCATTTGAATGGATCGGAGTGAAGATTAAATACCTTTTAAGGCGCGCACGCAGTTTTCACACCGACGCTTCTATGCAACGTACATATGTATGTGTCGTAATAAGTGCATCAAAGTGATCGAGTGTGACGCGCATATATGTATGTTTATTTGTTTGTATGTATGCTCAGAGCCAATAGAGTGCCCCTATCAAACCATTCATCACTTACCCCTTTCAGTGTTATGGGATTATCGCGGAGCCTCGGACATTGGCATTGATTTAGCTTTGTGGACAACAGTGAAGGAGGGCGGAATGGCCACTATGTATGTATGTATTCGCCCTTAGCCGAGATTAGCACAGATACATACATATACGAATGTTCAAAGGGTTAGTTGGGCGAACTGCCAAGCAGCAGCACTCAAAAACTTTCATTAACACTCATAGTGACAACCGCCGCTGTGGAATTTTTCAACAACTCTTTACTTTTTGATGCAAACAGTTTATAGGTATGTATGCATTTACATACATACATGAATATGTCTGACAAAGTTTGTATGTATGCCAGGTGTCAATTAGTTGCCATTAAGGCAACGTCTGTGAGTTTTTTGCTCTTCCTCCCCCGGAGATGCTAATTATAAGTGGAGCTCCACAGTTCTCACTCTGTCATCAATTCTCTATTATAGACCCATTTGTCTGTTTCTCCGCTATGTAGTTTCGCTACGGCTTTTACTATTTTTTTTTTTTTGATCCAAATGTAGAGATGTAACGTTTGCGGCTTCTTTGTGCAAGAAATTAGTGACTGGTCCTTCTTTTGTGAATCAGAGTTTCCTGATTTCCCATAATAAGCTCGAATTGAAATTTCAAAGCGGCTGAAAATCAACTAATTCAATTTAGAAGTTAACAAGACATCGCACTTTAATGGTGAATTTAGGCAACGATGGTAGAAGTGATATCTATGAATACATATTTTGACTTCTGAGTTTTTTAAAGGATGGAAAAACCTAATTTTTAGTCTTACACACCAGACTTTGTTCAGAGCCAAGGTGGATTGGCTACAGAGGACGGCTTCCATACTTGTCATTACTCACTTCCACCGGTGCGCCGAGGTAGTAACCGGACACTGCCTTATGGGTACGTATGGAAAGAGATTGGGATATTTGTCGCAGCTGCTGGGGAGAGAAAGAAGTGGAGAGCATTGAACATACCATCCATTCTACTGTCCCGATTTGGCTAAGATGCGCAACCACTTCAACAAGTACTTTCAGATTGCTTAGTCGACTTGAATTCAGCGAAAATTATAAATTTTTTGTGCTAGATAAAACGCACTCAGTGGTTCCATTATTAAGCGAGGGAAAGAAACACATCTACGATATCTTCTCTAGTCCCAAGTTATCCATATGTATTTGTTGCAAAGATTATGTATACATATGTATACAAAAATCTCAAAGAATGCAAGTCAGGAACACTAAAAATAAAATTTCTTTCTAAAATAAAATTCCTAAAAAAAAAAAAATTTATAACCAAAATAAATCACTTTATAATACACCAAAAATCCATTTTGATGAGCTTCAAGTGGTTTACACAGCCCAGCGCGCT
>NW_023458556.1:14547414-14562590 GCF_013731165.1 Rhagoletis pomonella | reverse complement strand
TGGTGATGGAATACAATTATTTTATGATTGACTAGCTCCGAACATTTTTGAATGACAGATTCATTAAAAATATTCAATTTCAGAAAGTGATAATACAAGAAAAAAATGTAGTTACCTGCATTGCGATTTTTCACTGCTAAATAACTCTCTTGGTGATATAAACTGGGCTAATTTGTTGTTTGGTGAAAACATTTCGGGTTTTTATTCTAATTTTAAATTTTGGCTTCTGGAGGTATGTTTTTACTAAATTTTTCTTAAAAAAGTTAAAAGTATGTCATATAAAATACCTTGACACACAAAAGCGCTTAAAAGGCTTAAGAATTTAAAAAACCAATTCTACAAAAGGTTCAAGTTTACCAAAAAATCACACGTTTTTTTCAAAGGCCTACATTATTTAAAGGAATTTAATCACTTCAATAAAATCCTTTATAATAAATACATTCGTAATACTGAATTAAACATTAAAACGAAACCTAAATATTTCTGGAACTACATTAAATCGAAACGATCGTACTCCGGTATACCTATGTACGTCAATATTCTTGGAGGAAAGGTTTGCCGTTATTCCATCAGATGTTGCTAAATTTATTTGCGGATTCTTTAAAGTCGAACTTTGCTTATGACGATACAGAATTTTTACCAAATTTTTCTTCGGAGATTGATTCGTATCTCAATTTTGGTTCTTAAAATCATCAAATTCCACAAAAATCGTGTCTCGAATGTACGTAAGTTACCATGGAATTGCCAATGTATGTATATAAAAATCAAATTATGTATGTGTCTATGTATGCACGAAGTTGCATCCTAAACCGCTTTACCGATCATACCAAATTTTGTCACGCCCGCTGCAGACATCCTAAAGATGGTCATAGTTAAAAAAAATTTCAATATATCAAGGGGGGCGGCACTTTCATACAAACGGAATTTTTCATAGCGCATATCTTTGCATTTATGGTGGAGTACTGGAGCTTGGTATGGAGATATGAAATCACTGAACGTGGGATAAAGCCCGAGGCTATAAATTGAACTATATGAAATTCGTATGTCAGATACATTCGTTATGTATGTATGTTTTGGGTAAAATTTGGCACATTCATTTCCTTTTAAAAATCTGCACTGCTGCATACGAGTGTACTTGTAATATACTGATCGCAAGCTGTTTGAAGCTTAGCTTATTTGATTGCAGCAGTCGCGATCAAAGCTCTCGCCACTTACATATGTATGTAGCTCAGTTCCGTACCAGAAGTTGAGTTTTGTTTGAAAGCTTAGTTTAGAAGCTGTAGACCACTGATGGGCACTGCCTTGCCCGCCGAAAAAGCTATTTTAAGCTTCCTATACATTTTGTATAGTAAAAGTTATGTACATACATAAATATGTATGCTACGAAACTGTTGTTGATAAATAGAAGCGAGAATATACACTAGGCGACAAATTAAAGTGCACACATTCACAATTATTTTCATGAACAATTTTTTGCATTATTTATTTATGAAAATATAGTTCATTCTTTGTCGCCGAGTGTAACTTAGCTTTTACAGTTATATATGTATATATTTATTCGTCATCTGCAAAGAAGGAAAACGGATAGTTCTTACATACATACACAATTTCAGCACATATTTTCTAAGTGCAGTTTTTTAAATTTTACAGGAGATAAAAGCGAATTTTTTATTAAACGCATTTTCTCATTTTCTTCAAATATTTTGAAAAACTTCGATAACAAAATGTTTGCGTATTCAAAGCTAAACATGTAACTTCATACGAGTCAGTAGAGTTTGAAGTTAATGGATATTTTTCGTATTCTGTTGAATTTAGTGGATTTTCTGAGATTTATTTGGATTTTTGTAATTCTGTATTTTTGCAAAGGGAGCATTTTTAATCTGTCCTTCCTGTATTAAGATGTAACTATTCGTAAAAAGTAGCATTGTACAAATTTCACTCGAAGCTGGGATATACATGTACATATGTATGTACGCAAGTACAGCTTTAATGTTCAGTTTGGAAAGTTAAAAAGATGTGTTAAGATTTTAAACGCAGACATTGTTTGATGGCAAAGTTCTAAACATCATTTAAAAAAAGGTATTATTTTTTTCCATTTAGAAAAGTCCCTACGAGTGAGAGTTTAACATTATAAACTTTTATGGACCACCCTAAAGCTCATATGCACACAAATATTATTTGGCTTAATAAGCGATAATTCTATACGCCGGCTATCAGTTTGCGCTGAAAGAAGGCAGGCTTGAACGCTTTTAAAGCAACCAGCTCTACAGTTTTAAAAGTAAACATTAAAAAATCGTTTACCAAAAAAATAATTACAAAATTTGCAGAAATGTCTTAAAACTGAAAAAAAATAATATTGAATAGGGAGTAGTACTAAAACAAAAACCGTAAAAAATATGAACAACATTGCGAAGTAAGAACAACATTAAGCTGAAGTAAGCCAGTTATTTAATTGATGTTTTACAAAGACTATTTTTCATTATTTTCCTAATAGTTTGCCAACGCGGATTTTTCATTATGTTCTTCAATATTTTTTTTTTTTTTTGGTTTTGGGGAGTTTAGAAAAATGAAGTCTAATGAGTTAAAAACACTGTGAATAGATTGCAGCTTTTTGTTTTCGAAAGTAGAAAAGTTCCAAATTTTATTTTCTGCTGAAATGCCTTTTTAGTCGGGTAGGTAGAAATTCCTACCATCGTTCAGAGAATTCTATTGATCTTATCCATAAAAAATAAAGCAGCTTTATAAAAGGTTTATAAACTGGAAAATGTATGAAAACGTCAATTTATAAAGCTCTTTGAACCTACTTTATTTTTTATGTATAAGGCCATAAAATTTGAGTACATAATTTTTCCTTATTATAAAAGCTCCTTTATAAAAACAAAGGGAAAAAATATTAAGATTTCCTAAGAGTCTTTTGTTTGACGTTCATAGTTTAATATTTCATATAACTTGTGAATAATTTAATTTAAGTGGTCTTTTCAAAAGGATGGCAACGCTTTTCCTCGCCGAGGCGGATGTACGGTCTCTACGTTTCATTCGAACAACTCTCAGATTTTGAACACGAATACTTACCCTGACGTTTTAAATGGATTCAAGCAGACCTTTAATATGTGCATATGTGGTTATGTATGTATGTATGCATGCATGTACATTTGTATATAATGTGCATGTTTACCAGAGTTTGGACCCAAGGATAAATCGAACTTTTTTACTTAAAAATTTTGACCTAAAGCAAAATTTACATTGAAAATTTAAATTTTTAATTTTTGTGTACGAATCTATAAGAAAAGTAAGCTTACTACTTAGTTACAGTTTTGAACACCAAAGGTTAAACCTAGAAAAAAAGATCGCAAAGCCCAGAAAAGTTACGAAAAATCGCGGAAGGTCTCAAAAAAAAGAGAAGAAAAATATGAAGAGTTCAGAATTGTTACAGACAATTCAGAGTTCAAAAAAATATCATAAATTTGTTTTAATGATCGAAATGAGTTGCGAAAAGCCCGAATGGAAGCCGAATAAGTAAAGCGTTCAACTTTTTGTTAATGCCTAAAAAAGTAGCAACTACTAATTTCTGGTGAAACATGTATGTATATCAAGCCACCTTTATCTTAACAAACAAAAGGAAATTTTTGTGAATTTTTCACTACCAAACATTATAAGTCAAAATGTTTAAAGCTATTAGAGGTAATGCAAAGGAATTCTTGTGGTATGTTCGAAAATGGGGCAAATAAATTTTTACTCAGATTTATGTACATTTTATTTAACCCCACTATGTTTTTATTATGGATTCATTTAAGAAAAATTATTTCTGCTACACTATTGCGCGCAGCACTTTTTTATAGAGCTCTGAACATGGGCGTAGCCAGGTAGGGGCATGGGGGGTGCTCGAGCCCTCCCCCACTAATATATATGTAAAATAGTACCCTGAAATGCCAGCTTAATGGGGTCGAGCAGCTGATTTTTTTGAATTATTTTTCCTTTAAGTGTCAAAAATTGCTTATTATTTTTTCAAAAAAATTCTAAATTGTCAAAATTAATTTTTATGTTAAAAAGTAGCGATTGGGAACCATCTGTTGAAATGTTCGCTTAATTCAGAAGCACACACGCTGACTATTGGGCCTGAAAATAATGGCTCAATGCTTTTGGAAGCACGAAAATTTCCAAGAACGAAAGTCGCAATAGTTTTTATTTTTTTATATATTTTATTAAAATAATTTTGTATATGTTTTTTTATTATTTACATGGCTCACATGATATTACATAAAAAATATAATATTTTTTTGAAACTTTAACACGATTGGAGTGAAGTCCGCACACAGGTTGCAATTACTGTGGATGTGTACTCCGCTTGAAAAACTAAACCAACTGTATTGAAATATGTACATAATTTCAGATCCACTGAAAACTCTGCTAGCAGGCAAACATCAGAGTGGCGCAGAGTAAACCGGCATCAACTACGAATTAGTACTTATCGGGAGTTTCAGGACTGCGCTTGCTAAGTAACGCTAAAAAGTTTTGATATTTTAACATTTCGTTAAATTGTTGTTTTTCATATTTTTTTGTGTGTTCAAAATGGCTTTTAATAAGCAACCGTATACAGAAATGCACAATGAACTGCTTCAATCTAATTTTAACGGCGGTACTGCACCGCCGCCGCCGGCTTATATCCAATCCGAAAATGTAGCCGCAAGGCCTACTGCAGCTAGCGCTGTGCCTCTGCATATAACAGAGCCCATACCAACCTACACACCCATCTATACAAATCCCAATCCGCCAGTGGGTCCAAAATCCACCAAATTGCGTTGCCCACAGTGCAAGTGTATGGTGGAGACGAAGGTTCGACATCGCTCGACCACCAAGACGCATCTGGCATGTTTGTTGCTCTCGTGGTCTTGGTAAGTGTGTAAATCATAAAATAGTTATATATCGATGGTCAAACATTGAAAACTCATAACTGGATATTTTTTCGAAATTTAGTTATGTATAAATATAAAAATATTGCAAATTTTACTAGCAGCCTAATTCAATTTCGGAAAAATTGGCAGGTGGGAGTTTTCTATGTTAAAAATATGTACAAAAGTATAGTAGTACATATGTATGCTTGTATGTCTTAAATTTATGCTTAAATTTACTCTTTTTATTTTCTTTGTCCCTATGAATATAGCATTTGTTGTTGTCTACCATACTGTATGGATACGTGCCGAAATGCAAATCACTTCTGCCCGATGTGCGGCACTTTTCTGGGAACCTATCAATCCTGAGCGGATTTTTATTACAAAAAAAAAAAAAACAGAGAACTCGGGGAGTTAAAAGAATGCAGCGTTTGCAAATTTAAAAGAAAAAATGAAGTGGTAAAGAAACAGAAGGATGGATTTTCTCTTTCATAATTTGTAGTATGTAATATTAATTTTTAAACTTAAAAACTTAAGAAATATGTATGTAACTCAATATTTTTGAAATAAAATTAAAATGTTTAAAATACAATGAATATCCAAAATGCAATTAGCCTTTGGATAATTAATTTGCATGGTGAGTACGTTTATGTATGTATGTATGTACATTAGGTAGGTCCAAAAATGCATGTGGAAAATTTAAGTCGGAATTTTAATGCTGTCGCCCCCCTTGGATTATTCTATACCGAAAAAATATCCCTATTTATTTTATTTTGAAATCAAACATTATTTAGAGGTCGCTCAAAGTGCTCAAAGTTTATCATGTTTCCAGAAATTATATATAATTCTTGAAAATAAATACTTTTCGATCGAAAAGCTCGGTTGCTCTTCAGAAGACTGCCAGTAATAATACCCACTTGTTTATTTAACCTCTTTTTCAATAGTAACTTTATTTCATAGGTCCGCCCAAACCTCCTGAAAATGCCATCGTTAGTTTTAAAAAATTGTCTCCTAAATAGAATCGATGGAAAATTACAAGTTTTCAAGAATTCCATACCATTTCTACGAAAGGTTGTTTTTTCCCCATTATAAAATACATTGAAAATTTTGAACGGCCTCTAAATCTTTTTGATTTCCAAGTGAATAAATAGGGTTATTTTTTTTTCGGTTCACAACAATTTGGTTGACAAACGAAAGGGGTTAAAAACGATTTATTTCGAAAATATTTTTTAAGTGGGTTGCCACCTTCTCAAAAAATAACATTAATTAACAACTTAAAGGCAATATTTTATTACGGGTACAAAACGAGATAGGTATGTATAAGCTTTATTACAAAAATATTTCTGAAGGGAGCTGTATAGAAATTTAAAATAAATTTGATCAGTAAGTTAAATAAAATATTTGAATATGGGTCACAAACAGGAGAGGCTTTACAAAAAATCTGAAAAATATTTTTGACGAGGGTTGAAACCAGTCACCTGCTTAAAAAGTTAAGTTCTACTTTAAATTATAAGTTCGTCGAACTTTATATGGAATATTATATGGATGCCCAACGAGCGGGATTGAATTTCACATGCAAAAGCTGCTCATAAAAAGCCAGCGCTATTTTGTGTAACAACAGCAAGAATCGTAACACAAATTGGAGCTGATGAAGCTTAACAAAAATGTGAGACCGAAATATTTATTTTTTTATACATACACATATATGGTCAAATTACTTCAGCGCCTCCTGCCGATTTAATACTATACATACATACGTACATATGTATGTACAGCTACGCTAATGAAGCAATGTTATAAACAACCAAGAAATTTGATTCCGTTTCTTTGTAAACATCGATGCTTAAAGACACTTCACACTTATTAATTCACTTAAGCAGGGATCACACGATTTGTATATTTACACATTTGGCAGCCACAGAGTGGTGTTGTCTAGAAATTAGGTCGGTGTTATGCAAAAATTTTGTTTGGCAAACTGCGTGCAATTGTTGTTGCAGCAAACTCGGAGAGAGCGAGTTTGGCGACTCTCACAGAAAACTAATTTTGTTTGGTCAAACTGCAGCAAATTCGGTGTTGTCATATAAAAAAATTTTAAATTTTGCGCGTTATGTACATCTGAAATTCTCATTTCGTGTTGGCAATAGCCATGAAAACCATAATGAACGTGCAACCCTGTGCCAAACTCGACATAACCACCTCCGAGCAAACTAAGCAGCCGCCATTTAATTTGGCAAACAAAAGTTTGTCTGCATAACACCGACCTTATTATCGATAATGAGTTCAGGTCAATAACAACTTTCCAAATAATACCACTCTGTAACGGTGAAAATGTATAAATCTGTACAAATGTACAAATCGTGTGATCCCTGCTTAAGGTGGCTTATTAGAACGCGCAAGTTTCCTTTTTGAGTAACTTTGGATTAAATTGCGCCACTATTTGCAAAGGTCTAGCTACGAAATCTGTTGAAAATCTTTGAAATCGGGCAATAACCATGCCCACCTACCATATAACGGGAATTTACAGAAACACGAAAACTGCGATAAATCAGTAACTACTGAACCTGATTCTCCTCAAATTGATGATTGCAATAACCGCTTAGCATAAAATTTGATTATTATACATTTTTGGATAGTGGGCGTGGCTCGCACAGTAGTATTTCGGCGGAAAAAAATAAATTTTTTGAAAAGTGATATTTGCCTAAAAAATTCATTATAACTATTCATAGGAAATAAAATAGGTTTAAAGAGCTCTATAAAGTGACATTTTCATAAAAATTTTCGATTTATAAAGCAGCTAAAGTGTTCTTTATTTTTTATAAATTTTGGTATAAATTTTTGGAGGTATAATAAATTTTTTATGTCCGTTGGAAAAAACAGTACAGATTTTTTTTGTCTGGATGCAGATGCACCCTAATGTATACATACATAAAACACACAAAGTTTATGTAGCGAATTTTTTCTCTAACTTCACGAAGCATTTCGGAAATATTTGGTTGTGTGATTTCCCTCATTCCATCCACGGATATGCCAGCGATAACGGGTAAACATGCTTTGTGTTTACTGAAATTAAATGCTTAAGTAGGTATTTAGGCATTCACACATAGGTATGTATGTATTTACATATGTACGTATGTACATCTGAAAGCAATTATGTGAATAAGCATTTTTCGTTTATGCTCGATACACTGTGTACACTCATAGGTTATTAATGCATGTTTGTAGAAGTGTTTGTCCCAGTACATTATAAAACGCCTACGCATATACATACACAGTCGATAAAAAAATAAGTGAATCAAAACATAAACAAAATAACAAGGATTTAATAAGCTACGCAGTCATCAGTGAATGGTACACTTAATAAAGAAACTGTAACAAGAGGCTTCTTTGATTTTTTAATCAAAGGTCTTTTACGGATAGACATATACAGTCATGGGAAAAATAATAGAGATGCGATATTTTGACCAGTTTCGGCTATTTTTATTTTCATTGTTAAATGTTTATTATTTTTTATAAAAATCTGGCTCAATATCTAACAATAGTCATATAAGTCCAAATTTCAAACTTTGTAGAAAATCGTGAAAAATTCAACTAAATTTTAAACAGCAACAACCCTTTCACTAAGAATTTTTAGAAAAATCTAATTAAGCAGTTTTATAGCCGATTAAATTCTTGCTCAAACTGCGTGGCGGATAATTCGCGTTAATTTTTGATAATGTTTTTTGCGGATGGTGTTATTATTTTATTCCATATAAAAAAAATTTCGAGCATATATTATATGGAAGAATTTTAGAGTGCGCATACGCCGAGATATTTAAGCATCCAGGGTTTCATAGACAAATCTACCTCTAATTATGAATGCTACGTCGTCTGCATAGGCAATTGCCCAATAGCCTCCCTTCTCTAGCTCATCCAGCAAGTCGTTTATGACCGCTATACAGACCAGAGGCGAAATTAACCTACTTTGCGAGATGCTTTTGTGTTTTGTTCACCCTGCCCCACTCTGCCGTGGCAGTTCTAACTCAGAGCGAGTTCCCTATAATCCTTAATCCGGGAAGTTTACTTTTGGCTTCACTATAGACTTCACAGTTGAGAGCTGACCCCGTCCTCGGAGATAAACGCCACTCTGACGACCTTCCTAGCTCTGGGGATGCAACTAATCCCAACGAAATTTGCGAATATAGAAGCCAGTCACCTACATGACGTCCCAAACTCCTTTGCGTCTGTACAGGTTTGAAGAGGTTTATTTCCCATTTTAGGCGACGGTTATCCAGCAGGTCGGAAATGACCGAGAAACCCTCATGCTTGACTACGAAGGATGTTTCTCATGGGAGTGGGTTTCAAGCAAGCTGTACAAGTAGCAACTCTTCACTTCGCATAGTCCGTTTTTATTTCTCATAGTCCAAGGAAGTGGGCTCAACGCAAGAATGCGTCTGGAGGAATCATGACAACCATTCTCGATTTTGCATAAGGCTCCCCGTGAAGTTCTCTCTTCGTCTTGCAAATTTCGGACTTTCAAATTCCCGACCCTCCTTTCTCAAGTTCCCAGCCAGTATACACTTTGCTTCTCCGGCACTATATGAACACTTAGTGCTCGTCTTCTCTACCTACTTTCAGGGATGAACCTACTCAGTAGAGTGGAAAAGCGTTCATTCCATAATTTAAGTCTGTTCTGCATATCGGTTACTATGTCACTAGGTCATCTAACTTTCTGGTTAAATCGCGGACGGCTTCGGGTTGAGAAGCCGACGAAATTTTTTTAACACCAAAAACAATTATTTTGCATTCGGCATAAGCAGCTTACGACCTCCGGTGTTTACTCCAAGTATTCCTCGGGCATCGATGGTAAATCCGTTTGGAAGTGAGCTAATATGAGAACACAAACCCCCAGCCATGTGTAATGCCCTGTGCTTGGAACCTGCGAAGTAGAAATAAAACGACGATTAAATGGCACGAAATAGCTTCGGTTGAGGTCCGTCTTCTTTTGATGATGACCATGGCGAACGAACAAAATATGTACGTACATACGATTGTAAATAAATTATTTCCCACTAAATATACACTCTTCAATTCAAAGATTTGCTTGAGGCTTGACATATTCGCAATGCATCGGAGAGCACAACAATAAGAACACAAAGCGAGTTGTAAGACAATAAGTAAAAATTTTGCGAGTAAGCTTATATCTATATGTATGCACATTAGGGTGGTTCAAAAATGCATGTGAAAAAGTACAGCCGGTATTTTTATGCTCTCCCCCTAGGGTTGTTCTATACCATGAAATATACCCCTATTTTTTGTTTTGAAATCAAAAAATATTACAGAGCGCTTAAAGTTTTCCATGTATTTTATATGGGGGAACGGCAGCTTTTCATAGAAATGGTATAGTATTTTTAAAATCAATATTTTTCTATTGGAAGACTCTGTTTCTCTGCAGGAAATTCCCAATAATAATACCCAATTTTTTATTTAAAAATTTTTTTCGTCGCAACTATAATTTAAAGGTCCGCCAAAAACCCACAAAACCCCCGAAAAATGCAATAGGGTGACCAATAAAGAATCATTAGTATTTAAAAATGGTTAAATAAAAATTGGGTATTATTATTGAGAATCTCCTGAAGTAAACCAGAGTTTTTTGATCGAAAAATATTGATTTTCAAGAATTCTTATAAAAATACATGGAAAACTTTGAGCGCTTTGAGCGACCTGTAAATGTTTTTTGATTTGAAAATAAAAAAATAGGAGCATACTTTTTTCGATATAGAGCAATCCTAGGGGCTGAGAGCATTACAATTCCGACTTTACTGCTTTTGGACCACCCTAATGCACATACGCGAGCTGGCTGCTAACGCTTTTCTCTGTATTTTTAGTCTGCACATCTGTCTACATTTTTAATTCGCCTAAGAAAATATGCAACTAATGGCCTTTAGTTGTTCTTTATTTGTTTATTCAAGTATATTTACTTTTTACATATACAATTACGAGTACTTTTAGTAAAATATCAGTCCTTTATTTTTATTTTCATAGCAAATAGTTAACGACCATTCAGCCAACTGGCCTCATCCTACTTGTAGCGTCCACATATGGACACACAAATGCATGCATCTCAATAGAGTGGTGCAATGGCACTACCCCGCATACATCCGGGCGCATGCATGTCCTTCAGCCGCTTCTTCAACGCCACTACTTACATACTTACATACGTTTATGTAGCTTTAACAGCTTTCCAATTGAGCAGCGTATACTAGCTTGGCTGCATTAAGCGCTTAAGTATTTCGCTTGTCAGTGAGTTGACAGCAAGAAATGTTCTTCGCTTTGTGCCATCCTCCTTTTCAGCCTTTCGCACTTTCTTCCTCCTCTTCCAGTCGCGCCAAAGTCAGGTCTAGCCATCATCATGTATACAAACAATTTAATCAAGTTGCGTGTAAATTGATGTTCGCTTCTATTTGTTATTGTTTTTATTGTTGTTGTGCATTTCTGCCTCCCGGCTTAACTCTTCAACTGCATGTTTGTTTGTGTCGTCGGTTGATGGCTCTATATTCGTATGCCGCATTGGCACAACGTTGCTGAGAGTTAATCCTTTTCGGGACATTGTGCAATTTGAGGAGTGCTAGTATATTGTTGATAAGTATGTATGTGCAGCTGCTGCGGGCGGGTGAAATTCAACGTTATTTTAACACTGAAATTTCTCTGAAATGTATGTAAGTATTAACTTCCATATACTTTTATTTTATGCTGCGAAATGCACTGAATACATTTGATACATTTGTTATGGCAGTTGCATTTGTTGTTGGCATTCCATGCGTGGTAACGCCTTAATGCATTTCGTGCGTCTTGTGCGTAATAAATTATTTAAGAAAAAGTTACTGTCATCATTTGTAATGAAAAGTTGCTAAATGCATCCGATTTACTTGCTAACTGGACCGGCATACATGACAATCCCATTTGATTTGTGTTTCTGCCTCGCCTTTGGAAGGAAAAACTATGAGTGTTTTGACAGCCAAGTCTCGAAAAATTTAAACCTGAGATCTTTGAAAACCAGTAATCAGCTCCGATTTATTCTTAAACAATGTATGTATGTGTATTAGGGCGGGTCGATTTTTTTCCACGCTGCGCTAATAGCATATGAATATTCTACGTGTAGTTCTAAGCAAATTTGCCGAATAAACCTTAGGTCTCAAATCAATTTGGAGTTTGCCAAATTGCGAAAATAGCTTTCGAAGAAAATGGGAAAGTTTTCACTGCTGCGCCCTCTGGTGGAAGTTTTAAGAAAAAGGTAAATGCAGAAACGGATCCCTCATACCAAAAAAAAAGCCCTTATAGGATGTTTTTGTACACAATTCAAAAACTTCTTTACGAAAATTTCCTATACAAATTGACACAGCCTAATGTATATGAATATTTACTCATTTAAAATCCTCATTCCATACCATCAAACCCGAAATCAATTGTCAGAATCAGCAACCAAAAATTATTTAAGCGTACGGGGATGCCTACTTTTAAATACTAAGCCATCATAACAATCGATTTAGATAATTTTATGAACAAATCAATTCACGAATAGTAAGCATAAAACATAGACCGAGTGAAAGTAGCACGACTATATTTAAAACGCTTCGTTGCCAATTGTCTGTTAACAACAAAATTCTACCAAAATAGGAACAAGCTAAAATGACCGTTAATTTTTTATCTACATAGAGCTTTTATTTCCGCTGTCAATTAAGTGCGAAGGGAAACTTTTCCTAAAGAATAAAATTTACTTCAACCAGCGACCAAGCGCCGAGAAAGAAGCAATAACGCTGAGTTGTATTCTACATAGTTGCGCGACCGAGTGAAGGCGGGGTAAATGCTTAGGTCAACGACTGCATCAAATTTCGCTTGAAACAATTTTTTTCTATTTTTCACAAATTTTTATCGCATTCGTTGTATGGTGTCTTTTATGTATTTTATTTGCATACTTATGTATTTTTAATCGCCTGTGCAGAATAGCGTGTTTGCTGCTAAGCAGCCATGCAATGCGCGAAGCTGTGATAATAATAGTCGAAATGTCTGTTGAGGAAAACATTGCAAAGCAAATGTTGTGTGACCGTCGATGGTGTTGGAGAAGGCGCCGCTAGCGAAACCATGAAACAAGCAGCTTATCCGGATTAATGCAATTTGAATAATGAAACAAATCTGAAAAAAAAAAATATAAACTTTGCTGGAAACAAAATGAAGCAATGCGTGCAATGATATAATCGTTGAAGTGCTTCAAATGTAGATAGCAATAAAAACTGTAAATTTGTGTTTATATATAAATATATATACATAGTACTGTTGCTTACAGTTTCTCTTTGCCCCATTAAATTCTTTGGGCGATGGATTTGATTGCACGAAAAAGTTTAACAGAACAATGGCTTAGAAATGCTAAGTACCCTGGATGTTTCTATTGTCGCCATGGTTGAGTCGTTAGAGGTTAGGCGAGACTCTGTTAGATTTTTCAGAACTCTCCACTGTTTTTTCACAGCTTTCCTTGTTTTAGTTTTAAAAACTTTTCAGTGTCTCTCATGATTTTTTTGGGAATATATAGGACTTTTTCGAGATTTTCGGTGCTTTACTGAATTTATTCGCAATTTACTTTTTTGAGAGATTTTTGAAATTTTTCAGTATTTTGTGAGGCTATTCGAATTAGGATTTCTTTTAGAAATGTTGCGGGACTTTTTCGAGCCTTTTCGCAATATTTAAAAAATTTTTTCCGGACCTTTCGAGTTTTTTCAGATTTTTTCATGTTTTAATTTATTTCATTGTTCCGGACTTTTTAGAATCTTTCGAGTTTTTTGAAAATTTTTCGGACGGAATTTTTCAGTATGTTGGTTTCTGGAGTTTTTTCAGAATGTATGAAGATCTGGGGCTTTTTGGAAAATTTTTGGGGATTTTTGGAGTCCTTAGTTTTTTATTAGATTTTTTTTTGATACTTCGATATTTTTTTGGAACTTCTGAATTTATTCGTATATTAATTTTGGAGGCTTTCGCAGTTTCATCATTTTGTATTTTCTGAGACTCTTTGGACTTTTTTGAAGAGAATTTTACAATTTTTTCCTATTTAAGTTTATACGATTTTTCGGAACCTTTTAAGACCCTTGGGGGTTTTTGTGCTTATTTGTTTCTATTGTTTTCTTTTTTGAGATTTTTGGGACTTTATAAGTATTTTCTGGTCTCTTTGGACATTTTTTGAAACGTTTTTCGGGATTACTGTAGAAATTTCTGATTTGCCGCTCAGTGGGCTCTTAAAATGAATAAATCGGGATTCCTCCACCAAAGCTACCCCCTTTAATTTTTGACCTATAGCTTCATACGGGTTGCTTACCGCATCTCGCAAATAAGTTGCTGATATTTTCCAGAGTGCGCGAACGGGACAAAATAGTCAAGATTGAGTATAGTCGTGCAGCCGTAAAAGCATTCTCAGCAGAACGGCCATACCGCATTGCAATACTTTCGCTACAGAGAGATAAACTCCTACCCCTACATCATGATTCAATAATATCAGCTTGTAGCAATCGTACAGAAACAACATTCGCCGTTGGTATTGAAGACGGTTGTATTGGTTTTCTATACACTGAGAAAAACTAAATTTAGAATTAAAAAAAAGTAAGTAAAGTAAAGAATTAGTAAAAAGTAAAAGTAAGTAAACTCGTAATAAATTTGTGTATACAGGTTTTATTATTTAGTATGAAAATATTCAATTCAAATACGCCCATATTAAAATGAAGCATTTTGAACTACTTTGCTTTTTCAAATTAAGATAAAAAAAAAAAAATATAATTTCCATGCTGCCTACAGTAGGATTTTAACTCTAACTCTCTGGAAATTAACAAGCTGTGGAAGGCATCTTTGCGTACTCAGCTACAGCCAGACATGTAAATATGCTTTCAAAAGTTGAGTTTGAATCAACAGCACAGTACGGGGGCGTGGTTTTAAACCGTTAATCAATTAAATAATATTAATTTTTAACCGACTTCCAAAAAAGGAGGAGGTTATCAGTTCGTCGGATTTTTTTTTTTTTTTTATGTATGTTACCGCACTTTGGACCACGTCAACCGATTTCGATAATTCTTTTTGCATCGGAAAGGTAGTGTCTCAGAGGTGGTCCCATACTAATGGTTGAGATCCGATCAGTGGATCATGAGATATATATATATATATATATATTTTTTATATGGGAGTTGAAGTCGGTTTTTTTTTGCTAAAAATTACTTGTTACTATACGCTTTTTCGCTCAGTGAATTCATAAAATTTTTCTCAATGTTACACGCG
>NW_023458556.1:14532084-14547314 GCF_013731165.1 Rhagoletis pomonella | reverse complement strand
AGCAATCACCAATTATCCATGAGTTGTGCGCTATGACTGCCACAGTAGGTTTGATCCGTGAACGTCGAACGTCGCTAGCGATTCGATGAATGTTGCAAATACATACAATCGACAGAATTCATTCGACATCAACGTCAATGTAATAAATAATTCTGAAATTGCTTTTGAGTTTTTCTGTAGTCCTTAGGCAACACACACACACACACACACACTTTGCTTTCTACATAGCTTGCTACATAACTAATAGCATAGGAGCCAAAGTACGATATTTTCTCATTTATTTTACTTTAGTTTCATTTATTTGTTAGTCGTTTTCTTCCCTCTAATTTCGTCATTACAAAAGAATACTTGTTAATATGAATTCGAAATGTGCATGCAATATCTTCTACTCAATCGTCTACTTAGCGGTAACCTCTCTAATAAATACATATCATTCGTAGCTCGTAAAATAAAAAGAAACTACATCAGCGTAAGGATAAAGAAAAGTTTGCGTGCTGTATCGCCTCGCTACATTTACGGAAATTGCCAAGTAAATATATCATAATTGAATTTACGTGTCTAGTTCTGTGGGGTCTCGTGTGAGTACTATAACTTGCTGTAGTGCATTCAATAAATGAAAAGTGTAATTTTGAATAATGTGTTGAAGCTGAAATTTGTTATAATTTTGTGTAGGTATAGATATCAACTTAATTTATTACATTAAAAGCAATTGATGTCATTAGTGGTTGTTGTTTGAATGGAGTTCACATCATTTCAATGGTTTTCATTATATGTATAGATAACTGTGCAAGTAAATATATACATATGTATGTATATACGGAAATAGCTTAAATGGCAATTGGCCACGAATACGAAAACCAAGGTTATTACGAAGACGAATACAAATACGAAGGACAATCTGAATATAAAGACAAATACAAATACAAGACGAGACGAATACGAATACGAAAACCGAGGCGAATACGAAGGTGAACACGAATACGTATACGAATATAAATACGAAGACGACCATGATGACCAATATGGATACGGAAACGAATACGAAGACAAATACGAAAGCCAAGTCGAATGCGAAGACGTACCCCAAGACGAATTATAAGGCGAATACGATTATAATTACGAATGCAAATACGTTGACGAATACGAAGTTCAATGCGAATACGAATAGAAATGCGAAGACAAAGGATAATACGAAAACGAATACAAATACGAATAAAGCTCGTAGATGAAAAGAAAGACAAATATTTGATGGCAAATACGAATACGAAGACGAACGTGAATACGAATACGAATGCAAATATGGAAATGAAAACGAAGACGAGTATTTTGTCTGTCAAATTAAACTGGATTCTTACTTTCACAGCTGCATGGAATTTCGAAAAAATTCTAACGCTCTCGCAGGATTTCGTGCTGAGAAGGCGGTCTGTTAAGCCGAGCTCCAGAGCCGCACTGCCTGGGCGGTTGAAAAGGACCTCATACATTCCTATCTGCTCTTTCGTTTCTCCTTATGCCACTATTATGAATGAGGATGTCTTCCTGGCCACCTTTGCCGAAGAAAGATAAAAGGTCTGAGTTTTTTTTACGAAGGTCTTGATATTTTGACCGAAAGTGGAATTAATTTATCGGTAAAATTATGTACAGGATTTTTTAGTACAATTTAACGATCATTTCTACTTAGCACCCTCATCATGTTGGCCCTCTTGCCGTGGTGATGAGGCTTAAGTGGTGGGTTAGATCTTATTTCGGGGGACCTAACAAGCACGAATCAAGACAAAAGTTCGCACTTGTGATCCTCCAATCACAAATACTCACACGTACTCTCCGTACCGCATCGGTACTGGTACACTATGCCTATTAGATGGTTTGCACCGAGGGGTATCCATCTGTATTCTAACAGTGCTATCCTAACACCGGGTCGCCTCAGGAGGTAGAATGACCTTAACATGGCGGAGGGGACCGCCGTTGTCGTCGTCTCTACGTTACTACGCCTCTTCTGGGACAAACCTAACGATATCGAGGCCCCTTTCCGGCAAGCAGTCTGGCCTGTCCCCAGACAAGTTAACGAGAAAGTAGATCAACCCGGCGCGGGAAACAGACACACCTCCGCAAAAAGGACTTCAGGAGGCTAGGGTAACCCTGTCAAAGTTAAGTCTCTGCCACTCCCAAAGGAAAAGGAGCACCGATGAGAACAACACCATCTAAGTCATTGCGCGCCCTACTAAACTTTCTTCCGGAAGACCCAATTGCCAAACAGGGCGCAAGCATTTACGCCAATTTCTATGAGTAGTCAAATATTAGTCATGGTCATGGCATGATACTAACATAGTCTACAGGGCCACATAACTAGTAAAGAGTGATATGATTCGCCCAAAGGTGATATGGGTTTCGGGACACTGCGACATTTAGGGGAAATGTAAAGCCGATGAACTGACGCGAGTTAACGCTAAACGCACTGGCCTACTACTGCGTTTAAATAAGCCAAATATCAGCTGGTTGCTATCTCTTAGTTACACGAAGACTCCCCACTCTGAGTAGAAAATTCTTCGATATCTAGGAGGACCTTAAGTGCGTGCATATCGGGGATATCGTAAAATTTCTGCGTAACTCGATATTGTTTTAGGATGGATTACCTTAACCCAACCTTTATTTAGAGAATTTTAGCCTCTGTACTCTTATCATAACGGGACTTTTAGATCCTTCTTTAAAGAGGGTTAAATGTTAAACCATTAAATGTTACTGATGTGAAAGTGTAACTGAAAAAGTTTCCGATCAAACTTAAATGCGCTATACGACATTACTTTCATTCGAGGTACCACGATTTAGAACGTGTGTGTGCGTGTAAATCAAGAAAAAGTGCATAAATCGATTACTTGTCTTCAAAGATCGATATTAGAAATTTGAAGGAATTTTTTTCGTGTGAGGTTAGAATCCTGTAACCTCTTCACTTATGGGTTTTTTGACACATAATCTAGAAATTCAGTTAGGAGTGGTACTTAGATATATGTACAAACATACCATGTAAAAATCAGTCTTTTAATATGCCAAGTTATAAAATGAAATAAGTTTAACTTTACGCTCACTTAAACCAATTTGAAACTTTTACTTATTGTTAGCCATTAAGTGCAAGAAATTGCATTCAAATATACACAAGCCCATACATGTACATATATGTCTGTATGAATAATTGTATGTTTGCTTTCTATTAAAATTTAAGTTGAGTTCAAGGTAGAAAAAAAATAATACTCACTCTCCATGCGCATTTTTGCCTTATTTCAAATACCCACCACCGTCGCAAGTCACAAACATTTTACGCTTGGGAAAGGTCATTATAACTGTTACCAAAATTAAATGGAATCCCTTAAATATTTTTGGGGGTGAAAAAGTATACACCAAAGTAACCTAAATTCGGTCGTTGGTTCATTTCGTTTTGAAGCCAACCCATAATTCAGTAACAGAGAGACATTTGCTATCAAAATATAACCGCTATTTTTACCACGCTCTCCCTCTCTCAAGCAAAAAAAAAACAAAAATATATGTGTCGAATTCTCTCTCTTAAATGTCGTTTGAAGTTCTCTCAACTGCAATTGTAGCGTGCACGGCCACCCACCACTCATACATACTACACACATCCATAAGTGCCTCACGTGCACGACAGGACGAATGGTCTGTAAGAACGAAAGTTCGGTAGAGATGGTGAAAAGCTCCGTATACGCTATCGGTTGGTATTTGACATTACATACATATGTACTTACTGTCACATCGTCAGGTTTATGCCAAGTTCGGTTAAGGTGTGTTAAGCCAGTTTAAAAGAGTAAACATATTCACGCAAGAATTTATGTATGTATGTTTATGTAGTAAATTGTGATTGTGTGTGTACATATATGCCGACTTCGGCTGAAACTACCTTAACCACAACAATGTGTGAAACCGACAACGAAACGCATTAACACCAACAAACGCATTGAATGCCAACAGTGAAAGCGAAACCAACACCAACACCAACACCAACACCAACACCGACGACGAAACCATTGCCGGCAACACCTACTTTAACAGCAACAGCAGGAGCACTAATACATTTAAGTACGTGCATACATTAAAGTAAAATTTATGTAGAGGCTTCCACCACATTCGCATCGGCACTTTGTATATTTAATTATAATGCAACGGTCACTGGAGTGCAACTTAAGTTAATTAGTCACCAATCAATGAACTCAAAGCCAAGTAAGTAGAAGAGCGTGTGGGAAGGTGTTTGTGTATTTAGTAATGCGCTTGGCAACTGTTTTGACTGTAACAGGAGTGTAATAGGAGCGCTTACTTAGGAGAATTTTAAGAATGTTAATGGCATTCCGTTTGCATATGCCGATAAGATTTGGGGTATGCAAGTGCAAAGTGCAATATGAAAGGAAAGTAATTTCAGGGACTGTGGAATTTCAAAACTTCAAGCATGTGTTTGTAAAATAAATTTTTCTTTCATCATAGAAGTTTATTGGCTTAAAAAATTGAAAGTTTAAACAATTAAAAGTTATGCATATATGTTTTGTAATTTTTTTCAGAGCAAGAGAAAAAAATTTTGAAATTTTTAATATTATAATTAGTTTTACTGAAATTGTAGAATATGAGTAAAACTCTATTTTTATTTAACTTTTATCAATAATTTCAATATTCCCGAAATATGTGTGAGCAGGGGCGTAGGACAAACATTAAATAATCTCATACCGTGCGAAGTACAGTGCGACCTCGGCATAACGAAGTTGAAGTGGTGGGACAAATGTTTCGCTATATCTATAGCTCCCTTATATTTATAGAATATCAAAATCTCGATACAACGAAAAATGCAAAATTTTGAAAAAAGTTCGTTATATGTATATATTCTCTTTTTTTATAGCAAGACATCATTGTTAACATATTCAGAATTCGCTATGTAAAAACTTTTCAGTCGACACTTCGTTACATAGAGGCTTTTGCTAACGGAACCTTAACCGTCAATACATTCCGAAGGTTTTCGGCTATAGTGCCAGTCTCTGAAAACAGACAACATCGAAAATATTTGATGTAAATTAAAAAATAAATGAATATCGTCCTTAATCCATAATTTCCCTTACCCAACTCAGTATTGATCCACTACGCAAAGAGGCTATGACTATTGTGCAATTTGCATGGCGGAAAATTTTGGAAGGATGATGGAACTCGCTGTCTCAAAACCAGGGACCACCGAGATGGGCGTTCCAGTTTTTGTTTAGTTCTGCATGATAACAAAGTGTAACAGAAAACAGCCAAACGAGAACAAAAGTATTTAGAGCAGTTTGGACGGGAACAAGATGAGAACAAAAGGTTTGGGAACGTTTCCGTAAAGAACAAAATGCGAACAAAACTTTCATTTTCTAGAAGAACAGAGTGAGAGCAAAACTTTCGGGAACGTTTTCAATGAGAATGAAATTATCAAGAACGATTTCAAGGAGGATCAAATAAGAACAAACGTACGGGAACGTTCTGCTAGAGCACAAAACGAGAACAAGCGTTTTGAGAACTCTACGTTAAGAATGAGAGAGAGGGGAGTCTGCGTTTTGGGATGAAAAATTGTTTTAGTGAGAACCACGATTGATAATTTTAAGCCAGAGGAAGTCTGCATCATTTCAACTTCCAGATCGGTTATCATTAGCGTGAACTGTCCATTTGCAGAACAATTTTAAATTTTTTGTGTAAGAAAAGTTCGTGTCTTAAATCTTTCACTAACTTAATTTGTATAATTATATATCAGTTCTTTTTTGATTAATTTCAATATTAAAACATTTCAAATTAATGAACGCTATGTGAAAAATTTTGTTCTCGCTTGCATTATTCGCGAATAGCTCAGAGCAGATTTGTTCCCGTTTCTTTCTCTGTGAGGAAGTTCCTGAGACTTTACTTCCCAAACTGTTCTTCGAGAGAAAGTTTCTTAGACTTTTGATCCGGTTTAGTTCTTTTCCAAAACGTTCCGGAGACTTTTGTTCCCATTTTTTTCTCTGAGAAATATTCCCGAAAGTATTGTTCGCATTTGTTTTCTCGTTGGAAACGTTCCTCAGGGTATCGTTCTTATATAATTCCCATTGAGGACGTTCACATTTTGGTTTTGTTCTCATCAAGTCCAACTTTAAGAAGAAGCAAGAGAGCGTGCTAGTATCACACAAATTCTCTTGTGTCATTAAGCAATTTAAATATTTGAGATTTTTAAATTATTAAGTCTGCATACTACATAAGTCATAAATCATTCCACTAAAAGGCAGTTTGGCTCTTTTAAGACTTAGATAATTCTAACTTGTTGACCAACACTGGTCGCCCACTTCAACTCGTCTACTCATTCAAGTTCATAAATAGCTATCTACAAATATGCATACCACCACCTTATCAACATGATTTCATATGCCTTTTAACCCATCGATTCACTTCATCACCTTCATACTTTGGATTTTGAATTTTGCACGTAAGCAAATTTTTGGCTTCCCTTAAACTCACACACATACATAAGTTTTCGTGTTTCAATGCAATATTTGTTAACTTTTATGTCAAAATTTCAGCATAACTAACTTTTCGGACGTAATCTGAAATGTTTTGAAATTTCTGATTTACTGGAATATCCTAAGGAAGTTACACAAATTTGCGTCAGCGCTTCGCAACGGCGCAAGGAGAGGCAAACCACATTCGACACATGTCTAGGAAAAGTAAACGTAAACACCGGCAGCTGTGAAATCAACAAAACAAGCAGCGGCCACAACAAAAACAACGATAATCGAAACTTGATGAGGCTGGTAACGAAAAGATATGTAGCTGCGTCTACCTGCACCGCCGCTTCGGCTTCACTTGAGCGCTGGTCACTAAGCATTATCCTGACTGCAGGCGTAAATACGTATTACGACACCACTCAGCTGCTAAAGTGCGCTTTTAACAAGCAGCCAAGAGACAGCAATGAGGATAGCAAGCAGTCAGCAGGCATCCTCTATGGACAAGCCAAGCCAATAAGTAAGCTTACTAAGCATAATGCCAACTTGCTTACATACATACAAACATACATATGTATAAACTTAGTACAGAGCATCTATGTATTTTATTTACATTTACGCCAGTTAAATTCACTCAATATGCCAATAAAATGTACATACATACATAAATGCAAGTTGAAAGCTAAGTTTATGGTGATTTTCGCGTAGCGAGCCGCATGCACTGTACGGAATGGGATTTATTTTGGAATAACTTGCCTGCAGTCAAGGTTTAATAAGGAAGCGTATTTTGTACGAAAAATGGCATTTGTGTATTGATATACACCCCACAGCATATGGCAATGAAGTGACTGAGCTCGTTTAAAAGAAAATATTTGCAAGCAGGCATACGTAGAGTATTTACTTGTAATTTGTATGTACATTAGGGTGGTTCAAAATAAGTATAGTAGTTTTAGTGCTCCCACCCCTAGCGTCGAAAAAATAGACTACTATTTTTTATTTTGAAATCAAAAAATGTTTAGAGGTCGCTCAAAGCGCTCAAAGTTTTCCGTGTATTTTATATGAGGAAAAAACAACTTTTCCTAGAAATGGTATCGAATTCTTGAAAATCAATATTTTTCTATCTGAAAGCCCTGGTTCTCTTCAGAAGACTTCCAATAACAATACCCAATTGTTTATTTAAACATTTTTTAATACTAAAGATTTTTTATTTTTTCCCCCATTGCATTTTTTTTTTGCATTTTCTGGGAGTATTGGCAGACCTATAAAATATAGTAACTTTGAAAAAATGGTTAAATAAATAATTTGGTATTATTACTGGAAGCCTTCTGGAGAGAACTAGAGTTTTCTAATCGAAAAATACTGATTTTAAAGAATTCTATACCATTACTATGAAAAGTTGTATTTCCCCCAAATACATTACGTGCAAAACCTTGAGCGATCTTTAAATATTTTTTGATTTCAAAATAAAAAAAATTGGCGTATTTTTTCGGTATAGAACAATCCTAGGTGGTGAGAGCATAAAAATTTCGATTTTACTTTTTCACACGCATTTTTGGACCACCCTATAGTGCATACAATTGATATCAAAACAAACACAAAAGCATACGAGCGTAATTAAAAAAATAAGTTTAGCACTCACGAATGGCCTTAAAATACGCACTCGTCGAAATAAGAGTGATGATTTCAAAAAAATATATATATATTGACAACGGGATGGCAAACCGCCGAGACCGTTTTGCATTTGAGCCAAATTTGATATGAACCCCTCTTCCTCGATTCCTTTCTCGTCTTGGAAAAGGCATGCTTATAATCAGCGAAACACCCTTCGCATGAAGATCAAGAAAAATATCCAGGAAAAAAGTAAATTGAAACCAATTCAATTGAAAAGTTGAACGAAACATTTTTATACGGTTAACAAGCTAGACAGGTATAAGAAGGCTCTATTAAAAAAAAAATAACGAGCGTTGCCACCTATTTATAAAATCAAAATTAATTTAATTAACAAGCTAAATATTTGAAATGGATGTCAAACGGGAGAGTTTAAGGAAAGCTTTATTACTAAAATATATTTCAAGAGGGTTGCCACCTAATCAAAAAAATACATAAATTAATTTAAACATTTTAATATACATATAGAGCGGTTAGTGTGTAAAAGGTTAAGAAGACTTTATTTATATATTAATATTGTTAGAGGGGATTGCCACCTGTTCAAAAATTCAGAATCAATTTAGTTAACGAGTTAGATGGAATATTTTAACATGGGGGCCAAACGATAGCTGCCACCAATTAAGAAACCCAAAATTAATTTAATTAACAAGCTAAATTAAATATTTGAATATGGATGTCAAACGAGAGAAAATAATCATGAAGAAGTTAAAGAAAGTTTTTCTGCAAAATAGTTTGCAAAGAGTAAAAAATAACCAAATTAACCCTTCTGCATTGTTTGGGTCAAAGGAACCCAATTTTCATGAAAAAATTCTTTAATAAGAGAGTTAGGTAATCTTAAATAAGCTGCGGCGTTGTCTATTAATTAAAAACATAATCAGCTATTGTTTAACAAAAAAAGCCATGTTTATTTTTGGTTTATTGAAATATAAAGGCGGATGCATCGTTCCAGTCCTGAACTAAAGTTGAAGTCGAATTAACAACTCAAAAGCGTTAAGAATTTTCCCCAACTAGAACGATGAATCTGCCTTTAAATAAAGGTATCTTATATATTTACACGATTTTGATTTGTAGTATTTTATGTTGAATAAAATATAACAATTTAGCACTGATATGAAACTAAAATTATATTCATAAAGATAAACCCCATCCACGAAAGATGACTTGTCAGTCACACTAAAACGGCTGAATGAAATAGCTAAAATATGCTGCAAACATTTCCAGGAGAAGTATTGAGATGGGCGCCATAAAGATAACAATCTGAGTAAGAGCGTAAAATGATAGGCATATTTCTATAGCATATGGTAGTAAAGACTGAGATGAAGCTGTGCATTTTGATAGCATAAAGTTAAAGCGAATCGCACGCGGCCGAAAGCGTCGGTAGAAGCCATATGAAATCGCGGAACTTGGCGTGTATAGAGGAGTAGCCTTTCCTGTAGATTAGTTAAAGCACACTTCAATTTCAGTCGGCAGACACTCGTTCGTACGGCAATTTCAAATAAACATATCAACTTCTCGCCGCTGTACTTGCAGAGCTCAGCTATTGAGCCACATTTTCTACCAGTTATGAAGCTTACCACACCTACCAACGTAAAAGATCATAAAACTCAAGGTAGAAATAGTGTGAACATTTCTTAAATGTATTTGTATTAAAAATATCTTAAAACAAATGAAAATTAAAGAGTTACTCAAACAAGCCTGCATCAATATTTAAACATCCGCTCGAACGCATCTACGGAATCCTGCAATAACTGCATAAATGTGTAAAGAATATTTCCCATCTCCAATTTGCATTATGGTACTTTATTTGCTTGTTGCCACAGATCCCACTAACACACTGAGCGTATTATGTTAGATTTATGTACATACAAGAATGGATATCAGTACTTCAAGGAAATGTTATATATCAATATGAAAGTGATACATGTATGTATATGTACATACAGATGTATGTATACTAGGGTGGTTCAAAGAAAGTATAGTCGTAATATCGAAAAGATATACACTTGTTTTTTTTTTTAAATCATAAAAAATACTACTGTAGAGGTCGCTGAAAGTGCACAAAATTTTTCATGTATTTTATGTGGGAAAAAAACAATATTTCGTATAAATGGTATAGAATCCTTGAAGATTTCTATTTTTCAATCGGCAAACTATACTTCTCATCAGGAGACTTCCAGGAAAATACCCAATCGTTTATTTAACTATTTTCTGATATTAGCTATTTTTCCCGGGTTCCCCAAAATCCAAAAAAAAAATGCAATGAGTTAGCCCATAAAACACAGTTAAAATTAAAAACTCGTTAAATAAAGAGTTGGTTTTATTATTTGATTGAAAAATATTAATTTTCAAGGGGTCAATACCATTTATATTAAAAATAGTTTTTCCGCATATAAAATGCATGGGAAACTTTGTGCGCTTTGAGCGACTTCCAAATATTTTTTGATCTAAAAAAAATTACAGGGGTATATTGTTTTGATGTAGAACAATGCCAAAGAGCATTACAATTCCGACTTTACTTTTCTCACGTGCATTTTTGGACCACCCTAATGTATTCGTGCGTATGCAGGTATTCATGTACATAGCTGACTTATGAACACAGCAGCAGAATTGAATATCACAATGCCGCACAATTCAAGCATTAAAAATTGGAATTTCTACAAGGGCTGCACTTGGAGCTTCTATGCAAATGCGATCATACATATGTGTACATTAGGGTGGTCCAAAGTCAGGATTTTAATGCAAGAAAACTATTCGAAGCCCGCCAAAAGATTTCTATATACATATTTTATATGGGAAAAAATTTTCGTACAAATCGTATAGAATTCTTGAAAATCAATCATTTTCTTTAAGAAAACTGTGTTGCTCTTCAGGAAACTTACTACCACCCAATTCTTTATTTAACAATTTTTCAATATTAATTATTTTTGTTGGTTCCTCAAAAACCCCAAAAAAATGCAATAGGGGAACCCATAAAAAATCGTTAGTATTACAAAATGGTAAAATACATTATTTGGTATTTTTATTGGAAGAGCAGCAAAGTTTTTTTATCGAAAAATATGGTTTTTTTTTAAGAATTTTATACCATTTCTACGAAAATTTTTTTTTCCCCCCATATAAAATTCATGGAAAACTTTGAGCACTTTGAGCGAGTTCCAAATGTTTTTTTTAATTCAAAATAACACAATTTTCAATTAATATAGCACAATCCTAGGGGGTGAGAGCATTCAAATTCGTACTTTGATTTTTACTCATGCATTTTTGGACCACCCTAATGTACATATATTTTATTGCATTTCAATTCCAGTATTTTCTTTAATTTCTAAGAAACTATGTACCAGTAGGGATACGTTGAATTTTTAGAATAAAAGTTGTATGAGAGATGGTAGTTGTATCAGTCAGCTTTTATTAAACCTAAAATGTAAGTAGTCTAAATAAATTAACTTAAATAATTGAGCTTTAGTGTTATTTAAACTTCTTGTTTCAGTAATAATTGAAATAACATCTACCTAATTGTATCTGAAACTATAAGTGAAATGACACCAATTAATGTTTCCTGCTACTTCAATGATTTCGCTTCTCTTCTTTGACTTTTTCTGCTCAAATAATTGCATAGAAATTAATTGATTGAAATTCCAATTTACATATTTAACACATATTCAATTTACTTATGTGTACATTTATATGCACATACCATATGACTTTTCTAATATAGTGTATACACTCTAAAAAATCTGTGTATTTTTTATCTTGTACACACTTTCGTAGTAAATTTACGCACAACACAACAGCTATATTACACTCTAAAAAGTCCGAAATTTAAACAAACTCTTCCTTGAATAATGGAGCTTGTAATTTCGCGAATAATAAGGCAGGAAATCAGTAACATACCTTTTAGCTAGGAAATCTACACAATTTTTTTTAGAGTGTAGTACATATATCCTTGTGCCTGGTTTCCTACATACACCTGCATTGGTAGATTTTCTTCACATTTTCACAGCATTGCTGTGTGTTGATTTTCAATTGTAGCCAAAAAAAAAAATTATTTTCAAGATGCACCGATGTCTGAGATACATACATACATGCATACGATACATACATATATGTCCTTATCTCGCCATCAATGCACATATAGTGAAGTAGCTAAATATGCAATTTGAATGTGTGTAGGCAAAAAAATATTTTCTGCTTGTTGGCAATTGAAATGGAAATCAATGACCTTGCAATGCAGGCGGCAGAAAATGAAGATGGATTGGATGCGATAAAATTCTTTACTAGGCTAATGAAACAAAACTTCAACGTCAGTTATGTACACCTTTAGTTTTTCAATTATTTTCAATTGGGTTTTTTCTAACAGGCTGAAATCCAATAACTGTATTGAATTTTTTTGACATTTGTTTGCATAAAATTTAGTTTTTTATGCATTAAACATTTGTTTTGATTTATGTATGAATTTGGCCCAAAAATGCGCTTAACTGGTTAAAAAAGTTAATTTATTAAAACGATCAATGGATTATCTTCAGGGCAGTGCTTCAGTCAATTTAACTTTACTAACTTGGTGATTATGTGCAGTGTGACAAGAGGCACTGCGATCTAAAAGATTGTTTTTATATCTAAATAGAGTCCCTAACGCAATATGCTCAAAATAATATCTGCTTCCTTACTGAATCATAAAAAGGCCTTTTTAGCAGAATTCTTTACTACAAAGGGTTCAACCATTTGAGCTGTAAAATGAATTAGTCTTTTGTCTGACAAAAACCGGACAACCACAAAGAATGAATTCTGTAGTTTTACCATTTCCCTGCTTTCTCACTCTGTGACCACACCTATTCTCTGCAGGTGACGTCATGATCGGTTATGGGCAGTCAAGTGTCCAGAGAGTAGATATTAGCTCCGTAGGGAAATAACTAAACAAAGAAAAATTCCAAAAATGGCATACATTTTCAGATAACGACATATTTGTTTATGAAAATGTTTTATTAGCTAAACTCATCACTTAAGAACGGAACATCGAAAAAAAACCCACGTAGCGCTAGAAACAATGGTATGGTTTTAACACCCGGATCGGATCCGGTAATTAGAGAATAAGCGAGAAATTTTCTCTCAATAATGGAACAACGTTCAGAAGTATGGGAACGCAAAAAGCCACAATTCGTGCCCAGAATTTGAGAAATACATAGCTGATAGGTTTTTTTATCGACACTTAAATGCAAACACTTGGAAATTGAATTTTGATTTCACAAATTTGATTGTTTTAATAAAAAAGTATATATAATATGATGATTGAAAATACATATAAACACAAAACAGCTGATATACACTTTGACACTTTAGCCATTTTTACTACTAGAAGACACTTACGATCCAATACGTTTCAATTTTCGCTCTCTATTACCTATTTTTTAATACATAAAATTAATAAATTTTTAAATTTCCATAAGTGTGCGCATATTCAATTTTTACTTTTAAGCGTTCAAGTGTAATTTCACACCTCCTGTATAGTTCCTTAAAAGTTACAACAACTGCCTGCAAACTTTCATTCGCCGCAAACAGCACCTACTTCAGTTAATTAAATAGATGCTCCTCAGTTTATTGAAGTGAATATTTTTCATTTTTGTTTATTTTTTTACCGAAGAGAAGCATCAAACCTCGGTTTGTTCAAGTTTTTTCAACCGCTTTTCGTATACAAATGAATTTATTGCTAACAGGAGAAAAATACATGGAAGTACGTACACAGCCTTGTATGTACCAAAATATTTTTAGTAGCAACAACATCCTCATAAAGGCTTGAACAGCATGTCAAAATTAAATATTTCATGTGAATAGTTTAACAGCGTATGAAATGCTCCAAATAACGAGTTCATCAAGAGGGTATTCACTCATAATTTCCTATTTGTTCGAAAATTCAAGAGATTCCTAAGCGTACATCAGTCATTTTATGAGGAGTGGTTTTACTATGTTTTTTTTTTGCAAGGCAATTACGACAAAACATATGAACACTTTTTGCATAAAATATACAAAAATAAAATTAATACGCTTTTTTGTAGTGTGTGCGATATTTATACGAAAAACGTAGAAATTAAAGTGAAAATTGTTTGCATTTCAGTGGCTCAGAACGTTCTCTTGTGCAATTGTAAGTATGCACTTTTATACATAACTAGTATCTCGCATTACATACATATCTACTTATGGTAAACATCATTGACGGTACTTTTCGGCATCTAAAATGGAGGGTTTCATTGCCTGAAGTGTGCTGCTCGCAGCAAGCAGTTGATTTTTCTGTATTTTGTTAGAATTTCTCACCACTTCAGTGCATTCCTTGGTGTACATTTCAACGCGAATGAATGTAAGTTTCAAAGCAAGAAAAAAGGAGAAGCAAAAAGTATAGCAAAAATACAGATGCTGCCAGACATTCGCAGAGGCATGCCAAAACATTGCTAATTTGTTTCGGAATGTACCTAAATCTCTGCTTGAAGTGCGCTTTCTGGGCGGTGAAATGCAAATTTTATCAATTCAATGTTGTTATTTTTGTACTCAACAATTTTGCCATGACCATGGTGGCGTAATTGTTGGGCATAATTAGAGTGTATGTACCTACAAACATACATACCTACTGCGGACATTAGTTGTGGTACTCGCACTTGACACCTTATTAAAACGACTCACGTTGCTGGACTTAAAAATTAAATTAAAAGTGGAGGATTGGAAATTCTCTAAGAAAATTTGTACGTTGGGATTAATCTTTGTTTGCTATTTTTTACAGATACCATGGAATGTATGCACGGCGGCCTTGTGCCCATTGTTTCCTCAAGTAGTCCCTAGTAGTTTCAGCTGTGGGAGAGACATAATGTGCGTAGCTTTTGTTCACAGCACCCACAGATCCTTTTGGACTAAATCCATGGGTGCTCTTGTGGGTTAGCAGCCTTCTTCAATGACTTTAGCTAGACCCACCTATTTACCTACATATATTTCGACCCACTGAATCTGGATCCGAGGAGGTCCGATCGAGAGGTAATTTCTAGAATTTTCTGGTTCCAGGTGTAGGAGGCCTTTGCAAATTAAAACGTCCGCGTTTGTTCAATGTTA
>NW_023458556.1:14528357-14531984 GCF_013731165.1 Rhagoletis pomonella | reverse complement strand
TAACATTTACATACTATGTTAACCCTCCGCAATACTTAACTGCTACACAGGCCACTTTATTGCCGATCATGAACGTTTTCTCAAAGCTTGTTCTGTTGATCATGTCATCTTTGTTGAACTAGGAGGTTGAGAAAGAATTCTGATTTTTTTAAGGTCCCATGCCTACGGTAATTTAGTTCATCTGGAGTTTGCTTAGGCCTATAGCACCATAGACTTATGCACATATGATATATTTATTTTCAAATGGCATTTTTTTTTTTGTAAATTCAACAATATTATTCAGCTGGAGTCCTTCTTTTTAATCAAAACTTTTTCGAAAAACAAGAATTTTTTTTTTTAATTTCCTTTTTACATGCAGGAATGCTCCTAGATCCCTTCGATTCAAATCTGCATTAAAATTCGTGTTTTATAAAAATATCGCTCACGTTACTTTTTCGCTTATGGCTCGATATAGTTTTCAAAGTTTTCTCGTAGCGTAATACTAGGTTCACATATAAGTAGATTATCCTCATTTTCGAGCTTAACACCCTAATCTGTAATTATAACAAGAGATTAGCCATATAAAATTCGTCCCTTGTTAATCTGTAATTATAAAATAATCTCAGATTTAACCGATAACTTTTCGGTGTACATCCTAGTTTTATCGATTGTTTTTGCCAAAGAGAGGAGAAATGCCAAATGTAAAAGTAAACAAAAATGTACGCTAGCAAGTAAAAGAGGGTTGTAAAGGTATTTTTAATAAAATGTTGAGTTAAAATATATTTATATTGCTTATTATAGCAGAAAAACGTGATCACGGTGGCACAGAGAAGAAACATAAATTTTCCTTGAGATGTGAGAATAACAAGCACAACAAATTTGACGGCTAATAATCCAAGATTTGCCTGTGTAAACGGGGTGATTAAAAAACGAGCTTTGATTGAGATAATATTGATATGTGAACATAGTTTAAATATTAGGAAGGCCTATTCTGCATCGGGAAAACCTATGTTGTAAGTGGATTGGTTCACTTGGTGTTCCTAATTACGTTGATATCGATATTAACAAATATCGGCATTGCTAAAAAAAATATTTATTGACATAGAAAAAATTTATAGATACCAGGTTTGGTCTCATAGTATACAAAAATTGGACTCATTAAATGTTTAACATCCCACATTATTTTTTTAACCTGCTAAAAAAGTACTAAGCATAGATAAATTTTTCGAAGCTGACTTTTTCTATCGAACCTAAATTCGACGTTTTTCATAAAAATGGAGTTGTCATTTTTATCACTGACACTATAAAATATGCATGTACTATTTATCGAGACTAGTGTACGCCCCGCGGTTGAAATTCAACCACTAAAACTAAGGGAAATTATGGTGAGTTGAGCTGAATTAAGTGTATTTGAGGTGGGATAAGGTGAGTTGAGGTGAATTAACATTAGTTGGGGTGACGCCAATTTTTACCAAAATTGATACTAACAACAATCACTTGAAAAGAAGTAACATTATTATGGAATTTTGGAAAATGGGCGTGATGCCGCCCACATATATATTATATAGATTTATCTCATTATATCTAACTGAACATTATATCGAAGATGTTTGAAATAAACGTGAAACCACCCCTGTTTACCACGTAGCGGTAGTTTTCGGAAATGTAAAAAAAAATCTATATTGAATACGTGCGCCGGGTATTTAATGTTCGGCTCCGCCCGAACTTAGACTTTTTTACTTGTTCTATTTCGGGCATTAAAATATTGATAACTGAGCAATATTTTAAATTTAGGAAGCCCAAATGTTTGCTTGGTTAAAAATAATCTAATTCATTGAAGTTTAAAACCATTTCGTCAATTTAATCTTCAATCAAACCGTAATAAAAGAGTTTGAAGCCCACTCGATTTGAAACCACTATCAAAATATCAATCACATTTAGTTTATGTAAGCACATATATACATAAGTATTTTTATCTCAACTCGCTTGAAACCAAATTCCTGTTCGACTGATTCTCAGAAGACATGAATTTACATGCTTTTGCTATCTAAAATTGTGAAATCTTCATCTAAACCAACGCACACATCATGTCTCCCAGACAAGGACAGACGAAAACCTATCACCATTGTCGTTAGTATAAGCAGCATAAACAACAGAAACAAGAAGAAAACAAGATCAGCATCATTTGCGGCGAAAAAGCGTAACTGCAGTGAAAAAAGTTCGGCAGCTGCACGCACATTCGTGCCTAAACACAAGTGTAACTTTTATGCAAACACCTATGTACATATTGCCTATCAGTGGGCCAGTATTCGCAACTGGGCAAACAGTAGTCATATTAGCAGCAATAATTTTCCGATATCAAACACATTTTTCCTGCACGCCAAACGGAAATGTTGTCACATGCAACTCTGAAATTTTGTTAGCAGGTTCTTTACTGCCCAAAAGGGGGCACACAACTGCCACATTACCACATTGGAACTTATCTTGAGGTCGTCTCTTACCCCCTTTCTCTTTATACATATACATTCTACATCATGGCCCATTTAGACACTTTTGAAAGATCCATTTAGTTGGTTAGTGGCTCAGATGCGGCATCGCATTTTGGGTGGCAGGCAATAAACGAGTTTCCTTAGTTGTCCTATCAGGCACGTGTGATAGTACTGTATACGTGCACCCACGCTCGGACGTGTGTACATGCTTGCATAATGCACCTACATACAAACATACAAATAGCCTACATTCTACGTGTCCTATTTGGTATTTATGTTGGTATTTGTACTTGATCCTGTTGCTGGTTGGCAATACTTTTGCCGAAAAGCTGTCATGAGTAACTTAAAACGTCGCCACAACCAACTTCTACTATGCCTTTTAAGCCAAATTACTGGCTTAACAAGGTGGAAAAATTGTGGTTGCTTTACATATTTTATGGAAATGCCGCTTTGGTGTTGCTTGAGGTAACTTTTGTGGCGCGCGAGTACACACAATTCGCTAGTTTATTCCGTCAATTTGGCTTAAATAAGTGTATTTAGTACGAAAAAAGTGAAAAACCCCAAATGGTCTTGGGCAAAAGTTTCACACTAAAACGTGAATTTTAAACAGAAACTTTTCTTGATTTATGCTCTGACATGGAATACGACTGTTCCAAAGCAATCATAAGGCAGCTTTCCATTAGAAAAATCAACATCAAGGATGCTCTCCGCAGGTATGTATACAAACATATATGTATGTGGATAAACAGAAGCTGCAGTAATTTTCGGTAGCATATGCAGCTCACTTTTCAAAACGTAAGGAAGAAGCTGTAAGCTGGTAAGTGAAATTCGTTTAGTGCGCTGGCGCTGTGGATTATTAAAATTTAGACAGACGAAGAGTTAATAGGCAATACCCTCATGAAGTTTCTGTGCATCTTTAACTTGTAAGTCGTTGATAAAATCGACACTTAGCATGACAGCCCCCTCCCTCTCTCTTTTCTCACCCTTTCCCCCTCTCTCTTTCTCTCTCGCTCTCTCTCTCTCTCTCTTTCCTAAACCCAAAGAATAATCCAGCTACAATAAGATTACCTTTAAATGCGAATATAAATACATAAAAACACTTAGAGAAAAAGCGCGTGTAACATTGAGAAAAATTTTATGAATTCACTGAGCGAAAAAG
>NW_023458556.1:14504198-14528257 GCF_013731165.1 Rhagoletis pomonella | reverse complement strand
CTTTTTCGCTCAGTGAATTCATAAAATTTTTCTCAATGTTACACGCGTTTTTTCTCTAAGTGTTTTTATGTATTTATATTCGCATTTAAAGGTAATCTTATTGTAGCTGGATTATTCTTTGGTTTTGGGAAAGAGAGAGAGAGAGAGCGAGAGAGAAAGAGAGAGAGGGAAATGGTGAGAAAAGAGAGAGGGAGGGGACTGTTATGCTAAGTGTCGATGTTATCAACGACTTACAAGCTAAAGTTGCACAGAAACTACATGAGGGCATTGCCTATTAACTTCGTCTGTCTAAATTTTAATAATCCACAGCGCCAGCGCACTAAACGAATTTCACTTCCCAGCACACCTTCTTCCTTACGTTTTGAAAAGTGAGCTGCATATGCTACCGAAAAGTACTGCAGCTTCTGTTTATCCACATATTTGTTGGTATATATACCTCCGCAGAGCATCTTTGATGTTGATTTTTCTAATGGAAAGCGTCCTTATGATTGCTTTGGAACAGTCGTATTCCATGTCAGAGCATAAATCAAGAAAAGTTTCTGTTTAAAATTCACGTTTTAGTGTGAAAGTTTTGCCCAAGACCATTTGAGTTTTTCCACTTTTTTCGTACTAAATGCACTTATTTAAGCCAAATTGACTGAATCAACTAGCGAATTGTGTGTACTCGCGCGCCAAAAAGTTACCTCAAGCAACACCAAAGCGGCATTTCCATAAAATATGTAAAGCAACCACAATTTTTCCACCTTGTTAAGCCAGTAATTTGGCTTAAAAGGCATAGTAGAAGTTGGTTGTGGCGACGTTTTAAGTTACTCATGACAGCTTTTCGGCAAAAGTATTGCCAACCAGCAACAGGATCAAGTACAAATACCAACATAAATACCAAATAGGACACGTAGAATGTAGGCTACGACATGGAGTAACTAGCAGACTGCGCCATTTTAGCTAACTTATATTTGTATGTTTGTATGTAGGTGCATTATGCAAGCATGTACACACGTCCGAGCGTGGGTGCACGTATTCAGTACTATCACACGTGCCTGACAGGACAACTAAGGAAACTCGTTTATTGCCTGCCACCCAAAATGTGATGCCGCATCTGAGCCACTAACCAACTAAATGGATCTTTCAAAAGTGTCTAAATGGGCCATGATGATAGAGAATGGGAAGTATATCTATGTATATATATGTATGTATAAAGAGAAAGGGGGTAAGAGACCTCAAGATAAGGCCCAATGTGGTAATGTGGCAATTGTGTGCCCCCTTTCGGCAGTAAAGAATCTGCTAACAACATTTCAGAGTTGCTTGTGACAACATTTCCGTTTGGCGTGCAGGAAAAATGTGTTTGATGTCGGAAAATTATTGCTGCTAATATGACTACTGTTTGCCCAGTTGCGAATACTGGCCCACTGATTGGCGATATGTACATACGTGTATGCATAAAAGTTACACTTGTGCTTAGGCCCGAATGTGCGTGCAGCTGCCGAACTTTTTTCACTGCAGTTACGCTTTTTCGTCGCAAATGATGCTGATCTTGTTTTCTTCTTGTTTCTGTTGTTTATGCTGCTACAACTAACGACAATGGTGATAGGTTTTCGTCTGTCCTTGTCTGGGTGACATGATGTGTGCGTTGGTTTAGATGAAGATTTCACAATTTAGATAGCAAAAGGATGTAAATTCATGTCCTCTGAGAATCAGTCGAACAGGAATTTGGTTTCAAGCGAGTTGAAATGAAAATACTTATGTATGTATGTATGTGCTTACACAAACTAAATGTGATTGATATTTTGATAGTGGTTTTAAATCGTGTGGGCTTGAAACTCTTTTATTACGGTTTGATTGAAGATTAAATTGACGAAATGGTTTTAAACTTCAATTAATTGGATTATTTTTAACCAAGCAAACATTTGGGCTTCCTAAATTTAAAATATTGCTCAGTTATCAATATTTTAATGCCCGAAATAGAACAAGTAAAAAAGTCTAAGCTAGGGCGGAGCCGAACATTACCCGGCGCACGTATTCAATATGGTTTTTTTTTTACATTTCCGAAAACTACCGCTACGTGGTAAACAGGGGTGGTTTCACGTCTATTTCCAACATCTTCGATAGAATGTTGAGTTAGATATAATGAGATAAATCTATATAATATATATGTGGGCGGCACAACGCCCATTTGATTGTGGATGGAATTAGCGTCCTTAAATTTCGAAATATCTAAGTTTAAAGCATTTATGAAATGTATTTACCGTTATAGAAAAGTGGAAGTAATTTTAGTCAGATTTCAATAATTTCTAAAGTTTTGCTTTTATGTGGCAAGCACAATAGTTATACCGAGTTTGATAGAGATACACATGTCTGGTCCGAAGTTCAATAAAAAATGACAGCTTCGAAAAATTGAACTATGGTTAGTACTTTTTTAGCAGGTTAAAATAAAATAATGTGGGATGTTAAACATTTAATGAGTCAAATTTTTGTATACTATGAGACCAAACCTGGCATCTCTAAATTTTTTCAGTGTCAATAAATATTTTGTTAGCAATGCCGATATTTGTTAATATCGATATCAACGTAATTAGGAACACCAAGTGAACCAAGCCACTTACAACATAGGTTTTCCCGATGCAGAATAGGCCTTCCTAATATTTACACTACGAGAAAATTTTGAAAACTATATCGAGCCTTAACCGCAAAAATAACGTAAGCGATATTTTTTAATACATGAATTTTAAAGCAGATATGAATCGAAAGGATCTAGGAGCATTTCTGCATCAAAAAGGAAATTTTGAAAAAATAAACAAATTATTGTTGTTTTTCACAAAAGTTTTGATTAAAAAGAAGGACTCTGCTGAATAAAATTGTTGAATTTACAAAAAAAAATGTAATTTGAAAAGAAATATATCATATGTACATAATTCTATGGAGCCATGGGCCCAAGCAAACTCCTGATGAACTAAAATTCCGTAGGCAAGGGACCTTAAAAAAATCAGAATTCTTTCTCAACCTCCTAGTTCAACAAAGATGACATGATCAACATAACAAGCTTTGAGAAAACGTTCATGATCGGCAATAAAATGGCCTGGAACCAGAAAATTCTAGAAATTACCTCTCGATCGGACCTCGGATGCAGATTCAGTGGGTCGAAATATATGTCGGTAGGTGGGTCTAGTTAAAAGACGACTCATTGAAGAAGGCTGCAAACCCACAAGAGCACCCATGGATTTAGTCCAAAAGGATTCTAGATTCTAGATGGCAAACATATCTGTAGGTGCTGTGAACAAAAGCTACGCACATTAAGTCTCTCCCACAGCTGAAACTACTAGGAACTACTTGAGGAAACAATGGGCACAAGGCCGCCGTGCATACATTCCATGGTATCTGTAAAAAATAGCAAACAAAGATTAATCCCAACGTACAAATTTTCTTAGAGAATTTCCAATCCTCCACTTTTAATTTAATTTTTAAGTCCAGCAACGTGAGTCGTTTTAATAAGGTGTCAAGTGCGAATACTACAACTAATGTCCGCAGTAGGTATGTATGTTTGTAGGTACCTACATTCTAATTATGTCCAACAGTTACGCCACCATGGTCATGGTAAAACTGTTGAGTACAAAAATAACAACATTGAATTAATAAAATTTGCATTTCACCGCCCAGAAAGCGCACTTCTAAGCAGAGATTTACATTCCGAAACAAATTAGCAATGTTTTGGCGTGCCTCTGCGTATTTTTGGCAGCATCTGTATTTTTCCTGTACTTTTTTGCTTCTCCTTTTTTCTTGCTTGTGTTTTGCTTTGAAACTTACATTCATTCGCGTTGAAATGTACACCAAGGAATGCACTGAAGTGGTGAGAAATTCTAACAAAATACACAAAAATCAACTGCTTGCTGCGCGCAGCACACTTCAGGCAATGAAACCCTCCATTTTAGATGCCGAAAAGTACCGTCAATGATGTTTACCATAAGTAGATATGTATGTAATGCGAGATACTAGTTATGTATAAAAGTGCATATTTACAATTGCACAAAAGAACGTTCTGAGCCACTGAAATGCAAACAATTTTCACTTTAATTTCTATGTTTTTTTTTGTATAAATATAACACACACTACAAAAAAGCGTATTAATTTTATTTTTGTATATTTTATGCAAAAAGTGTTCAAATTCTATATACATATGTTTTGTCGTAATTGCCTCGAAAAAAAACACAGTAAAACCACTCCTCATAAAACGAGTGATGTACGCTTAGGAATCTCTTGAATTTTCGAACAAATAGGAAGTTATGAGTGAATATCCTCTTGATGAACTCAAGCATTTTATACGCTGTTAAACTATTCACATGAAATATTTAATTTTGACATGCTGTTCAGGCTTTTATGAGGATGTTGTTGCTATTAAAAATATTTTGGTACATACAAGGCTGTGTACGTACTTCCATGTATTTTTCTCCTGTTAGCAATAAATTCATTTGTATACGAAAAGTGGTTAAAAAAATTGAATAAACCGAGGTTTGATGCTTCACTTCGGTAAAAAAAATAAACATAGGGATAAGGGCGTGGTCATAAAACGAAAAATATGCACTTCAATAAACTGAGGAGTATCTATTTATTTAATTAACTGAAGTAGGTAGTGTTTGCGGCGAATGAAAGTTTGCAGGCAGTTGATGTAACTTTTAAGGAACTCCACAGGAGGTGTGAAATTATACTTGAACGCTTAAAAGTAAAAATTGAATATGCGCCACTTTTGGAAATTCAAAAAATTTATTAATTTTATGTTGACTTAGAGAACGGTATTAAAAATTTGGTAATTCAAAAACTGGACATACATACATATTTGCTTTGTTGGTCATTTATAAATTAATAGAGCTCTCTTCGGATAAAAGTTACCACCGCATAAGTGCGCATGAAATGAACTCATTTTATTACTGGAGGTTTATTTTTTAACCTTTAAAGTATTAATTTATAAAGCAAAAATACGATGTTAGGAAACTACGTACTTAAATTTTTTTGACGGCGGTATATGAGTAACATAAACTCATTTAACTGAACTTTTGAATCAAAGGCTGTGTTTCTTTATACATTCCGGATAATCCCATTTCACAGCCGGAATAAACAGAATGCTTTTGAAATATACGTTAACATATCATCAGGAACGTTCTAAAGAATAAGTAAACAAAAAAGTTTATTCCAAACGTTCAGAATGAATAAAGAAATTCAGTCAGAATGTTGTTATCCCCGTCAATCTAGATCCCGCTTATCATATCAAGTTCTTTCCCGTATGCAACGCGGGGTGCCCAAAATTACCCAGAAATCATTCCCGTACTCAAAAAATATGTAATAGAGAGCGAAAAGTGGAACTTATTTGATCGTAAGTGTCTTCTTCTTCTTGCCGAAACAGCCCGGACTTTTTCTACGGGTAAAAATGGATAAAGTGTTAAAGTGCATATCAGCTGTTTGTGTTTATGTATATTTTCCATCAAAAAATTAAATCAAAATTAAATTTTCAAGTGTTTGCATTTAAGTGTCGATAAAAAACCCCATTTGAATCAGCCATGTATTTCTCAAAGTCTGGGCACGAAATGGGTTTTTTCGATCCTAAACTTCTGGACATTGTTCCATTTTTGACAGAAAATTTCTCGCATTTTCCTTAATTACCGAAACCGAACCGGGTGTTAAAACCATAATATTGTTTCTAGCGCTGCGTGGGTTTTTTTCGATGTTCCATTCTTAAGTTAAGAATTTAGCTAACAAAACATTTTCATAAAAAATATGTAGTTATCTTCAAAGCTATGCCATAATTGGAATTTCTCTTCGGAGCTACTATCTACTCACTGGACACCTGAATGCACATAATCGACCACGATTTCACTTGCAGGGAATAGGTGTGGTCACAGAGTGAGAAAGCTGGTTATACCTGTGAAATGGTGAAACTACAGAACTCATTCTTTGAGATTGTCCGGTTTTTGCCAGACAAAAGACTAATTCATTTTAAAGCTCAAATAGTTGAACCCTTTGTAGTAAAGAATTCTGCTAAGAAGACCTTTTTATGATTCAGTACGGAAGCATATATTATTTTGAGCATATTGCGTTAAGGACTCTCTTTAGATATAAAAACAATCTTTTAGATCGCAGTGCCTTTTGTCATAAACACTAAGTTAATAAAGTAAAATTGATTGAAGCACTGCCCTCAAGATAATCCACTGATCGTTTTAATAAATTAATTTTTGTAACCAGTAAAGCTCATTTGTGGGCCAAATGCATACGTAAATCAAAACAAATGTTTAATGCCTAAAAAACTAAATTTTATGCAAACAAATGTCATTATTGGATTTCAACACGGCTGCACTAAGACTTGGCCAGGCACAATATGCCTATGTACATAGGGGAAAGCCACGTACTCCTTGAAATAGAAAAAAACCAATTGAAAATAATTGAAAAACTAAATGTGTACATAACTGACGAGAAGTTTTGTTTCATTAGGCTAGTACAGAATGTTATCGCATCCAATCCATCCTCAATTTCTGCCGCCTGGATTGCAAGGTCATTGATTTCCATTTCAATTGCCAACAAGCAGAAAATATATTTTTGCCTACATACAAACAAGTTGCATAGCTACTTCACTATATGTACATTGATGCCGAGATAAATACATACATACATACATGTATCGTATGAATGTATGTATCACAGGCATCGGTGCACCTTGGAAATGAATATTTTTTTGGCTACAATTGAAAATCAACAAACTGCATACAGTAATGCTGTGAAAATCCGAAGAAAATTTGCCAATGCAGGTGTATGTAGGAAGAAAGCAACAAGGATATATGTACTACACTCTAAAAAAAATTGTGTAGATTTCCTAGCTAAAAGATAGGTTCGGCCTTTTTAGAGTGTAATATAGCTGTTGTGTTGTGCGTAAATTTACTTCGAAAGTGTGTACAAGCCACAAAATACACAGATTTTTTAGAGTGTACACTATACTAGAAAATTCATATGGTTTGTGCATATATACACATAAGTAAATTGAATATGTGTTAAATATGTAAATTGGAATTTTCAATCAATTCATTTCTATGCATTTATTTAAGCAGAAAAAGTCAAAGATGTAAGCGAAATAAACAATAAAATTTGGTCATTGAAGCAGCAGGAAAAATTAATTGGTGTCATTTCACTTATAGTTTCAGATACAATTAGGTAGATGTTATTTCAATTATTACTGAAACATGAAGTTTAAATAACACTAAAGCTCAATTATTTAAGTTAATTTATTTAGACTATTTACATTTTAGGTTTAATAAAAGCTGAGTGATACAACTACCAACACTCATACAACTTTTATTCTAAAAATTCAACGTATCCCTACAGGTACATAGTTTCTTAAAAATGAAAGAAAATACTGGAATTGAAATGCAATAAAATATATGTACATTAGGGTGGTCCAAAAATGCATGAGTAAAAATCAAAGTACGAATTTGAATGCTCTCACCCCCTAGGATTGTGCTATATTAATTGAAAATGGTGTTATTTTGAAATAAAAAAAAAATTTGGAACTCGCTCAAAGTGCTCAAAGTTTTCCATGAATTTTATATGGGGGGAAAAAAAAATTTTCGTAGAAATGGTATAAAATTCTTAAAAAAAACCATATTTTTCGATCAAAAAACTTTGCTGCTCTTCCAATAAAAATACCAAATAATGTATTTTACCATTTTGTAATACTAACGATTTTTTATGGGTTCCCCTATTGCATTTTTTGTGGGCTTTTGGGGACTAATAAAAGTAGTTAATATTGAAAAATTGTTAAATAAAAAATTAGGTGGTAGTAAGTCTCCTGAAGAGAAACAGAGGTTTCTTATAGAAAATTATTGATTTTCAAGAATTCTATACGATTTGTACGAACATTTTTTCCCATATAAAATATATGGAAATCTTCGAGAGGGCTCTGAATATTTTTTTGTATTAAAATTCTGACTTTGGACCACCCTAATGTACACATATGTATGTAAGTTCGCATTTGCATAGAAGCTCCAAGTGCAGCCGTTGTAGAAATTCCAATTTTTAATGCTTGAATTGTGCGTCATTGTGATATTCAATTCTGCTGCTGTGTTCATAAGCCAGCTATGTACCAGCCAGCTACATACGTACGTATACATTAGGGTGGTCCAAAAATGCACGTGAGAAAAGTAAAGTCGGAATTGTAATGCTCTTTGGCATTGTTCTACATCAAAACAATATACCCCTGTAATTTTTTATAGATCAAAAAATATTTGGAAGTCGCTCAAAGCGCACATGCATTTTATATGCGGAAAGACTATTTTTAATATAAATGGTATAGACTCCTTGAAAATCACTATTTTTCAATCAAATAATAAAACCAACTCTTTATTTAACGATATTTTATGGGCTCCTTCAATGCATTTTTGGGGTTTTTGGGGAACCCACAAAAAAAGTGTATATCAACAAATGGTTAAATAAAAAACTGGGTATTATTCATTTAGGTCTCCTGGTGAGAAATATAGCTTGCCGATTGAAAAATATAAATTTTCGAGGATTCTATACCATTTATACGAAAAATTGTTTTTTCCAACATAAAATATATGAAAAATTTGGTGCACTTTCAGAGACCTCTAAAATGGTATTTTTATGATTTCAAAAAAAAACAAGTGTATATTTTTTCGATATTACGACTATACTTTCTTTGCACCACCCTAGTATACATACATCTGTATGTACATATACATACATGTATCATTTTCATATTGATATATAACATTTCCTTGAAGTACTGATATCCATTCTTGTACGTACATATATCTAACATAATACGCTCAGCGTGTTAGTGGGATCTGTGGCAACAAGCAAATAAAGTACCATAATGCAAATTGCAGATGGGAAATATTCTTTACACATTTATGCAGTTATTGCAGGATTCCGTAGATGCGTTCGAGCGGATGTTTAAATATTGATGCAGGCTTGTTTGAGTAACTCTTTAATTTTCATTTGTTTTAAGATATTTTTAATACAAATACATTTAAGAAATATTCACACTATTTCTATCTTGAGTTTTATGTTCTTTTACGTTAGTAGGTGTGTTAAGCTTGATAATTGTTTGAAAATGTGGCTCAATAGCTGAGCTATTCAAGTACAGCGGCGAGAAGTTGATATGATTATTTGAAATTGTCGTACGAACGAGTGGCTGCCGATTGTAATTTAAGTGTGCTTTGACTAATCTACAACCCTCGTATTTTTTTTTAATCGAGCCTTCTTATACCTGTCTCGCTTTTTAACCGTATACAAATATTTCATTCAACTTCTCAATTGAATTGATTCCAATTTCATTTTTTCCTGGATATTTTTCTTGATCTTCATGTGAAGGGTGTTTCGCTGATTATAAGCATGCCTTTTCCAAGAAGAGTAAGGAATCCAGGAAGAAGGGTCTATCACTTCAAATGATAAAAAAGAAGGCCTTGAAGAAAGGCTTTTCTTTTATGGTGCTGCGTTGGTTGATTGTTCTGAAAGTTTGATCAACCTATGTATTTTGGAACGAGTTTCGGTTATTGTTGTTGTTCATACCTTGCCAAATTTGGCTCAAATGCAGACCGGTCTCGGCGGTTTGCCATCCCGTTATTATTATATACTGAATAATGTTTTTTTTTTTTTTTGAAATCATCAGACTCTTATTATGTCGAGTGCGTATTTTAAGGCTATTCGTTAAACTTATTTTTTTAAGTACACTCGTGTGCTTTTGTGGTTGTTTTGATATCAATTGTATTTACATACGTATGTACATATGCACGTTAGGGTGGTCCAAAAATGCACGTGAAAAAGTAAAGTCAGAATTTGTATGCTCTCACCACCTAAGATTGTTCTATACCGAAAAAATATACGCCAATGTTTTTATTTTGAAATCAAAAAAATAGTTAGATGTCGCTCAAAGCGCTCAAGTATTCCTTGTAATTTATATCTCTTCAGGAGGCTTCCAGTAATAATACCCAATTATTTATTTAACCATTTTTTCATAGTTACTACATTTTATAGGTCTGCCAAAACTCCCAGAAAATGCAAAAAAAAAATGAAATGGGGGAAAAAATAAAGAAAATCTTTAGTATTAAAAAATGGTTAAGTAAACAATTTTGTATTGTTACTGGAAGTCTTCTGAAGAGAACCAGGGCTTTCAGATAGAAAAATATTGATTTTCAAGAATTCGATACCATTTCTAGGAAAAGTTGTTTTTTCCTCATATAAAATACACGGAAAACTTTGAGTGCTTTGAGCGACCTCTAAACATTTTTTGGTTTCAAAATAAAAAATAGTAGTATATTTTTTCGATCCAAGGGGGTGAGAGCATTAAAATTCCGACTTTACTTGTTTTGAACCATCCTAATGTACATACAAATTACAAGTAAATACTGTACGTATGTCTGCTTGCAAATATTTTCTTTTAAACGAGCTCAGTCACTTCATTGGCATATGCTGTGGGGTGTATATGAATACACAAATGCCATTTTTCGTACAAAATACGCTTCCTTATTAAACCATGACTGCAGGCAAGTTATTGCAAAATAAATCCCATTCCGTACAGTTCATGCGGCTCGCTACCCGAAAATCACCATAAACTTAGCTTTCGACTTGCATTTATGTATGTATGTACATTTTATTGGCATATTGAGTGAATTTAACTGGCGTAAATGTAAATAAAATACAATATACAATATAGTATATCAACTCTTGCAAGATGCTCTGTACTAAGTTTATACATATGTATGTATGTATGTATGTAAGCAAGTTGGCATTATGCTTAGTAAGCTTACTTATTGGCTTGGCTTGTCCATTGAGGATGCCTGCTGACTGCTTGCTATCCTCATTGCTGTCTCTTGGCTGCTTGTTAAAAGCGCACTTTAGCAGCTGAGTGGTGTCGTAATACGTATTTACGCCTGCAGTCAGGATAATGCTTAGTGACCAGCGCTCAAGTGAAAAGTGAAGCTGAAGCGGCGGTGCAGGTAGACGCAGCTACATATCTTTTCGTTACCAGCCTCATCAAGTTTCGATTATCGTTGTTTTTGTTGTGGCCGCTGCTTGTTTTGTTGATTTCACAGCTGCCGGTGTTTACTTTTCCTAGACATGTGTCGAATGTGGTTTGCCTCTCCTTGCTCCGTTGCTAAGCGCTGACGCAAATTTGTGTAACTTCCTTAGGATATTCCAGTAAATCAGAAATTTCAAAACAATTCAGATTACGTCCGAAAAGTTAGTTCTGCTGAAATTTTGACATAAAAGTTAACAAATATTGCATTCATGAACACGAAAACTTATGTATGTGTGTGAGTTTAGGGGAAGCTAAAAATTTGCTTACGGACAAAATTCAAAATCCAAAGTATGAAGGTGATGAAGTGAATCGATGGGTTAAAAGGCATATGAAATCATGTTGATAAGGTGGTGGCATGAGTTTGAAATTTATGTATGCATGTTTATAGATAGCTATTTTTGAACTTGAATGAGTAGACGAGTTGAAGTGGGCGACCAGTTGGTCAACAAATTAGAATTATCTAAGTCTTAAAAGAGCCAAACTGCCTTTTAGTGGAATGATTTATGACCTATGTATGTAGTATGCAGGCTTAATAATTTGAAAATCTCAAATATTTAAATTGCTTAATGACAAAAAAGAATTTATGTGGTACTAGCACACGCGCTTGCTTGCCTGAGCTTCGTTTTAAAGATATGAAGTTCGACTTGATGTCGCAAAAATAAGGAGACCCGAGGCCTCATTATGAAAAAGGAAACTGATTAACAAATATTTATTAAGTCACTATTTACATCATATGTAGATGGTTTAGATTTGTAAAGCAATTTAAATTTTTCTTCTTTATGAACTCGTCCTCGACATGAAATAGTCTCAGAGGTAGTTATGTGCTTGGACCCGGCCTCTCCAGTCTTGTATCAGATCAATTTCCCATGATTTCGTCCACTTATTGGCTTACCGAGACATTTTTGTGCGCCGCTGGATCCATATGTTAGTGGCGACGTATTTCCTAAGACATTTTAGTAATTTTTGACATTTATGAATGGATAGTCGTTGCCTGTATAAAGGCCAGCATTGATTGCAACCTATGTATTTGCAAACAGTAAACTGTTAACGAAAGCTATGATCGAAATTAAATGTCGTTACCGTAGTTTTGTTACCAAGAACGTTTCAAAACCAAAACCAAAATGTGAGCGTTCTCAATGGGAATTATATAAGAACGAGACCCTGAGGAACGTTTTCAATGAGAACAAAATGCGAACAATACTTTCGGGAATATTTCTAAGAGAACAAAATGGGAACAAAGGTCTCCGGAACGTTTTGGAAAAGAACTAAACCGGATCAAAAGTCTGAGGAACTTTCTCTCGAAGAACAGTTTGGTAAGTAAAGTCTCAGGAACTTCCTCACAGAGAAAGAAACGGGAACAAATCTGCTGTGTGCTAATCCCGAAGAATGCAATAGAGAACACAATTTTTCACATAGCGTTCATTGGTTTGAAATGTTTTAATATTAAAATTAATCAAAAAGGAACTGAAATATAATTATACAAATTAAGTTAGCAAAAGATTTAAGACACGAACTTTTCTTACACAAAAAATTAAAAATTGTTCCGCAAATGGACAGTTCACCCTAATGATAAACGATCTGGAAGTTGAAATGATTCAGATTTCTTCTGGCTCAGAATTAACAATCGTGGTTCTCACTGAAACAATTTCTCAGAACTTTTTTTCTCGTTTTGTGCTCTAGCAGAATGTTCTCCAGACTTTTGTTCTTATTTGAACCTCCTTGAAATCGTTCTTGATAATTTCGTTCGCATTGAAAACGTTCCCGAAAGTTTTGCTCTCACTCTGTTCTTCTAGAAAATGAAAGTTTTGTTCGCATTTTGTTCTTTACGGAAACGTTCCTAAACCTTTTGTTCTCATTTTGTTTCCGTTCAAATTGATCTACTTTTGTTCTCGTTTGGCTCGTTTGTGGAATCGTTCTTGACATTACACTTTGTTATCATGCAGAACTAAACAAAAACTGGAACGCCCATCTCGGTGGTCCCTGGTTTTGAGAGAGCGAGTTTCATAATCCTTACAAAATTTTCCACTATGCCAAATTCACAATAGTCAAAGCTTTTTTGCGTAGTGGTGCAACACTGGGATGGGTATGGAAAATTATGGATTTTGGACGAAATATATTTATTTTTTGATTTACATCAAATATTTTCGATTTTTCATTGGCATTATAGCCTGTAACTAAGAGTCACGACTTGCTTAAAATTTGTATAAGGGAAGTTAAAAAAATCACTTGCTTTTAATATTGCTTTCGTACTTACATTACGTAAATTTTGCCTGTTTTTTTGTATTGAAAAATAAAATTGGTTTTTAGAAAGTTAACAACATACAGTGAAACCTCGATATAACGAACCTTGATTAAACTAGAAACTCAGTATAACAAATTTTTTGCTGCGTCCCTGAAAATACCTCGTTGTTGCGAAATTTTCCATACAAAAATGCTCCATAGATACTATAATGGAGACATTTTAAGCATGAAAACCTCCAGAATATATTGACCATTAAGGTTCCGTTAGCAAAAGCCTCTATCTAACGAAGTGTCGACTGAAAAGTTTTTACATAGCGAATTCTGAATATGTTAACAATGATGTCTTGCTATAAAAAAAGATAATATATATATATAGCAAGCTTTTTTCAAAATTTTGGATTTTTCGTTGTATCGAGGTGTTGATAGCGAAGCATTTGTCCCACCACTTCAACTTCGTTATGCCGAGGTCGCACTGTACTTCACACGGTGTGAGATTATTATGTTAGTCCTACGCCCCTGCTCACACATATTTCGGGAATATTAAAAATATTGATAAAAGTTAAATAATAAAATAGGGTTTTACTCATATTCTACAATTTCAGTAAAACTAATTATATTATTAAACATTTCTACATTATTTTACTCTTTCTCTGAAAAAAATTACAAAACATATATAAATTTTGATTTTTTAAACTTTCAGTCGTTTTAAATTAATAAACTTCTATGATGAAAGAAAAATTTGCTTTACAAACACATGCTTGCGGTTCTGAAATTCCACAGTCCCTGAAATTACTTTCCTTTCACATTCCACTTTGCACTTGCATACCTACCCCAAATCTTATCGGCATATGCAAACGGAATGCCATTAACATTCTTACAATTCTCCTAAGTAAGCGCTCCTATTACACTCCTGTTACAGTCAAAATAGTTGCCAAGCGCATTTCTAAATACATACACACCTTCCCACACGCCCTTCTACTTACTTGGCTTTGAGTTCATTGATTGGTGAATAATTAACTTAAGCTGCACTCCAGTGACCGTTGCATTATAATTAAATATACAAAGTGCCGATGCGAATGTGGTGGAAGCCTCTACATAAATTTTACTTTAATGTATGCACGTACTTAAATGTATTAGTGCTCTTGCTGTTGCTGTTAAAGTAGGTGTTGCCGGCAATGGTTTCGTCGTCGGTGTTGGTGTTGGTGTTGGTGTTGGTTTCGCTTTCACTGTTGGCATTCAATGCGTTTGTTGGTGTTAATGCGTTTCGTTGTCGGTTTCACACCTTGTTGTGGTTAAGGTAGTTTCAGCCGAAGTCGGCATATATGTACACATACAATCACAATTTACTACATATTCATACATATGTACATGCTTGCGTGTTTACTCTTTTAAACTGGCTTAACACACCTTAACAGAACTTGGCATAAGCGTGACGATGTGACAGTAAGTACATATGTATGTAATGTGAAATACTAACCGATAGCGTATACGGAGCTTTTCACCATCTCTACCGAACTTTCGTTCTTACAGACCATTCGTCCTGTCGTGCACGTGAGGCACTTATGGATGTGTGCAGTATGTATGAGTGGTGGGTGGCCTTGCACACTACACTTGCAGTTGAGAGAACATCAAACGACATTTGAGAGAGAGAACTCGACATATATATTTTGTTTTTTTTTTTTGCTTGAGAGAGGGAGAGCGTGGTAAAAATAGCGGTTATATTTTGATAGCAAATGTCTCTCTGTTACTGAATTATGGGTTGGCTTCCTAACGAAATGAACCAACGACCGAATTTAGGTTACTTACTTGTATACTTTTTCACCCCAAAAATATTTAAGGGATTCCATTTAATTTTGGTAACAGTTATAATGACCTTTCCCAAGCGTAAAATGTTTGTGACTTGCGACGGTGGTGGGTATTTGAAATAAGACAAAAATGCGCATGGAGAGTGGATATTATTATTTTTTTCTACCTTGAACTCAACTTAAATTTTAATAGAAAGCAAACATACAATTATGCATACAGACGTATGTATATGTACATGTATGGGCTTGACTATATATATTTGAATGCAATTGCTTGCACTTAATGGCTAACAATAAGTAAAAGTTTCATATTGCTTTAAGCGAGCGTAAACTTAAACTACATAATTTCACTTTATAACTTGGCATATTAAATGACTAATTTTTACATGGGATTTTTGTTTCTTTAAAATTCCTGCTCCGCATTATCTTGGTAGAAAATTTTAACCTTCTAACTACCACCAAAATTCTAATTTCGATCTTTGAAGACAAGTGATCGATTTATGCACTTTTTCTTGTTTTACGCACACACACACGTTTTAAATCGTGGTACCTCGAATGAAAGTAATGTCGTATAACGCATTAAGGTTTGAACGGAAAATTTTTCAGTTACATTTTTACATAAGTAACTTTTAATGGTTTAACATTTAACCCTCTTAAAAGAAGGATCTAAAAGATCCATTATGATAAGAGTACAGGGGCTAAAATTCTCTAAATAAAAGTTAGGATCAGTTAGCTTTTCGCGGACGCTTTTAGGCTCAAGGCATATTGTGATGCCGCAGCCAATACCACCTAAAACCATATCGAGTTACGCAGGAATTTTAGAATATATCCCTGATTTCCCCGCATCTAAAGTCCTCCGAGTTATCGAAGAACTGTGTACCCAGAGTATGGAGTCTGCGCCTAACTAACAGATACCAACAAGCTACTATTTGGCTGATTTAAGCGCAGTAGTAGGGCAGTGCGTTTAGTGCTAAGTCGCGCCAGTTCATCGGCTTTACATTGCCCCTAAATTTCGCAGTGTCCCATAACTCATATCACCTTTGGGCAAAATGACTCGGCCATCTCGTTAAGAGATGTGCCTGGCCGTCAGTGTAGATATCAGCTTGGTATATCATATCACACTTTACCAGTTAAGTGGCCTGTTTGGCATATAGGTCTTCCGGAAGAAAGTTTAGTAGGGCATAAAATGACTTAGATGATGTTGTTCTCATCGGTGCTCCCTTGCCTCCTGAAGTCCTTTTTCCGAGGCTGGGATATCGTTAGGTCTGTCCCAGAAGAGACGTGGCAACGTAGAGACGTCGACAACGGTGGTCTCCTCCGCCGTGGAAAGGTAATTCTATCTCCAGTGGTGAAATGGTGTTTGGAGAGCACTCTTAGAATACAGCCGGATACCCCTGGATGCAAACCATCTGTGGTGCGGTACTCTCCATATATGTGATTGGAGGATTACCACACCCGCAGTTAAACAAGTGGGTGGTCAACCAAACTCCATACGAACCTTTCCCTTGATTCGTGCTGGTTATATCCCCCGAAAGAAGATCTAAACCACCACTTAAGCCTCCTCACCACAGCGAGGTGTTCTAAACAAAAATGATCGCTAAATTTTACTAGACAAGTCTGTACATAATTTTTTCGATAAATTAATTCCACATTCTTCCTCAACGTTGGTCGTCTTGCCGTGGCGGGGAAGCTTAAATGATGTCATGGTATACCCCACAGTGTGGGGTGCACCATGGCAACATGAACTAAGAGGGAAGCCCAGTATTGCATCCTTCTGCGGCACTTCTTGACGCTTCAAGATGAAACGTTGCTTTGAGCCGCTGAGGAGAGCAATGCAGGGATTACCGCACCAACACTACCCAAGCCAAGGTGTGAAGGCCACCGTGCCGATGGATGAATGGCCAGCGGGTAGTAAAATGTGGCTGGTCGCGAACGGTCCCATCCGATTCCCGGGCAAGGTCGGTTGTATAAGTGCCTTCTCCATGCATGCCGGCTCTGCGGACGAGCGACGAACCCCTTCCGGACTACTTGTGGGACCACAAATTAATAAAGAAAACAAACAAAAACAACAACAACAACAACAGCAAGAGCAAAAACGAAAGCCTGGGGAAGATGTGACGCTATCGGAGGAAGAACAGCTCCTGAAATCCCCTGCTAAACCAACAAACCCGACAACGATTTCCTCTGGTGGTGCCAGCCATAGCACCTCAGAGGAAAAAGCAGGAAACAGTAGCAAAACGGAAGGTGCCAGCCATAGTACCGCCGTTTTGCAATTAGAAATTTTTAGTACCGGTAGTGCCAGCCATAGTACACCGGAAGAAAGACCAACATGTAGCAAGCACGCGGCCGGTACCAGCAGTACCCAGCTGCAAAAGCATAGGAAACCCTCAAACGCGTTCATGAAGCAACGGTACCAGAAGGCTCTGTACATGCTCGACAAAATCGAGAGAAATGCAGCAGCCGGACGTGTAGACGGGCGCGATGAGGAAGATAAGCTTTGATATATGGCCATGGTGGAAGAGTATGAGAAATTCCAAACAGAACGTACTGCCACCATGGGATCCAGCGAAACCCAAAAAAGAAATAGGTCTCAAAACGAGAATGGCAACGGAGCTGACCGCAAACGATTGAAGCAGGGGAATGTAGCGGAGTCCGCAACATCCACCAAGCATCGCTACTTCAGCGACGTTGCAAGAGACCATCTTCAGACTTCAATCATTGACGAAGGTAGCAGAACGCCGCTAGCAGTGCAGCAAAAGTGGGTGGAGATCGATGTGAGGGTGTCGAGTCTCGTAATGGACTACGTCCTCGACAACCCCGAAGGTCCTCATCCAGAGTTTGACTCATCGGAATCCCTGAGGGGATACCGGGTCATCAAATGCGCGGACCAGTTCTCCTTGGACTTCCTCGCTGGGTGTGTAGCAAAGATTTGCGACGCATTCGAGGGCTTGAAGCTCAAGCTCATACCAGCCAAGGACATCCCTAGGAGGCCCCGTGCGCGCATTTGGTTACCTCCGATAGCCGAACCTAGCGAAAAGTTGCTGCGGTGTGTAAAGCTGCATAATAAAAACATACCAGCAATAGACGAGTGGGAGCTCATCAAAGTTGAAGAGCCGAGAAAGCCCACAAACAAGCCAATTCTCCTAGCGATTTGCTCCGAATCCTTGGAGGCCCTAGCAGAGGCCGACTATAAGACTCGGTTCGGTATTAGAAAAGTTAAGGTAAGAGTATTCCTTGGTGAAGTCAGACCAGTAGAAGAGGACCCGGGCGTCGACGGTGCAGGCGAACTCCTTATGGGAGTGAAACTGAGCGATGAACCGGACCAGTAAGATAGTCCAAATAAATCTGCAGCACTCGAAGTGTGCTACAGATAGTCTAGTCGTACTTCTCAGCGAAGAGGACATCGACATTAGCCTAATACAGGAGCCCTGGGTCAGGAACGACGAAGTAATGGGCCTTAATATCTACAATTACAATCTCTTCTACAAGAGCGAGGTTGGTAAACCACGGGCGTGTATTCTTATCAAGAAGGGTATAAATGCATTCCTTTGCTCTAATTTCAGCACAGCAGACACAACAGTAGCTAAGGTGGAGACGGCAGGACAACAGGATGTCTTGTTAGTGTCGTCTTATATGTCCCATGAACGGGACAGTCCGCCACCGGAAATCAAAACTATAGTAGACCGGAACCCCAGACGAGCCATTGTCATAGGATGTGATGCAAACGCCAGGCATCCAGTTTGGGGCAGCACAACAGAAAACGAGCGAGGTGAGTCACTTCTACACTATTTATTAAACACTAGTTTGAGTATTTGCAATACTGGTAACCGACCAACCTTTATCCTCCCAAGTTCAGACCGGTTTCCTGGGTGGGAGGAGGTGTTGGACCTAATGTTGCTGTCTGAGAACGATGGCGTTACCGTTGAGAACTGGAGAGTTTCCGACAGGCCATCAGTGTCTGATCACTGCTGGATACTCTTCAATCTACGCGGGGTATCCTACACCCCCTCTAAATACAGGAACCCACGCAGAACCAATTGGGAAAAATACAATAGAGTCTTGACGCGAAAACTAACTAAAGTTAATCTGGTAGAAAATATTACCTCAATAGATGAGATAGAACGAAATGTAAGCAACTTAGAGGGGGTGATGACTAAAGCCTATGAAAGATCAACCCCACTGAGTGTCATGAAAAAGAAATCCCCGCCATGGTGGAATGGGGAGCTTAGAGCTCTTAGAAATAACGTTAGAAAACTTTTTAACGTGTGCTTTGGGTCCAAGAACTGGGTGCCCTACAAAAGTGCGTTAAAATCATATAAAAAAGAACTAAGGATAGCAAAGGCCAAGTCCTGGCAAACCTACTGTTCCTCGATAGAAAATGTAAGAGACTCAGCTAGGCTAAGTAAGATCCTCTCAAAGGAGTACACTAAACCCTCATTTATAAAAAATATAAATGATGTATGGACAAACTCCACGGACGAGTCTTTAGAAACACTAGTTCAATTCCATTTTCCAGGCTGTGAACACAATGCAGCAGCATCAGATGGGAAAGAACCCACATATATACCAAATAGAGAACTTGAAACAATAATAAGCAAAGAAAAGATCATCTATGCAATAAATAGGGTCTCTCCCTTTAAATCTCCAGGCCCAGATGGTATAATACCGGCCATGTTACAGAATGTAAAGGAGCCCATAGCACCGCTACTTGAAACCCTCTATAGAGCTTGTATTAGTATGAACTATGTCCTCCAGAGCTGGAGACGTGTCAAAGTAGTGTTCATCCCTAAGCCCGGTAGGAAGAACCACGAAACAGCGAAAGGCTTTAGACCTCTAAGCCTAACTTCCTTTGTTCTTAAAGCACTGGAAAGGCTAATAGATATATATATAAGATCGTTCTTGGGGGAAGAATCCCTATCAACGGCACAACATGCTTACATCAAAGGAAAATCGACGGAGTCCGCTTTGCACGAAGTGGTGGGGCTCATAGAAAAATCACTGCGCTTCAAGCAATACACTTTGGCCGCTTTCCTGGATATCGAGGGCGCCTTTAACAACATTGAAGTTGACACCATCATCCAATCACTCATGGGGGTTGGTGTTGACGGCGGTGTGGTTGACTGGGTACGCTCCATGCTAGAAAGCAGAATTATTCAGGCGAAAAGCGGAGAAAGTCTAATAACTAGATATGTGCGTAGAGGTACTCCCCAGGGTGGTGTACTCTCCCCACTGTTGTTGGTTGTAGCACTAAACAGCATACTGCTAGAACTCAACAGAGGTGGAGTTAAAGTAGTGGCGTATGCTGACGACGTAGTGATAGCAGTCACAGGACCTTTTCTCTCTACTGTAAGTGAAATTCTAGGAAAAGCGCTGGGTAGACTACACACGTGGGCTAAAGGCAGTGGCCTCAACGTAAATCCAAACAAAACTGAGTTGTTACTGTTTACTAATAAGTATACGATACCACAATTTAGACTTCCATCCATAGACGGGAAGACAATCCCCCTATCGTCCAACGCAAAATATCTGGGAGTAATTCTAGACACCAAACTAAACTGGAAACTTAACGTTGAGAAACGTAAAGAGAGGGCCTACATCGCTTATTATACTTGTAAACGGATCTTCAATAGAAACTGGGGTTTAAAACCGAAACTTGTGATGTGGATGTACACCGCTATCATAAGGCCGATCCTAACCTACGGCGCCCTAGTGTGGTGGCCTGCCTTAGACAAACAATACAATGTCAGCAAACTAAATAGCTTACAAAGAGCGGCATGCTCGGGGACAACTGGGGCACTGAAATCCTGCCCTTCAGAAGCACTGAATGTAATCCTCAATATGATGCCCATTGATCTATGCCTAAAGGAAGCCGCGATGTACTCAGCATTAAGACTCAGAGAGTCGGGGCTGTGGGGATCGAGAACCTTTGGGCATAACTCAATCTTAGGCCTCACTTCGATAGGAAATAAAACCACGGACTATATGGTATCAACCCTCGATTTTGGCTTGAATGTACAAGTGCGGTTTTCATCCAGAAGGGAATGGAAAAGGGGCCAAGCTGCCGATAGGGAAGCCATCTGTATCTACACTGACGGGTCCAAGATGGACTGCGGTGTAGGGACAGGGGTATATTCCGAGGAGCTTGGTGTCAATAGGTCCCTCCGGCTGGAAAACCATGCTAGCATATTTCAAGCTGAAGCTCTGGGCATTTGTGAAGCCTGTAGAATACTAAGGAATAGCGCTACTAGGAAAGAAAGAGCGGTTATTTACTCGGATAGCCAGGCAGCACTTCTTGCTATATCATCCACTGTAACCAAGTCCAAGCTAGTCAAGGAATGCAAGATGGAGTTACGCTCAGCGTCTCAGTCAATGTCCATCTCTCTTGTCTGGGTTCCCGGCCATAGGAACATAGAAGGCAACGAGAGAGCAGACGAACTGGCCAGGGCGGGAGCTTGTTTGGATGAATCTGTAGCGGTGATACTGGGTTATCCCCTCAGACAAATACAAACAGAAATCCACTTGCACCTTCTGAAACTGGCAAGGAGGAGGTGGTCAGAGATTCAGACTTGCAAGATAGCACGAGAGCTTTGGCCTGACTTTAGCAGGGAAAGAACAGCAGAACTGCTAAGTAGGTCAAGAGTAGAAGTATTTAGAATTGTATCGACTATCACCGGTCACTGGCCGCTAGGAAAACATGCATGTAGAATAGCGAAGAAACAGTATTTCATTTCCTGTGTGAATGCCTAGGCCTGGTTTACTTAAGACATAAATCTTTCGGGAAACACATAGTGGAGCAGTTAACGGATCTATCTAGTGCTACAATCGGCGACTTATACAAATTTATAAGCGGTTCTAAATGGTTTGACTGAACCGCTGGAATGTTCTGACAGGTAGGCTACGGCATAATAAAATATCATTGTCCACGAGAAGTGCACCAAAATGGCGCTTTTATGCGCTAATTGTTTCCTGAGCGATAGCTTAGGTAGCACTACAACCAATTCCACATTCGGCAAAAATTTTAAGAAACTTCATAAAAAAACTTCGGAAAAGTTGATCAGGAAGACATATTCTTTGATAACTTATAGCGTTTGGGTGTGTTTAGTCTTTGAACAGCACATATATGAGCCGGATGTCAGAGCATGGTCTGCAGCGCTGTATAGGGAAGAGCCAGAATTAAATATTTTTTAAGATTGTGCTATAAGTACCCGACTGAAAATAAAATCGGATTAAAATCAGCCGCCGTTCATTTCCTATCAGCACAGTGACTGCTATTGATAACTGTAGAACTTTGGCTAACTGGTATAAAGGCACGAAATGGGACGTAAGACGCTACGAGCATAGATCTAAAACTCTGTCTTTGCGACCACGCCGAACAGTTCGTCCGCACCGCGGAGCAGAAACTAGGTCTTTCTGCCCGCCTTACATCCAAGTAGTACTATTAGGAGAAAAGAAAGAGCCGACAGGAATGTATGAGGTTCTTTCAATCGCCCAGGAATTGCGGCTCTGTAGCTAGGTCTATCAGACCACCTTCTCAGCACGAAATCCTGCGAGAGCGTTAGAATTTTTTTGAAACTTCCAGCAGCTGTGAAAGTGAAAATCAAGTTAATTTGACAGACAAAATACTCGCTTCGTTTTCATCTCCATATTTGCATTCGTATTCGTGTTAATATTCAAGTTCGTCTTCGTATTCGTATTTGGCAACACATATTTGTCTTCCTTTTCATCAACGAGCTCTTCTTCTTATTTGTATTCGGCTTCATATTAATCTTTGTCTCCGCATTTTTATTCGTATTCGCATTGTACTTCGTATTCGTCAACGTATTTGTATTCGTCTTTATAATCGTGTTTCCGTGTTCATATTGGTCATCATGTTCGCCTTCGTATTTGTCCTTGTTTTGTATTCGTATACGTATTCGTGTTCACCTTCGTATTCGTATTCGTCTCGTCTTGTATTTGTATTTGTCTTCATATACGGATTGGCCTTCGTATTTGTATTCGTCTTCGTAATCACCTTGGTTTTCGTATTACCGTCGTTAAATACGAGTTCGTATTCGTCTTTGGCTGCTCTTCGTATTGGTTTTCGTATTCTTGTCTAATCTAGTATTCATAACGTTTTGAAGATATTTTATTTGTATCTTTCAAGAAAAGAGGTAGAAGCTAAAAATACCGTATATACATACATATGTATATATTTACTTGCACAGTTATCTATACATATAATACAATCCATTCAAACAACAACCACTAATAACATCAATTGCTTTTAATGTAATAAATTAAGTTGATATCCATACCTACACAAAATTATAACAAATTTCAGCTTCAACACATTATTCAAAATTACACTTTTCATTTATTGAATGCACTACAGCAAGTTATAGTACTCACACGAGACCCCACAGAACTAGACACGTAAATTCAATTATGATATATTTACTTGGCAATTTCCGTAAATGTAGCGAAGCGAACAAGCACGCAAACTTTTCTTTATCCTTACGCTGATGTAGTTTCTTTTTATTTTACGAGCTACGAATGATATGTATTTATTAGAGAGGCTACCGTTAAGTAGACGATTGAGTAGAAGATATTGCATGCACATTTCGAATTCATATTAACAAGTATTCTTTTGTGATGACGAAATTAGGGGGAAGAAAACGACTAACAAATAAATGAAACTAAAGTAATATAAATGAGAAAATATCGTACTTTGACTCCTACGCTATTAGTTATATAGAAAGCAAAGTGTGTGTGTGTGTTGCCTAAGGACTACAGAAAAACTCAAAAGCAATTTCAGAATTATTTATTACATTGACGTTGATGTCGAATGAATTCTGTCGATTGTATTTGCAACAGTCATCGAATCGCTGGCGACGTTCGACGTTCACGGATCAAACTTACTGTGGCAGTCATAGCGCACAACTCATGGATAATTGGTGATTGCT
>NW_023458556.1:14474416-14504098 GCF_013731165.1 Rhagoletis pomonella | reverse complement strand
TACTGTGGCAGTCATAGCGCACAACTCATGGATAATTGGTGATTGCTCGCAAAAAAAAAAAATGAAAAGAAATAAATGTCAAAGTCCTTTGAACTGTTGCACGTGGATGGAAACCCAGTAGGAAATTTTAGAGTTATATGTATTATGTGAACTGTGTGTGTTCAATGGATAATGGCAATGAGAAAGCACCAGAATACTAAGAATGTGCTGTAAGGGTGTTTAGATATAGGTACAGTTATTGTAAGTAGCTTGAACGCAACCAACTAACACCCAGCTATCTATATATGGCTGTAGAAGAATAAATGCAGAAGTGAAATGAAGCCTAGTTGACCATAGAGGTGATGGAATGGATACCACAAGGCATGGTACTTTCACCGATGCTCATATTGTTCCTCGTGGTAAATGAATTACTAAAGAAATATGAAGGAAATTAAGCCACACTCGTTGCACATAAGGTCCTGAGTGAACGAGTGAACAGTGTTCTCAAAGTAAAGCATCAGTGGAAGACCCAAACAAGCCCCATTCAATGTTGAGAACAGTGTGAAGAAGGAGAGAAATGCTGAAGCGTGACTTGCAGGTTATCTCCTATGCTAAGAACAAGGCTAATCTTTCTACATAGTACGCTGGTGGACCGTAGCAAGGAAATTCACATATTAATTAATTACCTCAAGCTAATGGGAAAGGATCAACGTCTCGTTGTGTTATCCGTAAGCCACGCGACAGCACATATCAACTCTAAAGTCAACACCTACGTTTATACATCGACGGTGGAGTGGAATATCGAACTATCCCGGCAGCCGGTTCGAAAACACCCTGTCGTAGAAAATGGCTCAAGAGCGCTCTATTTCAGAATTTGATTGAAAAACGCGCTATCTCATAATTTATTTGAAGAATTGCCTGTCTCAGAAATGATTTAAAAACTGCGCTGAACCACGCAGATAAGGTCGGATGACTTCTTCTTCTCCTCCTTTGGCAAGGAGACGAAATAAACTGCGCCAAAGTTCCAATTTTTGCAAAGTTCCATTAGCTATTCGTGCCAACCGCAGACGGGAACAGGGCTTTACATAAAACTTTCTTTGAGTAATTACCTCGGACGCCGTTGTATACTTTTCATTTTTCCTCAACTGTAAAGTATTATTTTTGTTCATCGAGGAAGAGCTCAGAAAATTTCATTGCATTTAAGCTCCTCGTGAATTGAAACCAGCTCGGAAATAGACGTTATGTTTTTTCAGCTCTAACTGAAACGTTGCCAACCTAAAAATTTCTATAAAAAGTACTACACACGGAATAATTTTGGGTCAGTCCTTGGTAAAAAGCTTTTTTCACACACCGAGTACCGCAGACAATGGAACGATGAGATGTATGAGGTTTACAACGACATAGACATAGCGGCTCCGCAGGCTTGACCATGTTGTTCAAATGGACACCGACGCTCTAGCTCTGAAAGCAGTCAACTAGGAACCCGCTGGTAGCGGAAGAGTAAGAGGAAGGCAACCGCCCAACCCACTAGGAAGCGACAACGAAAAGTTTCGTATTGTTCTAGAAACTTATAGATCGGTAAAACTTACTTTAAAGAAGTTAAGGGTCCCTTTTTTACTCACTTTACCTATTCTTTCGTCAATATCGGGCAAGTTCCAGTTGGGCGTGTACTTTGATTTGTACCTACTATAGTGCATATGTATGTATATATTAATAAATGTGCATTCATGTGGAATTGTACTGCTATATATGTATTTGTAATTTTGTATGAACACACACCTGCTCACCTGTCTACAAGTATCTGTTTCTAATGACAGTGACGTTTTATTTGCTTGTCCGAGTGCTGAGTGTTTTGCGCGTTTGACGAATATAATTTGGCAGCGTGAGCATTTCCATCTAATGACCATTCAATTCTCGACATTTGTTTGTAGCGATGTGCTAAATATGTATATTTGTGCTGAGCTGCAGACATTAGTTATGACGACAATGTCTGCCCTCTTCTCACAGTAGTTAGTAAGTTTCATGTTTTATACAGATACTGTCATTGTCAGCGCAAGGACAAGCGATTTTTATTTTATTTTTTTGTTTGTAGCCCGGTAAGGACCATTAGCCTTCTTGTCTTGTTAAAGTGTCAACTTTTCACTTCGTTGACGAATGGTTGCGTATAAATGTTTAAGGTAATTTTAATTAGTTCAGAAGCAACAAGCATGCGACTAGAATGGACTTAAAACGCTCGGTGTAGAAATGGAGAAGGCTGCTGTAGGCAGCTGGCCTCTAAGCAAAGTTTAGTTTTAGATAAACGACTTAAATAGTTTTTCTTGTTCTTTAAATAATTGAATACGCAATTAGACAACTCATAATATCATTTTTAACAAAAAAGTGTTAAATTTATTTTATGGCTGTTTTAGCCGAGCGGTTGGAGGTGCAAACTTCTACCCGGTAGGACCAAGGTGCGATTACTAGTCCAAGCGGCATACAAAAATATAAACAGTAAACAGCGGTAGGCCTTCGGAAAGCAACGGCAAAACTTCGTGGGCATTTCTGGCTAAAAAAAAGATGTGTAAAACCAATAGCTCCCTTCATTTGTGTAACAACATCAAGGCGCACGCCACAAATTAGAGGAGGAGCTCGGCCAAATACGTATCCAGAACCCAAACAGTTCAGGGCGACCACATACTAGATGATTTTTGGGGTTGGAAAAGATACTAAACTTCGTAATACTCAGTTCCAAGGTAAGACACCAGTCATAACCGAGAATTGGCGTTTAGCCAGCTGCAGAAGCTCCATTGATGGCCCACCGACGAATACCGGCCAGAGGAATTTTGGAACGTTATATCGAGCCCTAGCCGCCAAAATAACGTAAGCGACATTTTTTTCAAAATTTTATTTTTGATGCAGAAATGCATCTAGATGCTCTAGGAATATTTCTGCATCAAAAAGAAAATTTTGAAAAAAATGTCGCTTACGTTATTTTGGCGGTTAGGGCTCGATATGTTGATGGTTATAGACTATCGTTCGCTGAACTGTCTAGAAAGTCCACAGGTTGCCACGCGAGCTGCTATTCTCTCCCTGTCAGGAGACTTGATCTTACGTGTAACCTGCCTTGTCAATTAATCAGCCATGTAGTTTATTACAATTTCACTATGCTCAGTGGCCCAAACCAATTTAACTGAAAAGTATGCCAAAGGAAATTATAGCGAGTTCAGGCATTTACCGACCAATTTCGAATGTATCATCAGCGATCTTAGAGCACGGATTGTCGCTTCGTTGTGAGAGGTGAAATCGTCTTTTATTATCGGTATTATACTGTTGCGTTTCTTGTGTTCTGTCTCTGCAGAGAGCCAACAGCGTAAAAGTTGAATTTACGTAGAGTTCTATACATAACACACCAGCTCCAACTCTGCCATTTGAGATTATGTTAATTCGACCTATCCTCCAGAGGTTTCCACTCAACCATATACCACACACGGAGTCAGTCCCGGTAAAAAAGCTGTTCGAGTAGATGTCATGAACTTGGACAATATGTGGATTCAACAGCGGCGCAACGTGTCACGCAGCGCATGAAAGAACGATTTCCCTAGGATGCCGCCGAAATCTGGCAATTTGGCACCATTCTTTCTCTACGGCTGCGTGAAAGGTATGGTCTACGCTAATAAGCCAAGGATTATGCCAGAGCTGATGAAGGAAATCATACGCGTTATAAATGGTATACAGTCCGAAGTATGCCATAAAGGCATGGACAATTAACATACAGGATGAATTTAAAAAAAAACATTTCGGACAATTTTGTTGTGTTTTACTTAATTATAAAAGAAAATCTGCGTTTTTATTGAATCACTCTATACTTATGTACGTGTCATGTATCATTATGTGATATAGTTTACGGTCATTGAAAGCAGCCAGCCCACATCTACCGAATGCCATGGCAGCAGTGACAAAATAACTGATGATAGCTTACTGCTGACCACCGACTGCCGACTTGTTGGCTCAAATTGTGGCACAATATGTCAATTGACATTAAATAAATAAATTTGCCGATATGTTTGCGCGTGAACTTCGACAGCATTCTACGAAGCTTTGTTGATTTTAGTATTGTTTTAAATTGTGTTGTTTTTTTATTGCTCTTTTTTTGGTTTTTAATTTCTGCTTCTTCCGGCGGGCGTGGGAGTATGCCGACAGGCTGTGTGCTCGCTTGCATATCGTGTACCGATATTAGGCGGGTTGTTTTTCCTCGAAGCAGGTTTAAAGAAAAAATTTCTTTAACATACATATCGCTCAAAAAAAAACTCAAGAAAACCGACTTTAAAGTTTTGAATTTATATATACTCTTATAGTAAGAAGTAATTTTTAGCAAAAAAAAAACCGACTTAAAAAAATATATATATATATCTATATATTTCATGATCCAATGATCGGATCTAAACCAAATTAGTATGGGACCACCTCTGAGACACTACCTTTTCGTTGCAAATTTATTATTGAAATCGGTTGACGTGGTGCAAAGTTATGCGGTAACATACATAAAAAAAAAAATAAAAAAAATTATATTCCGACGAACTGATAACCTCCTCCTGTTTTGGAAGTCGGTTTAAAATTGACACATATTTGGCTGTAGCGAGTTACTGATAATCGATACAACTATGAAAGTTTCACAGAACATAGACGAAGAGGTAGCGGTAATATCTGCGTACTCAACTCAAAATTTATATTTTTTGGATTATGAAAACGAACCTTAGATTGTGACCCGAATGTTTATTGCATTAAAATCATTAAAGCTTATTAATTTCCAACTTTTTTTTTAGGTTCTCAATTTTTCGTGAATACAATGTATTTCGGCGTGCTCATAACGTCACCCCTAATGCACATACATACATGCATATCAGTGTAGCGTACCTACTTTTCAGCATTGTGCGAATACCTAAAAGGCGAAAGCCTGTAAAAACAAATACGCCACATTCAAATATTTGGTAAAGCGAAGTTAAAACAATTTTAATTTTTTTTTTATATTCCCAGCTTTGGGCGACTATGCGTGCGATTGTTTATTGCAAATAATAGGTATTTATTTATTGGCCACATGTTAAGCCGCTCGCGTAGCCCGCAGTTATTGAAAACTGAAATATGCGAAATAATTGTAATTTCCAACTGAACTACATTGAAAGTATGTAAAAGAAGAGAGAAAATACATTTTGAAAAATTAAAACCTGGAAATAAATATGTTGATTGACTAGTACATAAAGTAAGTAAATTATGAAGTAGCGATTTTCGATAACTAAGAACGCACAGAGAGGGAATTTAATAAAAATTATTTCCTCTTAAAAATAAAAGATGGAATAGATTTTCCTCTTAAGAATGAGGTATCGAAAAACAAATACTCGCATCGAAATCCGATACTAAGGCGAATTTGGTTTCGGCAATTTTTCCTCCACTGTTTTTCCTAAGTGCCTTGTTCATCATGGCTGCTTAATTGCCAGCAAAAACCGCGAGAAGGCGACGGATACGATATAATGCAATGAATAGTTAGTTATACGCTCCAATTGCTTCACCAAAGGCGATATAATGCGACGTATACAGGGCCCAACTGTTCGAATGGAAGAGTATTTTGGATGAGTGTTCAGTAAAGTAATTTCAAGGCTATGATCAACTCGTCGAGCAATAGAAACCAAATAAGATAAGATAAGCTAAATATTAAATGAATACACGGCTAACTTGAAATTAGATGGAAAAGTAATGCAGGAGTCACGCAGTAATTTGAAGATTGTTTCTTTAATTAAATTTCTATTTAAATTACCTCATACAAATTTTACTCTGAATGTACTTTTTTCGAATTCACGACAAACAAAATGAAGATCAAAATTTTATAAATGTTAACATTTTGAACTTATGTTTGACGGAATTCGAATGTGGGACGACCTATATACAGCAGCATATATAAACAAATGTGTAAATAAAAGAAAAAAAAAATTTTACAAAATTAAGAAAAAAATATTGTATTTATTTTTTCTTTTGAAATTTGATGTCCAAAGGCAGTTGGTTACAGGTTTATTGACGGCTAATGCTCCACGGCCATTGACATAAAAATATAGTCTTTTCTAAAAAAAAATATACAGATAACAGGGACCCTTAGTTTCTTCCTAAACAACTCCAATTCAACTTAAATTTAGTTACATATCCTGCAGGGTATACACATACATACATACTTATTGTTTCGTGAACAAAATATACGTATGTACGTATATATATTTGTGTGTCATTTAATAAACTTTGTGAAAGACATGCAGACTAATGGTAACCTGCAGCTTTTTTTTTGGAAAGTAAGAAAAATTGCTGACATATCAAATTCGATAAGTTTTAACAACTAACCAAGCAACAAGCAATTAGTGTACTCTTGGACTCTTGTTTATGAAGCATTTCGTCGATTAATGGCTTCTCAGCGGCATGCAAGTGCTATTATAGTTCATTTATTTTAAAAAAAAGAAGTACATGTTTAACCTTTTGTAAACTAAGTGATAAGCAAGTGTGTTTTTTTTTGCGATTTCAATTTGTTTATTCGCATGAATTCGGGTTTACATAGGTTTTGAGGTCGCTGAATTCGAATCTGAAGTAAAAAAAAATCTGAAACACAAAATTTTGTTAAAATTAATAATAAGAATGCCTTAGGTTTATTGTATGTAAGAGATTTTGGGATCGCCAAATTCTAATCTGAAATCAAAATAACTAAAAACAAAATGGTCGACCCAATATGGCGCCTGAAATAAAAGAAGTGTTTTGAGTTTTAAAAATATTTTTTAATTCACGTAAAATTGAGTTATTTTTGGTTTTTCTTTAAATTTGTATTGAACATTTTTAAATACAAATTCGATTGAATTATAATGTAATCATCTTTATGTGTATTTAACATGAAACTGGTTGACAAAATCAATTTAAAAAAATTATCTTCTGAAAAACTTTCAATATTTTATAGTACAAAATCGTGCCTTTAACAAAAGATCGGACAAGGTCGGATCCAATATTTAGTATTATAGTTTAAAATACAATTATCTTGAAACAAGCATAAATTTTTTATTCGTGAAACCTGGAGAAAATGAGTTATGACATTTTCTCTAAACTGTTTTTATTAAAAAATTCTAATACTAATCAGTTGAACATGTTGAAAAGTTTTAAAATTAAACCTTATATAGAAGAAAAACCCATTTTACGCGTTGCTTTAAACTTTAGCTTTACATTTTTACATTTCAGAGCGCTGCGTCAACTAACATTTTCACACTGCTCGTACAAACGGGTGCAAAAGGTCGGTACCTGACTAGAGCCCACTTGCAGAACAGCAGGTTATCTATATAACTCGAAGTTTACCGGTTAAATTGATACATTTTTTTTATTGATAAAAATTAAAGTTAGCTCGTTAAATATTTAGCCCAGCAATTTTCGAAGGTTAACTTGCTAACTCTACATATGTCAATTTTGTCAGTAACAAGAATAATAAAATTGAGATTTCAAAAATTTTAAAAATATTTTGGAATACATGTTTACATACACACATATACACATATGAACGTATTAATTTTTCCGCCTTCAAATAGAGGTTTCGGTCAGTCTCGCGTAAAAAAATATGTATATGCGGTTTAAATGCACCGAAAGTGTGCAGTGAAGAGTCGCTGGCCAATTTGCAGAGAAATGAGCTGAAGATCTTCATGACCGCAGTGTTTCAATTACCATGGCGTGGATTTGGTACATAAATGAGTACATATCCAGGTCAAGTGATAAAAGTCCCTCTTAAAGTTGATGTGCTTGGACAGGCATGTGTATTGATCCAAATATAGCGAGATATAATTTTATTTAATATTTGCCATTCTTTAGTTTTTCTGGTTGTAATAGAAATTTTGTATTTAATTTCAAATAATAAATATAAACAATCAAAACAAACGTCAAAAAAAAGAGAGTGGCGCCTACTTAATTTAGAAATCCCTCGGGTAACTTAACTCTGAGTCAGTTTTCAATGCTGCATTGCATTGTCGGGTTTAATAAAGTAAAAATTTAACTCTTAGCTACTGACCTCTGTATATATATATTTAACTCTGGATGTTCTGCAAATGGGCCTAGGACATATTTCGATAGCTGAAACATTATTTTCGCCAACCCAAGAGAATAAAACCTCAAAATCGATATTTTATTTTTGGATTTGGACCAAATATCACTGTGCGGTGCCACACTGCTTTTCTGTACTACTTAATGGTAATAAGTGTACCGAGTTTGGTAAAAATTGATAAATCTGTTACCGAGATACCATACGTAGGCATAAGAGGGCGGTGCCACGCCTATTTTATAAAAATTTCTTATATTATAATCTATTGTTAAGAAGTTATTGCAAACGTAGATTATGAGTAAATTAGCTTAAGTAGTATTCTATAATCGAACGTTATAACTATGGGAGGTGGGCGTGGTTATTTCCCGATATAAAAATTCTCAACATGTTTCTTAGTATCACTCTTAGCAATGTTTGCTCCGAATTGGGTGGGGGTTTCGTGAAGCACCTACTGAGATACATAATTTGTATCATAAATGGGCGGTGCCACGCCCATTTTTCTAAAATTTCATAATTGTTTTAGTTTGTGCCAAAACTGTACTTCACATTCCAACTTTTAACCATTTGGATCCAGTATTTACCGAAAATACCGTGGTATGGGTGGTGGGCGTGGATACCGTCCGATGTCGTACAGTTTAAATAAAGTTAGTGATCTGTATAGTGATACAACTTTCGATTTGATTTCTTATAGTTAAACTTGACTGCCTATTTCTTCATATTCCGAGTCTTTGTTACTGAAACAAGACTACACGTACGTAAACATGAATAAGTACACTAGGGTTGCCTCAAAAATGTCAAAATCTAAATTTTGTCTGTTTTACGTACAAAATATAGATATCCACGAAATTTTCAAAAGTTAAAACAAAGTTTTAAGGGTCGTTAGCAAGGTTTGATAAAATTTAAAATTATTTTAAATCGCAAAAATTTGACAAAATTTGTTCTTGAAATCTAATATACTTGATATCTTTTTGAAACTAATTTACATAAATTCATAAACTAGCTGACTTATGGCTGGTCAAAATTAAAATTTTTTAGAATTTTTGCGATTTAAAAGAATAAGTTTTTAATTTAAAACCTGGTAGCGACTCCTAAAACAGGTTTTTAAATTTTGAATATTTTGTTGATGTCTTTATTTTTTCGTATCATAAGTGACAATCTCCCAATTTTCTAATATAGCCTCGGTTACACGGGGCTGCCACCTAACCCAACCTCATTTTGTATGAACATTGACATGATAGTTTAAGGACCACCCTAATGTATACACATATGAAAAGCAAAGACTTTTGAGTATGAAAACAATTTCTTAAAGGAATGATAATACAGTGTCCATATATGAAAATATATTGAAAGATAAAAGATATCTGCTTATTTGCTACAGTGGAAGTAAATAAATACAATAAGCGGATATGGCAAAAAAGGGAGAAACTGAAAAATATTTTGCGTGAAAGCTGAAAAGCAATAAAGCTCAGCGTTTTCTAGCTTCGAAGGAGACAAACCAGCAGAGGAAAGCACAGGAGAAGTGTTTTGCAGCTACAGTGCAGAAGTGCAATGAAGCAGCAAAGTAGTAAAGTGGCGCAGCAGTAGCAGCACAAATGCAACGACAATGCAAAAGTCCTAATCAAATTCCGGATTGTAAAATACAAAACTACAACAAATAAGTCAGAAACAACGGAAATAAGCGCACGCGGTGGCCATCACGCATACATATAGCATAGCAGAGCTTTGAGAGCATTAGGAACAAATGTTGTGCTAAGTAAAACTAAAATTTCGCATTGGCTGGAGTTGCTCTACGGCAGCTCAGTTAGCCTCAGTAGACCGAATCTAAGCAAAAGGCAATTGCTAAGACACGCAAAAATTGAAAATGCTGATGCAGTCAATTACCATAGTAAGGCAGAGGGTAGAGAACGGAGGAAAACTCGTTGCCAATATTTATTTGAAATGCACAAAAATGCAAACAAAAAGGTTATGGGTTATAGGTTAAGGCGAGTGTGAATCGTATAAATTTTACACGATAATGGTGTCTATATATTAAAAAAAAAATATATATATACAATTACATGCATATATGTACATATGCATGTACATCGTTATGTCTGCATTCGTTTGCCTTGTAATGCACATTCGTTCATTGGCTCTGATATCCATGTAATAAATTAAATCTTTTTCTCTTGGAAGGAAATGAAGAAATTCACAGCGATTGCTCAATCGGAAAATCGAATGCGATCAGTCGGAATGCTTCCAAGTAAAATAACCAATAAAGAACGCATAAAGACAACAACAACAACAATGTCGATAAAAGTGAATTTATAGAAAAAGTGAGCGAACGCAGCGCAAATAACAACAAGTGGTGTATAGTCGCTACTACCAACATCATCATAAAGCAATAGGTGTGTACGGTGTCGGTCATATATATAGAATGCAATTTCAAAGTGATATTGTTTTCCACTTATGTTTATTTAAAATTTTTTGAAATTTCAGTTAAAATACAGTTCATTCTCTAGCAAAGCCCATATAAACGGAAGTTTAAAACTTTGTAGAAAACTAAAAAAAATGCAACAAATTTTCACCCAAATTTCCAAATTCTTTCTGAGAAGTGTTAGATTTTTTTTTTGAGTGTCTATTCAATTTTAGTCTGAAAATGTGCAAGTTTCAAGTGGCTTAAAATTGCGGTTGATTTTTTTAGATTTTTTTTATTACGTCTGTTGCCATATAATGAATAAACAGTAGCTCGTTTCTGTAACAATTCTCTACCAAGGCGAATTGAGATATGAATTCGCCGCCCTGTTCTCTACTGCTAATTAGTAGGTGAGAGTGACGTATTTTATCTACCAGTAGAGAAATAATCGGTAGAGAAGAGTTACAGAAACGGGCTACAGAATTTATTTGTGTATGGAAGAAAACCGCAACACCTTCGGCAAAAAATTTCTAAAAAATAAACATATTTTATTGTTAAAAAATCGATTCTGTCTCATTGTTTTTCCATAAATTAGTTTTTTCGGCATTCTGCAGCAGGTTTGAAATTTTGCGGAATTTTTTACCTAAAAAAAACGGCAGAAAAAAATCTTGGCACACTTAATCATCTACACATTTGTACATTGTGGCACTTGTCACACAATTTGGATACATAATTCTTACTCAGCGAAAGTTTGACACCGTTAAAAGTGTGAAATTGAAAACCGCATAAATGAAGCCGTTAATCATATTCTATGTTCCTTTGTGGTTTTTATTGTTATTGTGGTTAGTGCGGTTGCCTTTCAACTTTAAAGTGAGATTAAAAGCGCGACTCACTGCTGGGAGTTTGCTCACTAACTCAGCTCAGTGCTGAGTTACCCACCTCTACCTGCAACAAATCAATGCTTTTTTAAGTGCTGCCTCTGTGTTAAAGAAATATTTTTCAAGAATACACAAGTTCAAATTTAATTCACACTTTATTTTTAAAAGCAATTTTTTCTTTAGAACACTAAACTGAATAAATAATTATTAAAAAAAAAAAAAAAAAATAATTTTGTTACTAAAATTTTGTCTACTACTATTTATACGTAAAAACCAGAAATAATTTTTGGTAAATATTCCTTATGGAAAAGTTGTTTGTGCTATCGCAAACTTTTGTTAAGTTTGGTAGAGTGAAATAAAAAAAATTTTAAGACAGCCTTTAGAAAAATTCTTATGCACGATCCCTTTTAAAGAAAATATTAAATTATAAATATTTTTTCAATAACTAAAATTCATTAATAAGGTAGTCATTTCCTGATAACAAATGAAACAAAATTTGCCAAGAGCTAAAAAGTTTATCTTTATAAGTTGTTATTAATTTTTAGTACATACCGATCACGAATGCAGCTCAAATCTAGTTTTCAAGAGAAAGGATATATGGGAAGTAGGCATGTGCTTGCACCGAGCAAAACAAAATTTGTCACAGAGCTTTCGGACCCCAAATTTCACAGGCAGCTACCAATATTCGCTTTATTTTGTTTATAATTGTAACTAAAATTAAACTTTTAAAATTAAGGATGTATGGGAGGTAGTCATGTCTTTGCACCGATTTTGCCAAAACTTTGAATTTTTCTTACATATTCTGAACGAGCACACCAAATTTAATTTTTCTGCGATAACTCCCCTAATTTTGCCGATTCATTGTGGTTCCAATGACTTCAATACGATTTTTTTTTGGCGAGCTATTGATTTTGTAGAACCTCGCTCTTAGGCTTAACGGCAAAAGAGTTGCAGAAGTCTCTATTCCACCGCAAACATGATCCCGACTTTTCTCTCCTTTACTTGAGAGCTGCAGTGGACCTCGCAAGCTGATATGTGTTTCTTCGCTGGCTCCTTCCAATGCATATCTTGAATGGCGGTTATGTCAGCATTAGTATTTCTAAGAAGGTCTTCGTCAGAGTCATACTCCTTTAATCGTTTGTCGTGAAGTAAAATTTCGGTCAATAAATGGCTTATAAATCTGTTAGGATTTTGATAACAAAATAGCTGTGGCAATTTATTTAGTTGGCTAACCTTTTGGTTTCCGTCTATTTGAATGAACTGATCCAATTAAAGTATACGTGTTCATTATAAATAGCATGTCGATGTACAGTGTTTCCATGTGGGCGGGCGAAAAGCGAGGAAAATTTTACATCCATTGGTTGCTTCCTCTGTAAAATTGTGTTTCACTTAGTTATCAAATAAACCTCCTACCCATAACTTTTATAAACTCTCTTTTAATCACAACCGGCTCGCCAGGCAACCTTTAGAAACAGCTTTATTGACAAAGTAAGTAAACGACAGAGGATTAAAAATGAGGAATGTATGGTGCGTAAGTCATTTTGTCAAATAATTCATCAGGCTGTCAGGCACAAAAATACCTCTGCATTTGCATGTGACAGCAAGTCGCTCGATTACCAGTCTGCTAGGATGGCGCACCGCGAGGCATAGAGCTTGCGGCAGCATGTTTTGCCGACTTCAAATTTTTTTTTTTTTTAGATTTTTCTTAATGCTGTTGCTTACTTCATTTGCTTTCACATTCAAGCCTTAGCAACAATATCTCGCCCCATTGTGGCAATTGCTAGGCATCTATCTGTGTCGAAATGCTGTTATAAATATCAGCATTCCTGTGGCTGTTGTTTGGTGTTGTTGTTGTTGTTGTGGTGCTTGTAATATCTTAACTCATATGCTTGTCATGCTATGCAGCGCTCCTTTGTTTCGGTAAAATGAGGAATTCAAAGCATCAGTAGAAAATTTGTCAGCTTGCTACGATTACTGCAAAATGATTAAACACTCAAAATTCTCGACCGTAGATGGTAGCATATTTTTGGGCGTACACATCATTGTGTACGTGCATTTGTGTTCTGTGTGTAAGAGAGTGGTGCGGCGTGTGTGGGTAAATTATAACAGCCTGCATATGCACTGGCACGTCTAAGTAGACACATATCGCCCATATAATCCATGGAATCGCTTTGGGCTGTATTGTTTTCAAGCTCTTCAAAATCTTTGACATTATTTGACTTTTATGTCATTACCATGTTACTGGCATTAAGCCCTGGAGCGTGCACATTAGGGTGGTCCTTAATATTATGAACATTTAAATTTTGTATAGGGCACCTCTTTATTTTGACCTACCTGCAAAATTAAGAACGAAAAATGCGAAGTAAAAAAAATAGAGCGTGGGAAAATTTTAGTCAAAAAAATAAATCGAAAAGTTCGCCAAGATTTTGACTTTGACCAGGCATAACTCAACGAGTCACACTAAGCAGATTTCAAGTAACGCTTTTTTCGCATTTTCGCAACCCCTAAAAGTTTTTAACATTTTTTCTTAAATGTATTTATTTTTTACGTAAAACAAAACGTACAAAATTTGGATGCCGATATTTTAAGGACCACCCTAGTACACATTTATACATGCACGTTAGTATACACAGCTGCTAACAGAAACCGAAAAAGGAATAGAATTTATCTTTTGCAAATATGTACATACGTATGTACTAAGAACGCATGCATAAATACATATGTGTGTATGTTCATACTATGTACATAAGTCTACATGTAGTCATCAGCATAGAGGCAAATTCAAGTGTTTACGTCTACATCGCATCGAGAATTTTAATTTATTGCCTCTTCACATTTGCTGCAAGCTTACAAGTGACATTTTTAAGTTCTCTCTTTGACTCTTTTAAAATTCTTTCACAGAGGCATTTTAAATAAATAATTTTCAATTTTTCATTTTCCTGCCGTTGTTTGATACCGCAATTTTTCTAGCATTTCTCAAACTATAGACGTCTATGTGCAAAAAATGAATTTTCGTTTGTGTGCATGCAGAAGTCTTTCGCACGATAGGAGCATTGAGTACATTTTTGACTTACATATGTATGTATATACAAACACACACACACACATATGCAAATATGTAGATGACATTTCAAGTCGAGTGCGGGTGTTCAGTTTCTGTTGATTTTGTAATGAAGACATGCATATAATTTTTTTTTGTCGTATAAGAAATTACTTGTTATTTTTTGCTATTACGCTTAAGTGAATCAATAATTTTTGTTCCCGAAATATAGCCTTCTACTTCAGCTAGCTCTAAATTATGCAAAAAAAACATGTTTTTCAAAAATGAGGAAAAAGTTTTATTTTGGAAAAAAGTAAAAAATTCGATAGTTCTTGAGTTCCTGAAAAGAAAAAAAGTTTTGCAAAATTAAATAAAAATTATTTTTATTTTTTCAAGAAGTCCAAAAAGTAAAATTTTTGAAAAAATAAATAAAAAATAAAACTGAGTAGCTTTTAAATAGTTCTAGAGTTTTTGGAAAAAAAAATTCAAAATTACGCCGAAAAAAAATTTTTTTAATTCGAAAAAGTTGTATTTTGGAAAAAATAGAAATTAAGACTGTTCCTAGTAGCTGTTTAATAGTTCTAGAGTTCCTGAAAAGAAAAAAAAGTTCTGCAAATTTACGCCCAAAATTTTATTTTTTTTTTTTAATTAAAAAAATTCGATAGTTGTAGCGTTTCAGAAAAGGAAACAACAGTTCTAAAAAACTACGCAGATTTTTTTTTTTTTTTTTAAAATACGAAAAACATAAAACACATACCTTTTTGACCTGTTTATAGATTTCTTTCAACATCCCGAATCATTTCGCTAATCCCAGTAATTCCTTAAACCGTCCGATGAGCATGGGTCAACCTTTGTCTGACTCTTCAAAAGATTTTCGATTCAGTTGTGTATGGCGGAAGTCGAAGTCATCCACGCCACCGGTGGTGGTAGCAGGGGACGGGAATGCATCCTCTGTGGAGAGGACCTGGCTTCATTTGGCATTACATACAGAAGGAAAATGCTTGTTATACTTTAATATTGACGACAAAAGTTGCTTAGGTTTTCAATAAAATCAGAAGAGCCTTAGAAGGGGGTTCAAACGATACATAAAGCTTTCTTTTCCGTCTTCGTTGCATAGGCACTTCTATTACCGGATCAGTGTAGAGATTGTCGGTAATTTAGCTAAGGGTCATGCGCATTTTAAGTGTTCTTGCTCAACCATAAGAGGTTAGACATTCGTCTAGGGCGCGAGGGTAGAGAATAGCATTGACAGCCTATGAGCTTCTTGGACGTTAACATTTCTGTTCTTGACTCCACATCTTCAATAATTGGAGGATCTGTGCACAGCTATTGCCACTGGAACTGAATACCTCCGCGTCTGTTGGTAATATAAATTTCCGATTAAAAAAGTATATAGTATTTGTATTGTTGAATTAGTTCCTTAAACAACAAATTTAACAATATTTAGCCCACAATTTTTTGATGTGCTCTGAAATGATTCAGTAACGTACAAATGATATGCCGTTTTGATCGGAAATTTATACTGATTAAAGTAAAAAACTTTATTAAAAAATTTAAGATTAGCGCATCGATGCTAATATAACTACGAGTACGAAAGTATTAGTTTCGCGTTATCAATTGTTACCACTTTTTTATTACATTCGATCAAAAGCGGGGATACATGGCGTATGAGTAACATTATTTCTTGCTTATACTTCAAGCGAAATTGAGAGATAGAAATGACCGACATCTCATAAGGCCTGTACGATATGTATGTGTATGTAGATATATTACCATTTACTCTTAAAACTAATTTTATTTCATAAATTTTCACGCTACCTGCCGAATATTGAAAATTTTCAAAATTCATTTAAAAATCTCTTCTGCATGAGAAACAAATATTTTTAAAAATATTATATTAAATGAAACCCATCTGTCGCAGCAATAGCGTTCATTTGGCTGGATCATTGCAATCAAAGTGAACTGTCACAAAAGTTAAGCGAAACTCCAACATGGCACAAAAATAGTGAGCAAAGTTAAAAAATTCAACAAGCGTTAAAAAATATTTCATAAATTTTGTAATATTTGTCAAAGTCACCTTCAACAGTTGCCAAACAAACTTTAGTACAGCAGTATAGCAGCGGCAGCGACATTGAATGCAATAACAAACTTATAAAAAACCAAAAAAAAAATATAAAAATAAAAAATTGAAAAAATTGAATGTCAGCGATGCGGGTGTAACAAAATACTAGCCGTACATACTCATGTACATATTTAAGTATGTATGTAAGTACATGAGATGATGTGTACGATATTTTATAAAACGCAAACCACTTCAAAACTAGCAGCGAAACTCGTGCAACAAGAACCGCATTCTATGCTTGAGTGTATGTGGAAGTATGTACCCAGCAGAAAATGTATGAATGTATTTTTTATTTAATACCAAAATCGAGCAATAAAGCAGTCGTTACTTGTTCATCCATTTGGTTTTTTAATTTTTTTTTTTTAATTTTATTGATACGTGCTTACTGATACGTTTTAAAGTAATAACCGAGCAAAGAAATATACGAATGTTATAAATACTAAATAATACTAATACTAAACCACACTCGAGGTACCACCTCTCAAAAAAAATTTATCGAAATCGGTTCATGTGGTTCAAAGTTATGCTGTAACAAACCTCTTTTGAAGTCAGTTAAAAAGGAGTAAAAATGCACGAGGCTTGGAGATTTGTGGAGTTATGCACTGGCCTGCAAAGCAGCGATCTAAAGTTAATCCTTATATGATCCTATTTTGTACTAGGTATCTATTATTTACGTACATATATATGCATGTATGTATGTATGTGTTTAGTCACTCAGCAGTTTTGGTCTAGTTGTTATTGCCATTTTTTTTAGTTAGCTACGTATGTTGTACAACTTTACAACTTTTTACCTTATTTTTGTAATTTCCAGCATTTTTTGTCGCCGACGCCGCTACAGCCAACTTCGCCCTCGTCCCCATTAATTTATGGCAACGCGGTAAAGCGTAAAGCAACAAATCACTTTAACACGTTTGTAAAATATGGATATGCACATACATACATACATATGTACGTGCCTGTGTGTGTGTGCGAACATACGCACAAAAACTTACATGCAAATGCAGGTTCTCGCTCGGTTAGCCCGCTCCAATGTAGCCTCAAATAAATATGCTGTGTAATGTAGAAAGAAAGAAATATTAAATTTCAAAAAAAATATGGTTGCTCTACAAAATTCGCAGTCAAACGTTGCTCTAACACGCAGTCAAACGTGGCTAAAAAGTAACGGTATCAGCAACAGATAGGGGCGTCAAAGCATGTCGAAGCATCGAAAGGTGAGTGAGTTGAGCAGCAAACAGAGTGTGGCAGTCGTCGTAGCAGGTGAGTAGGGTGTAATTGGGATGAGGGGGTAACAAAGCTAACGGTAACAATTGCAGTGTAAATATTTACGAAATGTAAATACCAGAAAAGTGATATATGTATGTATTCGTACGTGTACCTATAAGGCGCATTCGCTGGCGGCTAACCGCACGCATACTTACACACAAAAACATACTGCCGTAAATTCGGTATATTCTCGAAACCTGAATGTAGATGTTTGTCGGCACGCCTGCAGAGTTATGAGCGTAGTGTGGAATTTCAAATGTTTTTTAACCGCAAACATTTATTAGCCGTACGTTCACTGCTGCTGCCAGCAAATGTTGAAAGTGAAATGTATTTTTAGGGAATTATAGCTTTTGCGGGTAGGGAAAAGTGTAGCCGTTTCGTATTTAATTTTTTTGAAATACCTGATTCTTTCAAGCTAATGAAATTCTTTTAGTACTTTTGTTGTTTAAAGAATAATTTCTTGCCTTTTAAAAAAATTAAAAAAAAAAAAACAAAGCATGACAAGTCAGTAAAAAGTGCCCTTAAAGTGATGCGTATAAATGGAAATAAATACAACTTTATACATAAGTAGCCATAAATATATGTTTAATCTAAAAATATGCAAAAACGTACAGGGATAAAATTGAATATATGAGAGTGCCGCCTACACAGGGCTTTTGAAGGCTAAAGAATGTACTGAACTGACGGGGTTGACTATACAGAACTATCGGTTAGGCAAATAGCTTTAGAAAAATCGTCAACGGTTTTGAAAAAAAAACTTTCTATGTTTAATCATCACAGAGCTGGAAAACTGTCTACAAATTTACACGTTCTGAAGGCAGATAAAGCACTCTCTTAAAATGTTATGATACCGTAAAAGCACTGGCCTTCAATAATCTGGCAATTTTTGGGTAAAGAAGTCAATTTCAAATTACGTCCATTCAGTGGAAATTAACGACTTCATCTCCAGGCGGATCTTTCCGTGGTGCCTATAATATAAAGGTATCTGTATTTGTGATACTTAAACAAAAGCAAACTACCACGACAGTCGGATATATGTAACTGGAGCGACCTAGATGCATAACAGGCTTAGGACTGTGACTTTAGCATGGTTTAAAAAAAAAAAAGTCTTTGGGAAATTCGTGCTGCAACAAACACAACAACTAGGTGGAGTTCCGCTTAGATTGGAAAACTGCCGCGCCCAATATATAAGGCAACGGAAATAGTAAATGTTATCCGATTCTACTGAATTTCGCTTCGTAGCAGACAAGTTTAAATCTAAAATGTGGTCAAAATCGGCCTACTGCCAGCCATACAAAAACCAATTTTTCTATAGTTGAGAGCCTATAGAGAATTTTGATGCCACAAACTCGCTAAAATGTTCACAGCTCTGAAAGGGCTAGGAACATTATGAAAACGTGTTATGTAGCAACCTTTGCGTACTAGTGGATTTGGAATTAAAGCAGAGACGGATCTACGGAAATTTTACCGCTTTTAAAAAATTTTATCGATGATGTGGTCGTGTAAATATTGAAAATTTTCAAGGATGTTTAAGGAAGAAATTTGTAAAGGAAATTTACCATACCCAATCGTCCTTATGCACCAACAAAATTTATTCTGTTATAATCCCACATAATTTTTTCTTAAATATATTTCATACTCTTATTCATAATCTACAGTGCATTAAATTTTTTGATTTGTGTTTGTTATTTATGGCCCTATAACAATTATATTCCACAATTTTTATTGAGCTTGAGGCCGTTTTTAATCCCACACACAATAGTTTTTCATTAAAAATGGCCTCAAGCTCAATAAAAATTGTTGAATTAAATTTTTTAAATAATCTTTTGAAATAATCATATTTTTTAATTTCCAAAGTCCTTAAAAAACTTACTGACGTCAGAGAGAAAAACCAGGTATGCAGTTTTACTATAATTTGCCCATAGTTTCGCGCCTATATTAATTTTTTGTGTGTGTAAAATTTACTATCGCACGGTGTTTTCAATACATTTTCAGTTGAGGTAGGGCGTTTTTGAAGAAAAAAATTCTGAAGTAGGACGTTCTTAAAAAGTTTTCTGAGATGGAACGTTTTCGAAAGGGCTACGAGATAGGTCGATCTTCCACCCAGTCGTCGATATAGTTTCCCAAGCTTTAATCTCATGCTGCTCTATGTCATCGGCGAATCCAATTATTTTTATACTAGGGGCACGTCGAGATGCAGGACGCCGTCATAAGTATATTATATTAAAAAATAAAACACGGTCCCAGAACAGACTCCTGGGCCAACCCCGCCGGGACGCTGTACTCGTTATTATTATTAATGAGAGTGTATATTTTAATTAGATTCGAAATTAGTTGTTGAATGCCACCCCTACCTAGCTTTACAGCGCTGACAACCCTATGTTACAATGCTACAACCCTCGAACCGTTAAATAAAAATTGACACTTAATTTAGTTTCAAGTTAATTACGATTTTCGTTGAGATCATTAATGGCAAATATTGAGGTGAAATATTTTAGCCATACTCGTTGATTTTCATTTGAACATGCACACTTCATCAAAATATGGCCAATTCACAGTCCTCCCTTCCTACAAATACCAAAAAAATAATAAAATAAAAACCAGTAAAACAAAAAAAATAAATCAAACAATACAAACGTCTAACCCCTTCAGGCGAACCATAAATAAGTTAAAGCTGATAACCAAATAAATTCAGAAGGGGGAGGCGTGGCACACTTGCACTACTGTCACGCGGCTACATTGTGCCAATGGTGTTAAAGGACCAGCTGCAAAACGTTGGGGGGCACGACAAACACTGGCAACGAATATAATCTCAATTAAGAGAAAAGTCAATGGCTGAGTGGCGGGCGCCAACCACATCACCGCCGCCGCCTGCCTGGTCGTCTGTCTGTCTGTCTGTCTGTCAGTCAGTCGCTGTGGTTAGACTGCCTATACCCATTTGCAAGGTGCGGCTGCAAAACGATGCTGTCGAAAAACACCAAAAAGTAAGCTTTTGGTAAAAGCGAGAAGCAAAAAAAAAATTTCAAACTTAAAAGAATTAAAAAATTAAACAAAAGCAAATACAATGGTTAAAGAAAATATGTACGTATTTCGTTGGTGAGCAGCGTTTGCCGAAGCCAAAGAAAAACCGTCGTGGCAAACCGAAAAAACAAAAACAAAAACAAAAGGCTGTTTGCATATCAAAGCAACTCGTGCAAAGATGAGATGAGATTTTTTAATTAAATATCCTCTTCGGAGCTCGCTTCACACCGTATCTGTTTGAAATTTATTCCATTTTTAATTCCAACTCAAGGCGAATAATTGCATTCTATGGCCGAGTAGGAGAGGCACGGAAGCCAGGCGCCTTTTGTGTGGGGGGAGAGAGCGCTTCAGGGGCAGAGTGAGTGAGTGGATACCGGTGTCGGATTACAAGTATGAAAAGTGGGCAGAGAAATTGAAACAAAATCTGCAAGTGAACTACAGCAGATTGCCATGACAGACACTGAATGGCCGTTGCGGAAGCGATAAATGGAAAAAACTTTCTCACTACTTGAGTGTAGATAAATACTCGCTCTACATATAAAGACAGCCATACAAACATTTATGCATACTTATATGTATGTATGTACTGTATATATTGCGCTTAAGAATTTGAGAAATGAATTGAATTTGTTTGTGTTCAAAGTATTCAAATGCAATGTAAAATGTCATTGTCACTAGCCAACTAAAACGACAATGACAACTACAACGTATATGTATGACAACGATGGATTTGAGTACAATTTGGCCGAAATTAAATTTTCGCATTTGAAACGAACCGTTCAAAAATATTGCATGAGTATTGAATACTATTTCGGTGTTCGTAAGGATAAGCCACAAAGACGGATGCGGGTGATTGTCACGGAAGGGTAGCTGTGTGTTTTACACGCTGATTGCGTTTATTATTTTAAAACTTTGCAATACAGGCACACAAAGGGTAGTGTCAGTTAAGGTAATGGAAGTAGGGCTGCCGTCTGGCATTTAGTGTAAATATTACACATATAGTACATACAGTAATTCACATAAGGAATTTTGTATTGTTTTTTTTTTACGATAGTGAAAAAGTTTTTATGGTAAGCTTTTTATTATACTTTCTACAACAAAAACCATGTAAATAAAATATTAAAGAAAATTATTAAAAATTCCGTAAACTTTCATTAAAATTTTAAACTTTTTAATCAGATTTCGAAAAAAAAATCGAGTATGCAATTTTATAGCCCATTAAGTTTTACTATAAAAAAGTGCAAGTGTTTTACTGAGAATTTAAAATTTTTATGAAAATTTGCTGAATATTTCTAAATTTTCTCGAAAATCTGAAATTTTGGTTTACGCGGTTTTTGTTGTAGAATGAACTATATTCTTATAATAAATTCACGAAAAAAAATTTACCATTACAATCATTTCGAATATCGTAAAAATATTTTTCTGAGTCACTGTTAGTGTTATTAAAAGTAAAGGCAGTACAGCTTAAGAAGAATCTTTTTTCAATTCTTTGCAGTTCATAAACAAACTATTTGTGCGAGAAACTCCGTTAAGTGATCAAAATGTGGGTAATTACCTTGATTTTCCATTGGAGTGTGAGATAGATTTAAATAAATAATTTTTTGCATTAAAAAAATAAAAAAAAAAAAATAAATTTTTTATTAGTTATACACTGTTTGATATTTTTTTTGCAATCTAAATAGTTGTCAAACATTATGGAGTACACTGTACAAATTTGAGAATGGAAAACCAAAACTGTAGAAGTTAAAGTGCGTAAATAAAGTTTCAGCGCGCAGGCATGCACTGGCAGTGCTACTTTATGTACGCAGGCGTGAAAAAACTCGTAATTTCTACAAGCTTGGTTTTTCCATTCTAAAATTTTTAAAATGTACTCCATAAGGTTTGCCAACTATTTAGAATACAAAAAAAAATCCAATGTTGTATAGTTAATAAAAACTGATTAAAAAAATATAAAAAAATAAAATTTTTTAATACAAAATATTATTTGTTCAAATCTATCTCACACTCTAAGGGAAAGCCGAGGTAACCACGCAAATTCTGATTACTTAACTGAATTTCTAGGATTTAAAAAAAGGTGCTTCTCTGTGAGATCAAAATTTAGGAATATTTTTTCGAGATTTTCGAATATTATGATGAAATAAAAAATCTGTGGGTTCTTTTTTCGATAAAGAATGTAAAAGATTGAGGTGTAAAGTTTGTATGGAATGACCCATATATACATATATATATTTTCTTACGCTTAGACTTCTGCATCTTGATGTTATTACAAAAATGGAGCGCCCTACAATTTTTTGCCGCCTCCTAACGGCAAACGGATTTTATGCGAAGCACTTTCATGGCAAAAATACTAGTATAGATATTCGGAGATACATAACTACTAATCTACATATATCTAAATAAAAAAATATTACACATAGAACAATCAAGTCAATTATTTAAAAGCAAACAACAAAAAGAGCAAAATTTTTCTTATTAACAACTATGTTTAATTAAACAAACTAGTGTTCGCCCAGCGGTTGAAATTCAACCTTTTAAATTAAGGGGAGCTGAGGTGGGCTGAGCTGAGCCGAGTTGGGTTAATTGAGCTGAATTGAGGTGAAATACGTTTCACACCATAGCAGAATATAACATAAAATAACATAACAACACCACATAACACAACTCAACACAACATAATATAACTTAACATAACATAAGATAACATAACATAACATGACATAACATAACACGGCATAACACAACTTAACATAACATAAAATAATATAAGCTATCATAACTTAACGTAACATAACATGGCATAACATAGCATAGCATAACATGACGTAACATGACATAACATAACATAACATAAGATAACATAAGATAACATAACATAACATAACATAACATAGCATAACATTACGTAACATAGCAAAACATAACGTTACATAACACAACATAACATAAAACAACTTAACATGTCATTCTTCAATTGTATCTCTTTCTTTTTCTGCCTTTGTGTCTACCTTTATCTATAGATATTAGTTTTTATATCTTTATCTTTTAATTTTTATATTTATCATTTCCTTGACTTTTAACCAGATCTTTATCTTCGTTCTTTTCTCCATCTACATATTCACCCACATCTTTGCGATTACATATGTAGACTATTAAGAGTTTAAATTTACCTTCCTCTTTGTCTTCATGTTTCGGTTTCTCTTACTTCTGTTAATCTTTAATTTATCCCTTTCTTCTTCTCCATACTCAACTTTACCTTCTTCCTTGTTTGAGTCTAATCTATTCATGTACATGCATACATACATCTTATTCCTAATCTGCTGCTTAGCACGTTTCTGTAATTCAGTATCAATATTAAAGCATACATTTAGGAGGCATTTCCGCCCCAACCATGTACATGTATTGTATTGGTATTGGTGTGACTTTTGAATTGATTTTTTCGCTCTATTTTAAACTAATTTGAAATTTTAAAAATTGCCTGCACATCAGCATCAAAATACCTTTCTAATGATATATAATTGTTTATACCTTAGAAGTATAGTTTAGCCGTAAAAGGGGTGTAAAGGGAACATGATTGCCTATTTATATAATTGATATGGCACCTCTTTTTGTGCTTTCTTACCGCAACTTTAATGTTGAACCAGCATCAACTCGGTTTTCTATTTTACTGCTGTTTTACTTTACTTGCATTCGTTATCTTCTTTGCTCAAGCTTTCTTTGTTATTTTTGAGTACCACATTTCCTTTGTACCAATTTTCAAAACAAACAATTGACACCAGCGATTTATGAAACAAGGTGGACATGATAGCAGGTGGACACTACTATGTAACCGTTAAGTGTTGCAATTATTTTTACTGCAAAAAAATTTAACAACTTATAAAATTAGACGCAAAAGTTAACGTAGAATTCTCAAAAATTTGAAGTGAAAAGTTTGTATTGAATATTGCAGAAGCAGCTACATACATACAGTGGTGAAAAATATAATACAAACATAAAATGTTGACAAGTCTTAAATAATATTTTTCCTGTTTATTTAATGTTTAATAATTTTTATAAAAGTCTAATGCCCGGTTGCAGCAATAAATTTGACATTTATCAGACTGTTTAAATGTAAAATGACACAATTTTGTTCGGAAAATTTGTCACCTAAAATTTTAGCAGTCTGATAAGGTTCAAAATTGATTGGTTAAACCGGGCATAACTCAAATTTTGTACAGATTTCATACAAAATTTTAAAATTCGTTATCAAATTTGTTACCTCTTTGTTCAGAGTTTTTGGAACAATTTGGATATGCAGTTTTGTAGACCATTCCATTCCAATATAATAATGTGTAAGTTTAAAGTGACTAAAATAGTATATCACTGACTTTTGAGAAAATTTTTCTCTGAGGGTGCTGCCCATATTTTTCCATACAACGCATGACCGAAATTAATTTTTATATGGGCGAAGAAAATTCTCAAATATCAACCGTATATTTTTGCCACTTTAAACTTGCACATTATTATTTTGAAATAGAATGGGCTACAAAACTGCATACCCAGCATATTATAAAAAAAATCTGATTAAAAGGTTTAAAATTAAAAAAAAAAAAATGTTTATTCGAAATTTTTTGTGAATTCCGTACAAAATTTAAAATGTTGATTTGTTGTTTTTATGTAATGAGTTATACATTTACAAAAAATTATTAAATAAATAAAAGAAAAATATTCATAGCGTATCAACATTTATTGCTTCTATAATTTTTTAATATACGTATGTTTAGAAATTTTTCTGGGTGGAGGTTCATGAGTGAAAAAAAACACTCCTCTTCTTCTGGAAATATGTGTGCGTGGACGTAATATTTTTATTAAAAGGTTTTAAAGCTCCTAATTTACTTAAATACTTGCGCACAACTACCAACGTAACTAAGTACGAAGCATTTTTCCCTCATCGTATTATCACCGCGCGTACTTGCTTTTCTACTTCCTTCAAAATTAATTATGGCATATTTATCACTTCCTTTATAATTTCGTTAAAATTATGTTCAAAAATCCTGTAAATTTTGTGTGTAATAGAAAGATGTAGTGAAAAGCTTAAATAATGGTAAAACATTATTTATGTACTGGAAAATGTAGGGTGAGCTAATAAATTTGTAAGAAAAAGTAGAGAAGCAGCACATTCAATGTAAGACATATTAAATTTTTTACATATTTACACATACAAACATACATTTTTGCACTAAACGCATAGTATCCCTGTAGTGAAAGGCTGAACTAGTATGCACAAATTCCGGTTCATGTACAAATATTTAAGAATAGAAGTCATACCAATTCGTCATGGACTATAATTATACCAGTTCTCGGCAGTGAAATGCCAAGCCAGCCAGTAAAATTACCAGTTCATTAACTAGTTAGTGTTAAAGCGACGGCCTACCATTTCGAAGACATCTGTCTTTGAATTGCCACAACCAAAACTAAATTGCAGTTAATTGCTTTCCTCTCAAAATGCCCGCTGTGGCGTCGATTCTGCCGATTCTGGTTCTGAGATCTCACGTTCGAGTTCGTATGGTGGTGATTAAAGTAAAATAAGTCAATTAGTTCAACAACTTAAATATAAATTACTAATTCTAATTTTATTTTTATTAGGAAAAAAACATAAAAACTCAAATACCATAAAAAATTAAATGGAATATTTTTTCTTTTTAAAACAATACAAAACTGCAACAAGACGTAAATAAACAAAAAAAAAATATGTATACTAAAAAAAAAGAATTCGCTAACTGAGATTCGAACTCCGGTCTCTCGAATGGCAAGCCAGAGCTTTTCTCCATCGGCTATTGCCACTGCTATTTATTTTAGTTCACAACTCCTAGCTTTCCCTGCAGGGATGTGTTATGTGCATTAGGGGTGCTCTCGGTTGGTTTGTTTGAAGTGGCGAGTTTAACGAATTTCAATAAGTTAGAAATAATATGTGCGGCTTTGAAACCACAAGTCGTAATTTTAATAAATTTCAAGTAATTGCTTTCGCGTTATTAAACGCTATTGTTTTTTAGGTCGATCAAAAAAATTTCTGAAGGTTTTATGCCATTATAAAAAATAAAATTTAATTTTAACCTTTTCCTATATTTTTAATAAATTTTTTTGGGAGCTATACATTATACTAAATTCATCATAAAGATTTTTACTGTGAACTTATGATATGCAAACAGAGCACAAAATTTCAATTAGCCATTAAATGATTCGATTTATCACAAGCACTTATGTATGTGAAAAATCGTTGATGTTGAAGATATACGTTGTAGATCACCGATCTTGATTAATTACTTAGTACAACTTTGCGATTAATAAGTAAGTAGCTGACAACATTTCACGCTTTAAGCTATATATATTAAAGAGTATTAAAGCAAAAAGTCATACCTGAATAATCAGTGCATTGGATGTATAAATAATAGAGGGACGATTTTATCAGCGGTGTTATCAATGACGATGTCTTTAATTAAAATCTCTTATCTTTTGAATATTGAAATAATATTCGTTGCCAGTGACCCTTAAAATCACAGAGTAACAATTTTGATCTTACTTTTATTTTTTATCTAAAAAATTTGCATCCCTATGAAAACTATTTTATTAGATACTTTTAATTACGTAAAAAATGATAAAAATTAAAAAAAAAACGTTTTAAGAAAAATAGCATAATAAATTCAAACGAAAAAAAAAATTAATAAATTATTACAAATTTTTGCACGTTGAAGATGCCCCTAATATGTACTAATAAACATATTTACATCCATAAAGAAGAATGCAGCATATATATATATATCGGTATAAAATGTTTCCAAGGCACCACGTTGCTATCCTTGTTTATCAATAACCTCATGACGGCGTTAAATACTTCTTCTATAGCAGAGCTTACAACCACCACAGAAAACATGCTGCGGCTCCCGGTACCCGCTTGTCATCCCTTTTACCACCGCCAGTCTTGTCTACCAACGATGCAAGTGTCCGCTCTGCTGTTTTTTTTTGACGCGCTGAAAATGTGCACAATGCGCTTAGTTTACTGCCGCCAGCACCAACGTCAGCACACCCGTAGCAGCACCGTTCCAGCGTCTGCCCCCAACATAATGCTACCACCATTTACAAACAGCTACACAGTCTATTAAAAACAATTTATGAAAGCAGTTACTGAGGATAGTAACAGTACATTGGGTGAGTGAAGTGCAAGCGTCGGACCTTAGAAAATAAAAGAAACGAGTCCAAAATTGCAACCAAATATCCAATACACAAGTTGGTGCTTATAACAAAATGGGTGATGGTGGTAGTATAACTGGGTTGTTGGTTTTCGCATGTGGTTGCTTGCCGCGGGCTATGGCAATATTTTTACTCCTACATAGGTGGTTTTCAGCTAGTCCGAGTCCGTAACGAGTGGGTAACGTGGCCGAAAAGTGTTTGTTGCAGCTCACTTAGTCCTCTTCGCGCTGTCCTTCCACTCTTGCTATTTCGCGTACAATGGCGGCTAGCATTTGGCGCGTACTTTATGAGCCGTAAAGTTCCGCTAGAAAATTTGGCGCTTACCAATTATGTGGTAATTAATTTAATTTGGTGTTGCTTTGGTCTTCCGTTGCATAAACGTTGCACGTTTTTGAGAAATTATATATACACACATATTTTTTTAGCTTGCGTACAGTGGTATTCATATGTATGTAAATATTTATGCTTGCGTATTTTGTCTGTGGTGGACGGTAAACGATATTGTTCACACATTTTGTTAACATTAAGTCGATTGGCACATAAAATTATTTTCGTGTGTATATTTGTTTCTCTAAACATTTTCAAGGGACATTTACCAGCAATGCAAAGTACGCGAAAATTGTTTTTTTTTTACATCGCTTACTAGCTGCTAACAAACTAAGTAGTAGCTCTTGTCCACAGTTTTGTAGGAAATGTTTTCATAGGACAAGTAAAATTAATGTTTGCTTATGCTTGTATACATACTTAGGTTCCCTCACTGTTTTATATTAACATAGCTGGAATGAAATGGAAGTTCGCCTGACCAGAAAAATCAAGAAAAAAAAGCTTTCTCCAAACACTCAGGCAGTAATGTATTTAAGGCCTGGAGATAGGATATAGAGGAAAGGGATTGCGCCTCTGCAAGCCTACTAGACTTCTTTATGAATCTCAGCTGTTTGTTGAGGGAAAGATAATATGTCTCGTTTATTCTCAATACATCTGGCCAAAAACAATAACAGCCAAGTGTGATGAAGGCCGAACGGCGGCAGAGAAAATGTTCTTTGGTATACTCATCCTTCAAACAAGATGACGTCTATGGGGACCATATATCGTCCCCATGCATTGTGCACGTAAATAGTCCTATCAGGGCTCATCCTTCTTTGTCTGATGAAGAATTTTTCTACCACCCTGCTCGGCTTTTTTAGGAAACACTTGGTTGTTTTGTAGTTGTTAATACCACACAAATGGCTCTCGTGAGTTTATTTATGGCCTCCTAGGTGTACCCGATTTTTCCTTCAATTGAACGCTCCAGAGAACCGAAGTTCGCCAATTCACCAGCCAGTTCGTTACCTTGAGTACCATATCTAGACGGAATATAACTATTACCTACTTCTTACTTGTTTCTCCTTCCTTATCGTGGACCCGAAAATCTTTCCGTTCAGGAGTAGGTGAGAGCAATTCGTGCATTCTGTTAGAGCTTGCGTCAATGCCCACCACCAGAAAAGAGCCTTCTCCATCGCGGGAAATCGAACGAATAAAACTGATAATTTTGCTATCGATATACATTTTATTAACACACTTGTGATATCAGTTCTGCGCAGTAACTGTACTACATATGGATATAACCAAACCCTGTTGAGGTTCGACTGGAATATACTTAAATACTTTTGTTAATTATAATAATTTTAATATATGCATATG
>NW_023458556.1:14465968-14474316 GCF_013731165.1 Rhagoletis pomonella | reverse complement strand
ATAACTCTCATTTTTCTCCATGAGTATGGTATTAGTTTCACATACATACATGCATACATATGTATTTCCATACCAAGCTTGAGTGCTTTACCCCAAACATTTGAAGAGAAATGCAATATGAAACTTTCAGTCAGTATGGGAGGTGCTACGCCTCTTTTACAAAAACGTCCATTTTTCTCCGTGAATATGAACATGATTTCACACAGTGTTGGCAAACTGTTAATCTGATTAACGATTAAAAAATTAACGATTAAAATGTTAATCGCCTTTGACGATTAAAATTAATTAGTCGTAATCAACTGTACGATTAATGATAACATTTTTTTAATCGTTAATCGTTGGCTGCGATTACATTTAATTAATTTAAAACATTAATCGTTAATCCAATTAAAAATAAAATCTGATTAATTTGTCTAGTTTGTCCGAGTTTGAAACCAAATACCAGTTATAGTAATTATTTTGTGTTTTACGCTTATAAAAAGCACGTAATATAAAAAACTAATAATTATTGTTATTAGTAATACATAAACTGGGAACTTTTACAAACCTAGTTTGTAAAACGTTTGTTGGTATACATATATCTTAATGAAAATGCACACCAAATTGCTTAGATTGATGAGGAAACCCGACCTAGCCATACTGGATTAACTTGCTTTGTGCGCACAGGAAAATTCCAGCATAACTTAATTAATCACCAAACCTACTTGATCAAATTAAGAGTTAATGATTAAAAATTAATTTTTTAATCGCGGTACGGTTAACTGTTTAGTCGGATTAAAATTAATCATGATTAACTGTAATCAGATTGAATTTAATCGAATTAACTAACTAATTAAAATATTAATCGATTAATGCCAACATTGATTTCACATACATATCACTATACCAAGTTTCAGTTCTCTCCCACAAATACTTCCAGAGATATGTATGTAATATGAAAATTCCAATTTGTATAGGAGGGGCCTTGAGTTATCGGACTTACTTTCAGTCTAAGACCATCCTTCCGAAATCCGTAGTAAGTGTACTAAATTCCGTTCTGATCGGAAAACCGGTTAAGGAAGTAGCCTATTTTTCAATCGAGGTCATAAACCATCTTTGAGCAAAATTTAATTTTCAAACAGGTGGCAATTCTTAAAAAAGTAGCCTATTTTCCAGTCTAGGTCATAAGCTATCTGTGTGCATACTTTCATGCAAATCAGTTCAGTCATTTCCACGTATTAATTTAATTAAAGTTTCCTAATACGTGATAACTCTTAAAATAGTAGCCTATTTTCCAACATAGGTCATAAGCTATCTCTGTGCGAAATGTCATGCAAATCTGTTCAGTCGTTTCCGCGTATTAATTTAATTAAAACTTTTTTAACAGGTGGCGACTCTTCCAAAAAAATTGCCTATTTTCCACTGTAGGTCATAAGCTATCTGCTTGCAAAATTTGATGCAAATCCGTTCAGTCTTTTGCACGTATTAATTGAATTAAACTTTTTTGGCAGGTGGTAACTCTTAAAACAGTAGCCTATTTTTCAACCTAGCTCATAAGCTATCTGTGTGAAAACTTCCATGCAAATCAGTTCACTCATTTCCGCGTATTAATTAAATTAAACATTTCTAACAGGTGGCAACTCTTAAAAAAGTAGCCTACTTTCTAACCTAGGTCATAAGCTATCTATGTGCAAAATTTTATGCAAAACCGCTTAGTCGTTTCCGCGTATTAATTTAATTAAACTTTTTTAACAGGTGGCAACTCTTCCAAAAAATTAGCCTATTTTCCACTGTAGGTCATAAGCTATCTGCTTGCAAAGTTTCATGCAAATCCATTCAATCATTTCCGCGTATTAATTTAATGAAACTTTTTTAACAGGTGGCAACTCTTAAGAAAAGTAGCCTATTTTCCAATCTGGGTCATAAGCTATCTGTGTGCAAATTTTCATGCAAATCCATTCAGTCGTTCCCGCATATTAAATAAATGAAACTCTTATAACAGGTGGCAACTCTTAAAAAAAAATTGCCTATTAACCAATCTGGCCCATAAGCTATCTGCGTACAAAATTTCATGCAAATCCGTGCAGTCGTTTCCGCGTGATGAATTCCCAAACATCCAAACATACAAACTTTCACATTTATAATATTTATTAGATTAAAAGTCAACTTGCTCTTTATTAGACTAAAATTTTATGAACTATAAAACTGCATACGTAAAATTTTTCTAGAGATTAATGGCATTATTCATAATTAATAAAATAGGTTTAAAGAGCTCTATAAAATGACATTTTCATAAGAATTTTCGATTTAAAAAGCAGTTAAAGTCTTATTTATTTTTTATGAATTTGGGTGTTAGATTTTATGAATATAAATCGTAAGCCTCCCATCTCCTCAGGGAAATACTGATGTCATGTCACAAAATATATTTCCAATGTAAACCGAATATTTCTCATGGGCTGCAATATATGTCAACGCTTGTTGCTTGACATCTATTGCAGGCATCCCATGCCGCTCTTATCTCACAACCAATTACTTATAACCTTCTTCTTGAAAAAAATTAGTGTAGCGCCATCATTCACGTGAAATGCCCTCAAATCAGGATGGTTGCTGGATTCATTACTGGACTTCGGTTGAAGCTACTGTGATCAAAAGAGTCTTGGATATGTCGAGAACTCTCTCCGCTACTGCCCGTATTAGTGAGACTAAAGCCACGTTGACCAGCGCTTTGTAAAACTTCGTTTAGACGTAAGCCAATGACATATACAGCTTTCGCGTCGCTTTTGCATTGCTTTTGTTTAACAGAATCGCAATTAACGCAAGTTTTTGCTACATTGAACATGTTCCTAGCAAATACTTTTGCATTTTTCATCAATCAAACATCTTATAGCCGCCATAAACAGTGCGCCTAACTCGCGAGTCATCTGTGTATGTGTTCACTCGCCTTCCGACTAAACACAGTTGAGTCATTGAGAGTCATGCCAGTGTCATATCAGAGTCATGTCGGTAACACATATTTATTTTCACTAATAAATCCAAACCGACATTCGGGTCAGGCCTACCTTATATTATATTCATGAAATAGTTGCCAACGCATGTAAAAAGTGAGTAGCTTCATATAACCCAATTTATTTATTTGTAAATATCTCTTTCACCACCTATTTAGTCCATGCTACAACACACACCCATTTTCTTGCCGAAATGGCTGTAAACTCGACAAAAACCCAAAAATTTCTTGAAAATGTATGAGAAATAAATAAAAACTCGAGAAACCTGTATCGAGAAACACCCATTTTAAACGTCCCGAAAAATTTTTAGAAATTTCGGAAAGTCTCGAAAAATCGCAAAAAAATCAAATATCATTGTGGTTGTTCACTCTTGCCTGATTATCTGGTTATGTGGTTATATTTTTTATTCAGTTTACAACAATAAAATACACTACAGAATAAAAATTTTAACCAAATAACCTGATAACCAGGCAAGTGTGCACAGCCACTTTATCAAACCTAAAAACTTAACCGCTCATTCACGGCACAAAAAACTATCAAACAACCTTTTCCTTTAGTATCAATGCCTAAAAAAAGAAAAGTCAAATTTGTAAGTTGTAAGAAAATTACTCCGTGTAATGAGACCATTTTAATACTACCAAAAGAAAAATCTTTAAAAAAAAATTGCGATGAGCTTTGCATTTCACTGTTGGTCGGTCATAGCGTATGAGTAACCTTAGAGTAACCGAAGTGTAAGAGGGCAATTAAAATGTTTTAACTTAAACGCAGGTTTCCAAAAACTTTTCTGAATTAATGTCATTTGTAAGATGACTTCAACGTATTTAGAGTCCTTTTGTAAAGAAGACTTCTCTCGCTCACTTTGTCCGAATATTTAAATACACAAAAGAAATTCAGCACTTTCAGAGGCCAAAAACAAAGCAAGGAATTTAATTACAGTCAAAACAGGTGCCATGATGAATATAAGACAGACAGTCTTAACATTTAAACATACATACATACTCGTATTTATATATTTATTTAGATACATAAATACATATGTGAACAAAAGAGAAACATATGTACTATCATTTTAAAGACTGTTAGCATGCGATAAGAGCGTGTTAAAGTGCTTTTTGTTGCTTTATTAAAATCATTTTTTTTTATAATTACAACGTACTTAGTCGCACCCATGCCCCAACCATACACGTATATATGTATATGAACAGATGTCTCAGTGAAGGCAAGAAAATACAGGTGAACATCTGATGTGTGCTTGTCGCCTCAAAACTGTTCACAAGAATATGTAAAACATGTAACTTCTGCTTCAACGGATATACATATGCTATGCTCATTAAAAATACGGTTTAAGCAACGGCATTACAGCTAAAGAGGAACAGCACTTGTTAGCCGTGTAGAGAGGGATGAGTGATACAAACAACGACCGCGCTGGCGACGACGATGGTGGAGTTGCAGACAAGCAAGGCGACAATAAACTCAGCAAAAAGCAAAATAAAGCAGGTAGCGTAGCAGCAGGTGAGGTTGTGGAAGTAAAATTTGGTAGCATGAGAATTTGGAGACGAAGTCGAAGCAGAAGTGTCTGTAACTGCAGAAGCAGAACGTCAGCAATGCTGACATGCCGACGACAAGAACAATACATATGCACAATAGGAGGCAAAATAAAAATAACAATACCAAAAACACACACACAGGCGCAACACTTCACGTCACATACACATGTACACTGGCGGCAAAATTATTGGCACTGCTGCTTTTTTACAATGTATGCAACAATTTTTATTGTAATATTTTTTCTGCAATTTTTTTTATAAAAAACATGGTTCATTCTACTACAAAAAACATAAATATATTATTTCTAAACTTTGTGCAAAACTCGCGAAAATTCAGCAAATTTTCAACTTTTTAATCAGATTTTTTAGAATTTTTTTGAGTGTGCAGATTTGCAGCCCAATCAATTTTATTGTCATAAATTCTAAGTAGCTACGAATTACCGTTGATTTTTGGAATTTTTTTCGCGCAGTCTCTTCCATACAAAAAAAATTCCATAATACTTTATATGGAGAAAGTGCAAAACACCTTCAGAAACTCCGAGCTTGCACTTTTTATACTAGAATTTAATGGGCTACAAAACTGCATACTCAAAAAAATTCGATTAAAAAATTTAAAATTTACATGAAAATTTTTTGAATTTTCGCGAGTTTTGCACAAAGTTTAGAAATTATATTTTTGTGTTGTTGGTTGTAGAATAAACCATATTTTTATAAAAAATTAGCGGAAAAATATTAGAATAGAAATTGGTGTATATATTGTGCAAAATTCGTTGTGCCAATACTTTTCTCCGGCAGTGTAAGTATGTGGATATATATTTAGGTATGTCTTGGCATACAAGAATGATGTGTCTACTGAGGCGAATTGTTACGCTGCTGTTTACTCCAAAATGAAGTGGTCTACACGCAAAAACAGACTTGTTGGTTGGTTGGCTGCAGCTCGTTTGTAAGCATGGCTGGATTGGCTTGCGACGCAAAACCAAGTGTATGTATGTAGGTACATATGCGTGTCAACCAAAATTTTCAATAGATATGTATGTAGCTGTATGCTTTGAGGTTTGCTTAGTAGCTGGCTAGCTTGCTTAACGCTTTGTTTGTTTTTGTTGATGTCGAAAAAATTTTTAAAATGTGAACACTGGATACCTTTATTGCCATCCCGCACAACTTGTATACAAACAAAAGCATGCGCCCTAAGGTGTAAACAACATAATAAAGGTGCTATAAATCTCGTGTAAGCGTTGCCACATTGCATTGTGAAACACCTAAATAAAATATGTAGTTTATATGTTCACTGGCTATTTCAATGTTTCACATGTGTATATCTTGCATACAGTGGTGAAAATGTAAATAGGGAAGAGACATTTTTTCAAGTTTTATCTAATTTACTTTGTTTAAAAAATGTTTGTTATTTTTATGGAACTATACAGCTCACTGTCTAAAAAATCATGTAAATCAAAATTTCAAGCTTTTTAGAATTGCTCTAAAAATTCACGTGAATTTTAACACATGTTCATCAAAATTTCAAACTTTTTAATCAGATATTTTAGGATTTTTTTTGCAGACTTTTGGCGAATAAAATTTTGTTATAATAAAGGGAAGATTTTAAGTAGCTAGGAGCTACCGTTGCTTTTTTTTCACGCGTATTCTTCCAGACAAAATATGTTCGATCATTTTTTTGACTGGTGAAAATGAGCTACACCTTCCACAAAAAAAAATACAAAAATTAAAGTAAGTCCTAGCTACTTTAAACTTGATGCCTGAAAAAACCCCTTTGGTCTTGCTATAAACTTTTTTCGAAGAAATAAATATTGGAGCATTTTTTTCTAGAGAGCTGCAAACTGATTTAAGAAATTTTGCCAAAAGAAAATTTCTTTTCTATTTCTTGTGAGTCATTTTATATGAATTTTTAGTTTTTCTTGAGAGCTGGAAATAGCCCTTTAATCTTTAATAATTTTCATTTGTTTTTAATAGAAAATAAAACTCATTTCTTGTGCGTTATTTTATCTCTCACAAATCAAAATTAATTTTTTAGTTTTTTTTTTGTTTACAGATATATGTATGTATAATGTATGATTTTTATAGACAATGCTCAGAAACTTTTAATCGCAACAGATTAATATAGGGCACGAAGAAAAATACACACACATATATATGTATACTATACTCGAAATACTTACGATATTTTGAAGCTTTTAATTTTTTCCCCTTCAAAATAATCATCATTTTCGGTACCTCGTAAATTTTTTTTAAGGAGCCTTGAAAATCTTCTCATATTTTATATACAACATGATCATTATATAGCTTAAAGAATTTTGACTTTTTATATTTCGAGCGAAAATCTGATAAGTTGCCCTTTTAAGGTATGAAAATTATCGATACTGATATAAAAAAATTAAATGATTACAGATTTTTCGTTTTCCATTTTTTAGGACTTTTATATTTTTCTGGATTTTTATTGGAACATTTAGACATTATTCAACACTTTTTCTTCGTTCGTTTTGGCATTTTCAGTAGAAATAAAGTGGTGGAACGAATGTCATGCGGCCTCTCGCCAACGCGTGGCAGTGAAGTGATTAGTTAACTATACTTTCGTTTTGCCCTGCATCGCTGCAACTGTGGCATTCAATGACGATTGATACAGATTCCTCAAAAAGATGACTCTCCAGTTAATACAGCCCTGTTATTGACCACTGTCTCGAACAACAGGATTGGCATTTTTCCGAAATATCTCCTTATTCGCCCTGAAATGTTCTCCTTCGTTGCCGAGAAACACATTTACCACATACCATAAATACGCCCATCGGAAGTATTCGAGAATAATTGTATTTTATTTTCATAAAATTATGCACGTGCATATTATTACATGTTGGCAACACCTTTACACTCATTTGTGAACTATTTCTAGTTTTAAAGTCAAACACCTCTTGTTTTCTTAATTTTACTTCATCTTTGAGTTGCGTAAGAGTCCTTAACATATTCGCACTTTTCGCAAATATTTAACTTTACACACGCTTGTTTGTTCGCGCTGAAGTGAGTCTGTTTTTGTCAGTGGTGAAGCATTCACCTCTGTATATACCTATTAAAAAGTATGTGTAAAAAATGCAGCATCTGTGACAGTGCAAAAAGAAACACACGCTCAACAAAGTGTGTTTAAAACTTACATACATATGTCTTTGTCATCATCATCAACATTGAAGTGTTAAGTCATGTAGCAACGTGCGAAATTAATGTGTGCCCAAGGCAGCAACCCTCAACAACATCTCAACTCGGGGACTCCGTCTTAACGGCAGCCGGGTTTATTATACACCAACTTTGACTGCGCCTACTTAACACCCGTACTTCAATTACTTTGCTTCATCATTCATACCATACTCTCTGTTGTCTGTGCTTTTTTCTGCTACTCATTTCAGTTGTCCTCTTCATTTCATCTTAATTGTCTCATACATATGTCCAACTGGCTTGTGTCGAGCGAGACATTTGTTTACCTTTACAAGCAGGTCCTTGCCGGGTGACACATGTATTTCTTATTAAGTAAACATGTGCATTTATGTATATGTATAATATATATTGCATGTATGTATATCCTTACATAAGCATGTATGTACATATGTTTGTATATACTTGGCAGCTGATACCATCTTGTTGACTTTTTATTATCAACACCCTTTGTGCCTGCCTTACTTTGCTTCGTTTTCCTTTAATTTCAAGGCATTATGCTGCATGAACGCTTGACCTTTCCAGTAGGCGGAAATGAAAAGGCACAAACATACATACATATGCATATATTAAAATTATTATAATTAACAAAAGTATTTAAGTA
>NW_023458556.1:14430322-14465868 GCF_013731165.1 Rhagoletis pomonella | reverse complement strand
TACTTAAATACTTTTGTTAATTATAATAATTTTAATATATGCATATGCATGTATGTTTGTGCCTTTTCATTTCCGCCTACTGGAAAGGTCAAGCGTTCATGCAGCATAATGACTTGAAATTAAAGGAAAACGAAGCAAAGTAAGGCAGGCACAAAGGGTGTTGATAATAAAAAGTCAACAAGATGGTATCAGCTTCCAAGTATATACAAACATATGTACATACATACATGCTTATGTAGGGATATACATACATACAACGTATATTATACATATACATAAATGCATATGCTTACTTAATAAGAAATACATGTGTCACCAGGCAAGGACCTGCTTGTAAAGGTAAACAAATGTCTCGCTCGACACAAGCCAGCCAGCCAGCCAGTTGGACATATGTATGAGACAATTAAGATGAAATGAAGAGGACAACTGAAATGAGTAGCAGAAAAAAAACCCAGACACCAGAGAGTATGGCATGAAGGATGAAGCAAAGTAGTTGAAGTACGGGTGTTAAGTAGGCGCAGTCAAAGTTGGTGTATAATAAACCTGGCTGCCGTTAAGACGGAGTCCCCGAGTTGAGATGTTGAGGGTTGCTGCCTTGGGCACACATTAATTTCGCACGTTGCTACATGACTTAACACTTCAATGTTGATGATGATGACAAAGACATATGTATGTAAATTTTAAACACACTTTGTTGAGCGTGTGTTTCTTTTTGCACTGTCACAGATGCTGCATTTTTTACACATACTTTTTAATAAGTATGTACAGAGGTGAATGCTTCACCACTGACAAAAACAGACTCACTTCAGCGCGAACAAACAAGCGTGTGTAAAGTTAAATATTTGCGAAAAGTGCGAATATGTTAAGGACTCTTACGCAACTCAAAGATGAAGTAAAATTAAGAAAACAAGAGGTGTTTGACTTTAAAACTAGAAATGGATCGCAAATGAATTTAAAGGGGTTGCCAACATGTATTAATATGCACGTGCATGATTTTGTGAAAATAAAATACAATTATTCTCGAAAACTTTCAATGAGCGTATTTTTAGCGATGTGGTAAATGTGTTTCTCAGCAACGAAAGAGAACAGTTCAGGGCGCATAGGGAGATATTTCGGAAAAATTTATGAACTGGCGAGTAGCGTGGCAAGGCAGTAGCAACGTAATGCCACCTTTTCGAAGATTTTCGCTCGAGATATAAAAAGTCAAAATTCTTTAAGCTATATATTGATCATGTTGAATATAAAATATGAGAAGATTTTTAAGGCTGCTTAAAAAATTTTACCAGGGACCGAAAATAATGATTATTTAAAAAAAAAAGCTTCAAAATATCGTAAGAATTTCGAGTATAGTATACATATATATTTATGTGTGTGTATTTTTCTTCATGTCCTATATTAATCTGTTGCGATTTAAAAGTTTCTGAGCATTGTCTATAAAATTTATACATTATACATACATATATCTGCAAATAAAAAAAAAAATACAAAATAAATTTTAATTTCTTAGAGATAAAATAACGCACAAGAAATGAATTTTATTTTCGATTAAAAACAAATGAAAACTATTAAAGATTAAAGGGCTGTTTCCAGCTCTCAAGAAAAACGAAAAATTCATATAAAATGACTCACAACAAATGGAGAAGATATTTTCTTTTTGCAGCTCTCAAGAAAAAAATGCTCCAATATTTATTCTTTAAAAAAAAAAAAAGTATAGCAAACCCAAAGGGGTTTTTCAAGCAACAAGTTTAAAGTAGTTAGGACATACTTTAATTTTTGTATTTTTTTTGTGGAAGGTGTTACTCATTTGCACCGTTTCCCACCTTCCAAAAAAAATTATCGAACAACTTTGTATGGAAGAAAATGCGTGAACAAAAAAATAATGCTAATTCCTAGCTACTTAAAACTTTCTCTTTATTATAAAAAAATTTAATTCGCCACAAGTCTGCAAAAAAAAAATCCTAAAATATCTGATTAAAAAGTTTGAAATTTTGATGAACATGTGTTAAAATTTGCGTGAATTTTTAGAGAAGTTCTACAAAGCTTGAAATTTTGATTTACATGATTTTTTAGACAGTAAGCTATATATTTCCATAAAAATAACAAACATTTTTTAAACAAAGTAAATTAGATAAAACTTGAAAAAATGTCTCTTCCCTATTTACATTTTCACCACTGTATGCAAGATATACACATGTGAAACATTGAAATAGCCAGTGAACATATAAACAACATATATATTATTTAGGTGTTTCACAACGCAATGTGGCAACGCTTACACCAGATTTATAGCACCTTTAGTATGTTGTTTACACCTTACGGCGCATGCTTTTGTTTGTATACAAGTTGTGCGGGATGGCAATAAAGGTATCCAGTGTTCACATTTTAAAAAAATTTTTTCGACATCAACAAAAACAAACAAAGCGTTAAGCAAGCTAGCCAGCTACTAAGCAAACCTTAAAGCATACTGCTACATACATATCTATTGAAAATTTTGTTGACACGCATATGTACCTACATGCATACACTTGGTTTTGCGTCCCAAGCCAATCCAGCCAAACGAGCTGCAGCCAACCAACCAACAAGTCTGTTTTTGCGTGTAGACCACTTCATTTTGGAGTAAACAGCAGCGTAACAATTCGCCTCAGTAGACACATCATTCTAGTATGCCAAGACATACCTAAATATATATCCACATACTTACACTGCCGGAGAAAAGTATTGGCACAACGAATTTTGCACAATATATACACCAATTTCTATTCTAATATTTTTCCGCTAATTTTTTATAAAAATATGGTTTATTCTACAAGAAAAAATACAAAAATATAATTTCTAAACTTTGTGCAAAACTCGCGAAAATTCAAAAAATTTTCGGGCAAATTTTAAATTTTTTAATCGAATTTTCTTGAGTATGCAGTTTTGTAGCCCATTAAATTCTAGTATAAAAAGTGCAAGCTCGGAGTTTCTGAAGGTGTTTTGCACTTTCTCCATATAAAGTATTATGGATTTTTTTTTTGTATGGAAGAGACTGCGCGAAAAAAATTCCAAAAATCAACGGTAATTCATAGCTACTAAGAATTTATTACAATAAAATTGACTGGGCTGCAAATCTGCATACTCAAAAAAATTCGAGAAAATCTGATTAAAAAGTTGAAAATTTGCTGAATTTTCGCGAGTTTTGCACAAAGTTTAGAAATAATATATATATGTTTTTTGTAGTAGAATGAACCATGTTTTTTATAAAAAAAAATTGCAGAAAAAATATTACAATAAAAATTGTTGCATACATTGTAAAAGAGGAGCTGTGCCAATAATTTTGCCGGCAGAGTACATGTGTATGTGACGTGCAGTGTTGCGCCTGTGTGTGTGCTTTTGGTATTGTTATTTTTATTTTGCCTCCTATTGTGCATATGTATTGTTCTTGTCGTCGGCATGTCAGCGTTGCTGACGTCGTGCTTCTGCAGTTACAGACACTTCTTCTTCTACTTCGTCTCCAAATTCTCCTTCTACCAAATTTTACTTCCTCAACCTCACCTGCTGCTACGCTACCTGCTTTATTTTGCTTTTTGCTGAGTTTATTGTCGCCTTGCTTGTCTGCAACTCCACCATCGTCGTCGCCAGCGCGGTCGTTGTTTGTATCACTCATCCCTCTCTTACACGGCTAACAAGTGCTGTTCTTCTTTAGCTGTAATGCCGTTGCTTAAACCGTATTTTTAATGAGCATAGCATATGTATATCCGTTGAAGCAGAAGTTACATGTTTTACATATTCTTGTGAACAGTTTTGAGGCGACAAGCACACATCAGATGTTCACCTGTATTTTCTTGCCATCACTGAAACATCTGATCACGTTCATACTCACTGCTTATACATATGTATATACATATACATACATATATGGTTGGGGCATGGCTGCGACTAAGTACGTTATATTTATAAAAAAAAAATGATTTTAATAAAGCAACAAAAAGCACTTTAATACGCTCTTATCGCATGCTTACAGTCTTTAAAATTGTAGTACATATGTTTCTCTTTTGTTCACATATGTATTTATGTATCTAAATAAATAAATATATATGTATGCGTATATACATACGAGTATGTATGTATGTTTAAATGTTAAGACTGTCTGTCTTATATTCATCATGGCACCTGTTTTGACTGTAATTAAATTCCTTGCTTTGTTTTTGGCCTCTGAAAGTGCTGAATTTCTTTTGTGTATTTAAATATTCGGACAAAGTGAGCGAGAGAAGTCTTCTTTACAAAAGGACTCTAAGTACGTTGAAGTCATCTTACAAATGACATAAATTCAGAAAAGTTTTTGGAAACCTGCGTTTAAGTTAAAACATTTTAATTGCCCTCTTACACTTCGGTTACTCTAAGGTTACTCATACGCTATGACCGACCAACATTGAAATGCAAAGCTCATCGCAATTTTTTTTTAAAGATTTTTCTTTTGGTAGTATTAAAATTGTCTCATTATACGGAGTAATTTTCTTACAACTTGCAAATTTGACTTTTATTTTTTTAGGCATTGATACTAAAGGAAAAAGTTGTTTGATAATTTTTTGTGCAGTGAATACCCGGTTACGTTTTTAGGTTTGATAAAGTGGCTGTGCACACTTGCCTGGTTATCAGTTTATTTGGTTAAAAACTTTTATTCTGTAGTGTATTTTATTGTTGTAAACTGAATGAAAAATATAACCACATAACCAGATAATCAGGCAAGAGTGAACAACCACAGTGATATTTGATTTTTTTTGCGATTTTTCGAGACTTTCCGAGATTTCTAAAAATTTTTCGGAACGTTCAAAATGGGTGTTTCTCGATACAGGTTTCTTGAGTTTTTCGTATTTTATTTCTCATTAATTTCTTGCATTTTCAAGAATTGTTTGGGTTTTTATCGAGTTTACAGCCATTTCGGCAAGAAAATAGGCGTGTGTTGTAGCATGTGCTAGGTCCTGAATTTACAAATAAATAAATTGGGTTATATGAAGCTGCTCACATAGGAAATTTTGACAACGCCAAAGGTGGTTAACTCCAACTTTTTACATGCGTTGGCAACCACTTCATGAATTTAATCAGAATAAATAAATTAATACATAATAAAATGCTACAATTTTAATAGGCGGCATACAAGGTAGGACTGACTCGCCTGCCGGTATAGATGTGTAAAAATAAACATGTGTTACTTTACACCGACATGACTCTCAATGACTCAACTGTGTGTAGTTGGAAGGCGAGTGAGCACATACACAGATGACTCGCGAGTTAAGCGCACTGTTTATGGCGGCTATAAGATGTTTGATTGATGAAAAATGCAAAAGTATTTGCTAGGAACATGTCCAATGTAGCAAACACTTGCGCTAATTGCGATTCTGTTAAACAAAAGCAACGCAAAAGCGACGCGAAAGCTGTATATGTCATTGGCTTACGTCTAAACGAAGTTTTACAAAGCGCTGGTCAACGTGGCTTTAGTCTCACTAATACGGGCAGTAGCGGAGAGAGTTCTCGACATATCCAAGACTCTTTTGATCACAGTAGCTTCAACCGAAGTCCAGTAATGAATCCAGCAACCATCCTGAGTTGAGGGCATTCCATCTGAATGATGGCGTTGCACCAATTTTTTTCAAGTAGAAGGTTATAAGTAATTGGTTGTGAGATAAGAGCGGCATGGGATGCCTGCAATAGATGTCAAGCAATAAGCGTCGGCATATATTGCAGCCCATGAAAAATATTCGGTCTACATTGGAAATATATTTTGTGACATGGTTATCATGACATCAGTATTTTCCTGAGGAGAAGGGGGGCTTACGATTTATATTAATAAAATTTTCGAAAAATTTCAAACTTTGTAATCTAACACCCAAATTCATAAAAAATTAATAATAAAAATTAAATCGAAAATTCTTATGAAAATGTCATTTTATAGAGCTCTTTAAACCTATTTTATTTATTATGATTAATGCCATTAATCTTTAGAAAAATTTTACGTATGCATTTTTATAGTTCATAAAATTTTAGTATAATAAAGAGCAAGTTGACTTTTAATAAATTATAACTTAATAATATGCGGGATTTTTCAGTTCTTACACTTTGTTATAATAAAACACCTAAAAATGTTCTAACCATTCAGATTTAAAGGTTCGAAATTTTAATAAACATGTGTATAAAATTTCAAAGTTCTATTAACATAGTTTTAGGTAAAGCATATATTGTTCATAAAAAAATAAAAAAATAAATTTTAACGTGTGAACACTGCTTTCAGTCAAATAAAAAAAATAAAACAAGTTTACTTACTATTTAATTTTTGAATAAAAATTTTAGACACTTTGTTTTTAGTTATATTATTCTTTATTGTGCAAATTTGTATACCTACAATAAAAATTCATGAAATTAAAGAAAAACAAATTATATCCACTGATGCTGAAAATTGATGCAAATATATATACCCTTGCTTTTATTGGAAATATCAATAATGGTAATGCATAAATATGTAGCTGCTTACAGCTCACTTCAATTAGTTCTCGCCACAAATGCAAAAAATATAAAAACTTTTCTCGGAATTTCCTACAGCTACAAAACTCTTTCACTTCCCCAACTTTCAATTCTTGCACCTTAATTTGCAGTTAAAATATATTTTTAACGTACCTGAATCAAACCTGAAGTAATTTCCCTTTTCATTTACTTCCTCAATCTTGCATTCTATGTACGAACTTTGTGACGCTCTGCTGATTCGCGTGCACTGCCACTCATGTTGCCGGGACACATGATGAATGCAGCAACCTGTTTATGTCGTTGCGCTTGGCTGGCTCGCTAGCTGGATCAATGGCTGGCTCTCACTGGCTGGCATGCAACTTGGCGTGTCGCTCAGCAAATGTGGTCTACGACAACGGACTTTTTTTCCTTCGACAAGCAACATGCAATTTAACCAAGCTTCCTAGAAGGACACTGCCAGCGCTAGTAGAAAGTGTACTGGTGGTGTGGAGATAGGTGGAGCAAAACGTAGATGCATAGGTGTGCAGCGAGCGAGTTTTAAAGCGACAGGAAATTGTGAAGGATGTAAGCCAAAAGCTCCGTAAGTGGAGCAACGAAACAGCTGTGGCAATACCTTGAAATACATGAGCAGCAAACATGCCACATTATGTCGTGCGGTGGTTTGAGTGTTTTCTTTTTTTCGTAGCCTTATCTGTAGTATATGCAACAGTTTTGCTCCCTTTCGTCACACGTTGTTGCACAAACTTCCATTTTCCTTCACATAGCTTCCACTTCCGCAGAGTGTTCCTTGTCTGCCATTTCAGTGAAAGTGAAATCTTGCTATATCGGATGATATTCTCGTAATGTGCATACTTATGCCACTAACAGTACATACATATGTAGTATGCAATAGTGTGCAGGTGTTTGTATGATAATAATAGATATTCTGGGTTAATTATAAATTTATTACACTATCTGCCTGGAGCGCTTTTGTGAGTGACGCGGTTAATATCCGCCCGACCCACATGCTGAAAAAGTTAATATGTATGAATATATAATATATGCATGCGCATTAGGGTGGTCGAAAAAAAAATGTAAAATCGAAATTTTATTGCACTCGCCCACTGGGATTTTTCTGTACCGAAAAATATACCCCTGCGTTTTTCGAAGTAAAAAAATATTTACAGGTCGCTCAATGCCCTCAAAGTTTTTCATGTATCTTATATGGGGGAAAAAAACTTTTCGTAGAAATGGTGTATAATTCTTAAAAATTAATTTTTTCGATAGGAGAGCTTTAAAATTCCGACTTTACTTTTTTTGTATCGCCTGAAGGCGCACATATCCATACACTGGTATTAATACATACTTATATAATGCATCCTATCACGAGTAGAGTACAGAAATGTGCTATTGGCTTAATACATTCATTTGTGCATAGTATATATATCCATATTTTATACAAATTGTTGATCGATAAAAAAAAAAATTAATTACGGAATGGGATTGGCCATTTAATTGGTGTTAATGTTAAAATTTCAATCACGTAGAATTAAAATGTAAGTAATTGTTTATTCACGTATGTATGCAAATATGTATTTGTTTGTATATGTTGTCCACAGGAAGTTGATGTTGTTGTTAAGTATGTTTGATATGTTTCTGTTATGCATATACAAGTTTTAACACTCACTTTAAATTAGTACAATAATGTGGCAAGGTCATATTCAATAAGGTAGATGTGATTTCGACAGTTCTCTCTTTCGGAATGCAATTAAAATGCCAAACATACAACAAAATATTTACTCATCACTTTTAACTTGCTTTATATATTTGTACTACACCTTTTCAAGTTTATAATGAGAAAATGTAAATTCATATTGAGAAATCCCAAATTGATAATGAGAAGCGTAAATTCATATTGAGAAAGTACAACTTCATAATGAGAAATGTAAATTTATATTGAGAATATATAAGTTGATAATAAGAAATATAAAATCATAATGAGAAAATAAAAATTGATAATGGGAAATTTAAATTCGTACTGAGAATATATAAATTGATAATGAGGAATGTAAGTTCATAATGAGAATATATAGATTGATAATGAGAAAACGTAAATTCCTAATGAGAAAATGTAAATTGATAATGAGAACATAAAAAATTATATCAATGAAGAGCTACAAGTACATTACTCTGGAGTCTGCGAGCTAATGTCGCGATATTAGGTGAATTAAAGCAAGCATCAAAGGACACTGCCAAAAAAATGTATTATATATACAACCCGAAATTAAAGTTGGACAAAGCATTTACACCCCCGCTATGTGTGAGCGCCCCCGTTTACCATTTATGTGTAACACTTCAGTTGTGGCTATTGCATCAATAAAGTGGACGTTTGGCCCTCTGGAAGCAGGGGACTGTACAGTGGCGAGATGGCCAATTTCTTTTACCGGACACGTGACATTCGGCAAAACAAATTAAAATTTGTTTCATCCTTCCATGCTATTTGTTTATCACTTTCGGCTCGTTTTAATTTGTTATCCTGCGAGTTCATGGTTATTGGTTGCGTATGGACTTTTTTGCAACTGTACAGATTGCCCTCGAGATAATTTGCCACCGCTGTGGTGCTCAATTCTACATTAAACTGGTTTTGTACTTTCCTTTTTAATTGTCAAAGGGTACAACTGCAGTCACCTTCAAGCCAGGATAACATAGTCATAACGTTGTCTTCAGTCAGCTTTTTCGGTCGCTTACACCTCTTGGTTTTGCTTCCGTATCTTCGCTAACGACCCAGCGATAGGCCTGAGTGTACGTATTTTTACCTTCCTTTTATTAGCTCGGGATGTAACTATGTAATATTGATGCGCCTAAAAAATGCAGCGCTTTCACTCATCAGCACCTGGGTTCAAGCCCTAGTTAAAGCAACATCGCAAAAATATAGAAAAAGGTTTTTTCTTAACAGCGGTCGTCCCTCGGCAGGCAATGGCAAACCTCCGAGTGTATTTCTGCCGTGAAAAACAGCTTCTCATAAAAATACAATCGCCGTTCGGAGTCGGCGTAAAACTGTAGGTCCCCGCTTTGTGTGACAACATCAAGGCGCACGCCACAAGTCGGAGGAGAAGCTCGGCCAAACACTAACATTCGAAGCCTCGATAAATTTCGATAACTCAAAAATATAGATATATATCGATATAAATCGATAACTCGGTAAACTTTGGATTTCTCATAAATTTCAATAACTCGGTTAATTTCGACAGCTCCATATATTTTGAAAGCTATCGAAAAATTCCGATAACCCGTTACAGTCTGTTAAATAAAATAAATAAAATTCGATAAGCACTGATAACTCGATAAACTTATGTAACCTTGAAATTTCGATAACTCGATATTTTTTGAAAATTCCATAAACTTCGAGCAAACAAATAAATAATTATCGATAACTCTGGTAATTGAAATAACTTGATGTATTACGACAACTCGATAAATTTCGTAACGCAACAACAACCATGAAATCGGTTTGATAGAATCGCCAAACGAACTGAGACAAAATTTATGTTAGCGTATTAATATATAGTTATCTTGGATACAGGTTAGACTTACGAAACAGATTAGAGCATTAGAGCAAAACAATATTTACGTGTATTTTGTTGTTGCTTCTGGTCTCTAAAGCGTCGAAAATTATTCCGATTTTTTTTTTGACATAAAAGTGTGCCATGTGCAATACAAATAAAACTTGAAAAAAGTTTTAAATTAAAAATGTAAAATTCTGCAACGTCTTTCTTGGTGAAATTGTTTGCTTCCAGAAGCATCGATCCATCCTTTGCAAGCCCCAGTAATCAGCATTTGTGCTACTGAGTTAGGCAAATAGATTTTTACAATTTAGAAATTTTTTAAAAAGAAATGAAAGAGTTTTGACATTTTAGAGACCAGATAATTTGAAAAAAAAAACAAATCTAATAAGCTGCTTCTCTGCTACTACCTTTTCAATATGCTTGGATACAGGTAAATTTGAATATTTATGAATATTTTTAGAACGAACTTATCACCGCCTTAGTTTTGTTATTTTCAATTATTATTATTTTTTTTCTCAAATAGCATCTATGTAAATATCTGTTTCAACTGCAAGTAGCACAAGTTTTCGATTTTTACTGCAAATAGAGCACAAAAAAATGTATGTATTTGCTAGAAAAGAAAATCTCTTGTTGACAAAGTGACAACTGCAAGTTTCATTCAGTCACAAATTTGCATAAAAATCTCGTTTATTCATCTGCAAACAAAAGATATTGAGATAGAAAATTTAAAGTAAAAGTAGTTTCATATGTAAATTTTTTCTGCTTTTACTTTCAATGCCAATTTTTCTTTATTCCTTAAACCTTTGAACGTCCAAAGTTATTGCCAACAGATTTACAAGCAAATTTATGTCAAGCATAAATACTCAATGTATCTTAAGAAGGCAATTAAGCGATATTTTAAAGACCCCATATTTAATTGCTTGTTCCAAATTAATTGTTGTCTTTTCCACTGCAGCCATACACATTAATCAAATTGTTTATAGAAAAGCAAGGATATACATACAAACTTGCTTGTTTTGAAGTATACCAAAACAATAAGCTGTGCAACCTTCGCCTTTGCTTGCTGTAGGCACCCCATCAGAGTGCGTCATTTATCAATTTGAGCTTATATGCCGCAAAGGTATTTTATTTTGGCAAGGCCATAATGAAAGTTTTTCAAAGACTCCGCGAGGGGTTTAGAAGGTGACACTTTATTTACATTTTTGGCTGCGTACTGATTTTTTAAACAATTAACTTAAGTATGCATATAAGTTGCATTGATGAATGGGTCTTTACTTAAACGCTTCCACAATTATGTTTTTATTTACATACACATACATATGTTTCTGCTTAAATCCATAAAAGTTGCATATACGTACATATGTATTGAGTCATATTTCTGTAAATTATGAGAACTTAAAAACTGTTCTTTTCGTCAATGCTATTGTAGCTTATTAACATTTTATTTTAATATTCTTACTGAGCTTTTTACCACGATATGTTTTTTTTTATTTTAGGAAAAATGGAAAAAGCAACAAAGTCTAAGCGATAGGAGATATAGCTGCTATTTTGGAGAACACCACATCTCATCAGACTTCTTTTTCTAGTCTATCACTTAGACTTTGTTGCTTTTGTAATTTTTCCTAAAAAACATAATCGTGGTATAAAGCTCAAAAACAATTTTGACATAAATGTTAATTAAGTTGGTTGGGCACACTCGGATTAAATTTCTTTCAAACTTTCAAACTTTCAGCTTTTTTGATTTTTACTTTTTAGATAAGTAGTCGACATTTAATTTAAAAAATTTCTAAATCCAAGATTTCGCAAATACCTCTAGTTTGCCACCCACGTATCGTACTTTATTTATCTTATGAGTTTAATTAAACTAAATTTTCCAAACAGATGGCAACCTTCCTCAAAAATATTTTTGACTGCAAGTCTTCTTAAATCTCTTCATGTGACATCCATATCGCAATATTTACGTTATCTCATCAATTTAATAAACTGAAATTTTCAAACTGGTGCAAATTCTCTAAACGTTTTTCTTTTTAAACCATGAGTGTATTATAGCGAGCAAATAGAAAAAGTAGAAGTGAAACTCACGTTACACATCTATTTTGTCTCATAACCAATATACATACATACATATGTACATCTAGTTCTTATTATATTTATGTTATTCTCTTTTCCTTTATCTTAATTTTTCATCCCTAAATAGATAGCGAAATCGATAATAATATTGGTAGAAAACTCGATAGAAAATCGACAAAAAATCTATAAAAAAAAAATATAACAAAATCGCTATATAAATATCGATAACAAAATCGTTAAAAAATACGATAAAAAAATCGATAACTAATCAATAACAAAATCGATAAATAACCGATAACAAAATCGATAATAAAATTAATAAACAATCGATAAAAAATCGATAAATAATCGACAACAAAATCGGCCAATAATAGATAACAAAATCGATAAATCTATCTTCATCTTTAATTTTATCGGTATCCTCATGCTCATCTTTGTATTTTTATTTATGTATAGTTATCTTTATTTTTACTTTTATGTTTATCATTTTCTTCGTCTATATATTTCCCTTCACCTTGCTCTTATTTTTATAAGTAAAGTGTTTAAATATACCTTGGTTTCACTTTTGCCTTTATCTTTACGCATCTTTGTTTTTATTTTTATTTATATCTTTGCCTTTATCCTTTTCTTTATCTACGTACGTACTCACCTTTACTTTCATTTTTGTATTGGTATTTTTCTAAGTGTTATTCTTTAACCTTTTATTAGCAAGTTCTTGTTAAATTTGTACCATGTGCATGCGCTCAATAGGCACTTGTTTCAGCCCCAACCATTTCCGTTGCACCATTTCCGTTGAATTTGCCAATTCGCTTCCAACCAACCAACCGCCACTAAAGAAGTTTCACTTCAAAAGCAATTTTCACATCGGTTAATCCATTTTCGAAATTTTATAGCTCACTGCTGAACATTGCGCGAACTTGAATGAGCAGCTGAACTAAAAGGACGATATGGTGCACTCAATTGCTAGCTAAGATCCAAAGGTATGATATTTAAATTAGTAAAAATTACTTCCTGATGAAACTGACAAAATTCCATACAACAAAAGGGGTAAATAAGTACTTTAATCCACAGCCTGTTAAAACTTAGAATGAAACAATTTTTTACGGGGCAACCGGGCATAAGATAAGATAAGATGATAATAAACCAAGTACTTTTTACAAAATCTATCAAAACCTCTTCCTTTGTACACAAGTAAATGATTTCGCGTGCTAGTGTTCAGATAAACAATTAAACTTACACATAAAGCAAAAACATTTTTTAAAACAAAAGTTCTTACTTAATGAAAAGCGAAAATGCATGCCATATGACGGAAACTTGCAAAGTGTGCTAAAATTTTTAATATCTGCCATAAAGTTTTTTTCTTACTTTTTCCACAAGTAACGTACATTCGTGTGCATCCTTATGCGCTTTCATTTTAAGTTTATTAGTAGAGTAGAGGTACCACCACAATCCCATCAACTTTTTGCCACTCAAGCATGACTATTTATCTTTATGTTTGCTACTCTCAGCGCGGCTGACAATTAAATGGAAAAGTGTTATGTGTGGATATTATGCTACGAGTATCATGCATCAAAAACAAAAACAAAAAAACTTTCAACTGTCGCATACATGTTGAGGTATTTACGGCACTCACGCACTGATTATAAGCATTTGTATGCATACGCGTGTGTATTTGTATGTGTAAGTGTAATTGCGAACTCATAACGCCACAAGATAAATATGTATGCTACCATAGACCACCAAAAGAGATGCCGCAATACGTTGCGTATGAGTAATTATTTTATTATTTTGTGAGAACCTGAGAAATGTGAATTTTGCCGCTGCTGTTGTTGATTTAGTACTTTCCACTTGTGCGCTAAGCCGTAGATGCATGCAAGATTGTTCGCACGTAAGTAAGCAGTTACATATTTTTATGCGTGTATGCTTGTGTGCATTAAAGCCTTTTATTAAGGGTCATTAAAGTATTTATTCTCAACTTAGCAGCGGATATAAAATACAGAAAAATGTCATTTGGCGCACCATTGAAGAGGTACTTAATGAGCTCAACGACTTTTAATGTACAAAAAAGGATATAAACATATATACTAAAAATTAAAAAAAAGGTAATATTTGCTTTGGTTTAATTCACTTTTATACTTAGTTTTGACTAATTTTCTTTTGTTTCCACTGTTTTATGAAAGTATAAGAAAACATGAAAAATTTCAGCAAAATATCAGAAAATTTCAAACTTTTTAATCAGAATTAAAACAAAATTTTTATATGCAGTTTATAGCCTATTAAATTTAGTACAATAAATTGCTAGTTTGAAGTGTTTTCTTGAAAATTTTTTTATATGGAGAAAATGAGCAACAGTAAAAAAAAATAAAAAAAATATATAAAATATATATACTAAAATTTAACGGGCTACAAAACCGCACACCCGAAGAAATCTAATTAAAAAGTTCAAAATTTTGATGAAACTGTGAAATTTTCTACTTTTTGTAAAAAGTTTGAAATTCGGACTTACATCATTTTTGTTTGTTTTCGCTAGTGCATATAAGTACAGCAGCAGAACTATATTTGAAACTGCCAGCTCTATTCTTACCTTCTGCATTATAACGACATTTCAATTAAACAACTTTAAATAGTTTTTCATTTCAATATTTTCTTTTCCATTCATTTCCTTAATCTTAAGACCCGCTCGTGCGCTTTCATATTTATCTCGGAAAATGTACATTTATTCTTCTCTTTCACATCATCGCCTCAGCTAACAGCTAATTTATCACCAATGCATTTTCCCATTATTAGTAGTCACTCGCGCGAAGTTCACTTGTATTGTTGTTTGTGTTTGTCGAATTTAAAACTTTTCACTTTGCTCATCGTTGATTTTTTGTACTTATCTATGTATGTACAGTTCTTTGTTTGCGTATAATTGTTTGTCACTAGAAGTGCACACTGAAAGTTTCCATTGCTGTTCCGCTACTAAAGAACCGCGCGGTCGCATTTCTTGTATTCATTCTCATTAATATTGATTAGTTTAAACTTTTCCCATAAATGCCAATCGAATTGAGGCGTATCAAATGAAATTTCTTTGTTAATAGTTATTGAACAGGATTGTAAATATTTTAAACTTCTTCAAGGCGTGTGAGAACTTCGTAAAGCTGAGTTGTTGGTTTTACACATTTCCATGCTGTTAAGTGTAGGCCACAGAACATTGACCTGGGAATTGGTAGATCATTGGTAATAAATATCAACTAATAGGCCCGATTTTGTTAAAGGAACCTCCTTCAACTCGACATGTCTATTAAATTTAGTCCATCTAGTCACCTCTAACCGTAGCACACACACTAATTGAAAATGCCAATCGATTAAATTGTATTTTATTGTGTGCGTAAATCACCTAATCTCTGCGCCCAAAGCTGTTCTTTTGCAGTGGATACCTATTGGTTTGACATCTTTGTTGGTTCAACTTTTATTGAGAGCGGTCCACTGCGCTTGAAGAAATGCTATTAATTTAGATCCCAGGGCGAGAAGTCTGCACCTTGTAGGAGGTTCACTGTGGCACTCTATTAGCTCTGCCGGTTTTTGTTTTTCGCCGCACAACCAATGTTTATAAATCTCTGCAGTGACCAGTAGGAAAGCCAGTTCAATTAATGCTTTGAAGTCTTTCAGTAATTTTTAGTCTATATTTTGATTCGAATATATGTAAGCTCTTAATTTTACACAGCTCAATGGCAGAGCCTGTAAATCCCCGGGCTGCCCGTTTCCTATCCAGAATATCAGCCAATTCATTACCATTTACTATCTCCGTTGAAATTGTGGAGGTCCGATATTCTCACTTTCTTTATCTGACCAAGTGTGATTCCAAGTGCGTGAGTCGCTTTGCCTAGAAGCTGGCCATTGAAATGGGAAGTGGTGAATCAATTCCACTTCTTCCTCATCGAAATAGCTTCGGTTAAGAGAACTTGTTGGTGCACGATTCTTACCAAGCCTCGGCCATAAAGACCTTTGCGATTTTACTGTCGTTTCGATTACTCCATACGTCAGTTGGTACAGCTGTGGCATTTTTTTCATACAAAGTAAGTATGTTCGACCATTTTTTTTTTAAAGAAAAGCAAATGAGCAGCACTTTCCACTCGCACTTTATTATACTCAATTTTAATGAGTTAGAAAACTGAAAACCAAATTTTTTTCTAAAGAATTTAATTAAAAAGTTTGAAATTTTGGTGAAATATTGCAGAATTAATTTATATAGTCTTTTGCACAAAGTTGGAAATTTGGTATTATATGATTTTTGTTAGGAAAATAGCTTTACTTTCATAAAATGAATAATAAACTAGGGAAAAATAGCCAAAACTTACTAAAATATCGAGTCCTAATTTATGTTTCGGCCACTGTATGTATTCCTCGATTCGAATCATAAGCATTGAGATTAGAAAATAATAACTGTTTATGAAGAAAATTACGATCATAAACCAACATCACTTAAAACTCGTTCGTAGACATGCCATTTTAATGAGCTGTTAAGGCATCGGAACACCGAATGCGGGACAAAAACAGGACATTAAATGAAATAAAGAACATTTGGCGTCCCGTATAAAATAAATAAATTACCAGGACAATGGGGCAAAAAAGAGGACTGTCCCGTATAATACAGGACGGATGGTCACCGTGTATATAGATACTATATGTATATATAAAGGTAAACTTGGAAGTTAGGGGAGCCCCCGCGTTCTCATTTAATTCGATCAAATCGAAAAGCAAAATCGACTGAAATAATTTTGGACACAGAAAAAGCTGTAGATATGCACTTGAAAAAAAAAACAACTCACATCAGCAGTGATTTCTGTTTTTCTCTTTCATTTGAACCTCTTATACCTAAGTATTCCAACAGCTGCTCGGCAAACGAACACTCAACCTGCCATTATCCGTCAAGCGCTGATGTTGAAATGCTAGCGTTTGAGACGATAAAATCAGCTTTCGAGAAAAAGGGAAAAACGAAAAATTCCAGAAAAATTCAAAAGAAATTAGCGTTAAAAGCGAAAACAACCAAATCGACGGAATACAAATCTGTACAAGCATGCAGTCATGCTTAAGTAGTGTGTATGCTAACATGGCGTACAAAAGTGTAAAAAGTGAGCCACGATGAAGCGCAGTTCTTAACTTCTTTCTGCTGTCTGGTTTTTTCTATTCGCTCTTTGAATTCTTGCTTTTTCACGCATTGCGCGCGCCTTGAAATTTCTTCATTTAGTTAGTTGGGCGCGCAAAAAATAGACATTTCAACGCAGCTTAGTTTTTGCATTGGCCTGCTGTCGACGCATCATTTCATTTGTTACCGTCTGTGTAATTGCCGGGCGTTTGTCTTCAATTCTAAAGTGATTTTCGCTCTCCCGAACTATCGTGCAACGAGTAAATTCATAACTTTGCAAGCTTTTTTTTTTGTTTCCGTTTTGCTTTTTCGCCGATTTTCACTTTCATGTATTAACAGAATTTCTTGCGAAAATTTTCTAACTGCGCCCACGATATTCAAGATGTGCTCGGATTTAGATTTCGCGTTTAAAATTTGAGTGCACTATTTTGTCTTAGTTATGGAAAGGGAGTAAACAAGCGAAACTCCTCAGCTAAATATCTTCAAACGTTGTGATTGTGTTTACTAATTTTGCAAAAGGATTTGTTAAGAGACTAAGTTCTTAGCCTCGATGCTTAAATTTCGCGCAGTGGATTTTAGTCGGTTCGAAAAATCGAGAAAATCTGAGAATCGCTTAAACCGATATAACTTGGGGGCCTCCTTATATTTGATCAAAAATGTTTTGGGAACCAAGGTATTATGTGCTCATATAAAAAAAAAATGTATCAACGTTGAAACTTATAGAAAAAAAAAATTTTTGATGAACAGAGTGGTAATAGATAAAAATTAGAAAAAATTATGGTCACCGAAGGTAAGATTTGGTTGAAAAAAAAAACAGCTCAAAGCTTTTTTAAACAAATGATTCTGAAAAAAAATTCAACATGAAGAAATAAAGTATTTTTTAACCACTTTAAAGTAAAAATTTTACTTTTGTAGAAAGGGTTCCTTTTCGTAAGTGATTAATTCGGTTTCTGTCTGAAAAATGACGTGAAATATTGGCTTATTTTTCGGTCAGTTTTGAAACTTTTAACTCCTCTAGCACCTAAGGTATTGCATAATTAACTTATATTTTCATAATCTAAGTAAATTCCTTAGAGTAAGGGTATCTGAGTGAAAGTGTATATAAAATCCCACAATTTAAGGCATCAAGTTGTTGAAAAATTATAGAATTTACGAATATGCAATGTTTGAAAATCGGTGGCATGGTGTGTTTTTTAGTCAAAAATTCAAGTTGCTTCCTTCCGTTTTGTATATGAGAGGTATTGCTAAATATATAATTTATTTTGCGAAATACTAACGTCGATTCCATATTAAATGTGACTAAAAGTAAACACCACTTCACACGGTTGAAACTTTACCCAAGGCTTGGCGTAAATTTTGTACCCCAATGGCGTCATGAAAAATATGTTAGACTTTGTCCCAAACATTTTTTAGACACTTTCCAAATGAACTGTCAATTACATAGTTATCTTCAAATACATATATATGTGGGAAATGATGTACACGACTATCGACATCTTCAGGTACAACTATGACAGTGGGTAACCGGACTAACACTGATCGACAAATGCAACACTGACAAGGAAAAAACGAACCGTACTGAACATACCGAAAGACTTGACAAGACGATCGAAGGACAGGAATAATTTAGAATATTTGTAACCGCCACCAAGCGAAGTCGCCACTTATAGGAATAAGTATAACTATGTAACTCTGTGCGTGTGAAAATAAACGTGTAACATTACAAGCGAACATTTGCGTTTTAGTTGCTAGCCCTACATATATATGAATATGTTGCAGCAATTGTATGACTGATAAAGAAATCCTTTTCCCTAATTATATAGTTATATAGTATAAAACTTTTCTAATAAAAAATTATACAAATTTCTACCAGTGTACCAATCGTCTGACCCTTAACATAAAACTAATAGAAATGAGCTAAACGATTTTTTATTTTTTTCTTATAGTTGTGGGTATGGCAAATATTTATTGATGTTAGGACTAACAAAATTCCTTATAAGTGCACTAATTCATGTCGCAGTTAGAAATACTAGTGTCCCTCCAACGCACAGTGTATCATTTCAGTATTCTAGAAAAGATTAGTTCCATTATTTTATGTCGCCAAATTTGAAAACAACGTCAAGAATGTTTTCAGAAATGCCTGATAAAGACGAAACAATAACAACTAAAAAATTTTAATCAAAGTGTATGGCGGGACGGGGTTTAGTTTGGAAAATTACCGAGCACAATAATATTTAAACTTGTATATTTGAAACTGAATCTCAATGCTTATTTTGTCGGTGTTATGTGATTTATGCAACAATTACTAAAATACCATTTTGGTCTTATTTGCTTGGGTATGTTCTTTTTAATGAATATAAATTTTTGGTATTTTAGTAAACTAGGACTGAGTATTTCATGTTAAAGTAAAACGATGTTAACTTAAATTTATTTTTAGCAATTTATTAATTTCATTAGACCCGCAAACTCGTTATCCGCCACTATTCGATAAAGTTTGTATTTCAGTTTATTTGCCACTCCTCTTAGACTTTAAACAACATAAGTTTAGCTGCTGGAAAGTGCAGGTTTTGATGAAATTTTTTTTTTCTGGCCTACTGGGAATTTCATTTTCCTCGAGTAATTCATTTGCATTTTATCTCGACCGAGACAAATTCTTATATTTTCGTTTTCAACAGAGAAAGCTTGATTCATTACCTTTCCAATGGTATCCCATTTCTGTAAATAGAGTAAGAAATATTGAACTTATAACGGAATTTCTTTGACCCAACCTGACTTTTTTATCGATATTTTCCACGCCCACAATTAAAAAAAAATATATTTATTTTTAAGTCCATTTCTGTCAGTTTGTAATTCCTTGTTATAGGGAAATTCTAAATATCAATTTTGGGCATTTTAGCCTTTGTAGTTAGTTAAATATTTCAGTTTTTGCATTTTTAAAAATTGCAGTTATATAATAGGGTGGCATGACAGTAACTATAAATTACCAATTTTTTGTAAAAAGCTTCGCCTATCTCATAACGTACCTTGTGCAAAATTTCATTAATCTATCTTCAATAGATTTCGAATTAAAGAATTAAAAGCAGCTAGATGGGTCAAATCTTACACTGTTCAACGGTTGAAATTCAACCACTAAAATTAAGGGATGTTGAGGTCAATTACAGTGAGTTCATTTGAGTTAACGTGGAGTGAATTGAAGTCAAGTGAGTTCAGGTGAGGTGAGTTTATTTAAATTAAGGTGAGTTAGGGTGAGTTTGGTTGAGGGGAAAAAAGGTGAGCGGAGGTGAGTTGAGGTGAGTTGAAGTGATGTGAATTCAGTTGATATTAAATTAGGTGAATTGGAGTGAGGTGACTTAATGTGAGTGGAATTGAACTGAGGGGAGTTGATTTCAGGTTAGTTGAGGGGAGTTGAGGTGACTTGAAGTGAGCTGTAGCAAGTTGAGGTGAAATGCGTTGAAAAACATAATACAATATAACATAGCATAACGCAACATAACATAACAAAACATAATATGACATAACACAACATAGCATAAAGAAACATAGCATAAAATAATACAATATAACATAACATTATTTAACATAACAAAGCATTATATGAAAAAACATAACATAACATACCATAACATAACATACCATAACATAACATATTTCATGTATCATTCTTCAGTTTTCTCTTATTTGTCTCTATCTTTTTTATCTTTACATTTATTTTTATGCTTATCTTTATATTTATCTTTTCATTTATATCTTTATCTTCTCCTTCACCTTTATCCGGATCTTTATCTCCGTTATTCTCTTCATACACATGTATGGCATTTTTATTGGGGTAATTTTTGATTCTTTCAAAGTCAGCCTTAATATTTTTGCTTTAAAACCGCTACAGTTAAGCAGAAAATAACCTTACTTGTTTCCCTTTAATTTCATTTCTAACAAATTTCTTAGCATAGAAAAGTCGTTCAGCAAAGTTGTCCTGATAATTTATAATGTTTTCCACCAAAAAATTTCGCCTTTTGATTGCCTTCTTCCTTTTTTGTATTTTTTTGTGACACATTTTCTGCCCTTTGAAGCTTTGGAAGAAACGAAAGACCTATTGAGTATGAAGGCATGAAAGGAATTTAAAACAAAATTTTATAGCTTAAAACTTTTGGGTTAATGCAACCTTGCCGGGAATATTTTATTCCTGTTTTTATATTTCTTATTTTTTTTTACAAGCAAATAAGTTTGCATCTGTATAAATAACTGCTGATTGCTAAGATTTACTGCTCACTGGCTTTATTTTATTGATATTGCTTTGGTCTGTGGCTGTTAATTGGGTCAGTTTGGTCACCTAGCAGCAAAGAAGTGTCTTGTTTTACCACCATTGTTGGCTAATTAGAGAATGCAGAGGCTGAACTAAAAAGCAAACTCCATTGATTGCCTACCGAAAAAAAAACTTAATTTACGGCAATTGTATTTATGTAATTATTTATTTTGTCCACTGCTAAAGGAATATATAAAAACATATGTAGCATGAAGGAAAGCCTCATAGATATGTAGCATGTCTTTTGAAGTGAAATTTCTAAATGGAGTTGGCGGATGTATGCGTTGAATAATATACACTACGGCGAATGTAGAATACGAATAGATATAAAGCCATACATGAAGGCAAGGATATATCTAGACAGAGGCAAAGATAATTACAACTATAATCATAACGATAGAGATTAAAACCAAGTCAAAAACAAGTAAGAGCAGCGCTGTCTTCGGCTATGCCGAAGGCTTCATACCTTTCATGAACATCTGCAAATTTTACTTTGACAGATTACTGATTTTGAATACATCTGCATACATCGAAAGAGGAGTTACATACTTATATAAAAAAATCGCATCTAAACAATCAGAGGTATGGAAGATATACTTTATATGGCACCAATCTAAGTGATTTTCACTGCTATGTGATCGGTATGTAAACCGGTAACACAATTTATTGGGTTTAGTTTCCTACATAAAGGAGATATATCGCAAAAACTGGTATCTGAACAATCAGTGCTATAGGAGATAAAGTTTATACAGCATAGATTTTGACGATTTTCTCAGTAGACTTTGTATTATTATTTATAAAATATCTTACGAAATTTATCGGTTTTAGCTGTTCAAATAAAGGAGTTTTACAGTAAAATCCCATATCTGAACAATCAGATGTATGGAAGATATATGTTGTAGTCACCCGATCCTTGTTATTTTCACTGTACGTATTCTGTTAATAATGAGTGAAAATGGTGCGAAATTTCATGTTCCTAGCTGCATAAATGGAGGAGATATGATAAAAGACCTCATATCTGAACAATCAGTTGTATGGGGGCTGCAGGTTATAGTGACCCGATCTTCGTTATTTTCACTGTAAGTCTTCTGCTGATAATGAGTGAAAACAGCGCGAAATTTCATGGTCCTAGCTAAATAAATGGATGAATTATAACGAAAAATCTCATATCTGAACAATCAGTTGTATGGGAGCTATAGGTTATAGTTATCCGATCTTTTTAATTTTCACTGTAAGTTTTCTGTTGATAATTATTGAAAACAGTGCGGAATTTCCTGTTCCCAGCTTTATAAATGGAGGAGTTATAACGGAAAATTTTATATCTGAACAATCAGTTGTATGGGAGCTATAGGTTATAGTGACCCGATCTTTGTAATTTTCACTGTAAGCATTCTGTTGATAATGGGTGCAAGTGCTGCAAAATTTCATGTTCGTAGCGGCATAAATGGAGAAGTTATAACGAAAAATCTCATATCTGAACAATCAGTTGTATGGGAGCTATATGTTATAGTGGTCCGATTCTTCCGGTTCCGACAAATGATTCATACATTATAAAAATACACCCACCTACTAAATTTGATCAGGATATCTCGAAAACTGAGAGACTAGATTGCATACAAACAGACGGACAGACGGACAGACGGACATGGTTAAATCAACTCAGCTCGACGTTCTGATCATATAAGTATACATTTTAATGGGTCTATCTCTTTTTGTTCTGGTACTTACAAACATCGGACCAAAGTTATAATACCATTTCATGCTCATGAAAGGTATAACAAGTAAGAAAGTCTAAGTTCGGGCGGGGCCGAACATTAAATACCCGGCGCAAGTATTAAATATATGTTTTTTCACCCTTCCGAAACCTTCCGCTAGATGGTAAGCCGAGGTGTATCAATTTTGAGTAAATTAGCGTCCTTCAATTTCGAAATATTGAAGTTTCAAGCATTTCTTAAATTTACCGTTATATGAGAAGCGGCCGTTATTTTAGACCGGTTTCAATAATTTTCAACGTTTTGCTTATATTTGGCAAGCACAATAACCACACCGAGTTTGGTACAAATTGGTAGAACGGTTACCGATATACTTATATGTGATCATAAGTGGGCGGTGCCACGCCCATTTTCCAAAATTTTACCATAAACGTATTTCTTGGTAAAGAATTGTTGCAAGCATTAATTTTGAATAAATTAGCTTCAATATTGAATGATTTATCGAAGATTTTGTATTTCTCTAAATTACCGTTATATGGGATATGGGTGTGGTTATTGTCCGATTTTAAAAGGTTTCGGCGGTTTTTTATGCCATACCAAGGCCAACAACTGTGCCAAGTTTGGAAGAAATTGGTGCAGCGGTTACCAAGATATACACATGTAACCATAAGTGGGCGTGGCTACGCCCATTTTCCAAAAATTTATAATATTCTTATTTGTCGTCTAAAAATTATTGTAAATGTCAATTTTGAGTGAATTATCTTCAGTAGTTACTAAAATATCGCAGTTTTCGTATAAAGTCCGATTTCGCCCATTTTCAATACCAACCTACCTTGGATTTAGGGAAACCTACGTACCAAATTTCGTTGAGATATCTCAATTTTTGCTCGAGTTATCGTGTACACGGACAGACGGACAGACGGACAGACGGACGGACAGACAGACATGGCTTAATCGATTTCTTTTTTCATCCTGATCATTTATGTATACATTTGTCTATATCTATCTCGATTCGTTTTGGCTGTTACAAACAACCGTTATGTGAACAAAATTAATATACCCTTGTGCACAAGTGCGCTCGGGTATAATAACTAGTAAAAAAGGCGAGCATTAAACTCTCTGCGAACATACTACATACATATATATGTTTTTTTTTAACATTTACGCAGACTACCGTTATATGGTAAGTAAGAGTGGTTTCACCCCTATTTCAAATATTTTCGATAGATTTAAGGCGATAATCCTTTAATGGCCGTGGCGTTCGAATGGACACCGAAGCTCCAGCTCTGAAGTACTCAACTCGGAACCCGCTGGTGGTAGCAGTGGAAGAGGGAGACTCCCACTGCGATGGAAAGACTAAGTGGAGAAGGACTTGTGGCCTCACTTGGCATTTCCAATTCGCACAGAAGAGAAGCGACTAGCTTGCTTTATTGGACTCGGCTAAAATCGCTTAGGCCGTTAGAGCGCCAAAGACGAAAAGGGAGAGGTTATAATTGTATTTCATACTAGGAATAGTTCCTTAGTCCAAGTATCACTTTTGAGTAATTACACATGTAGTCATAAGTGGGCGGAGCTAAACCTATTTTCCAAAAATTTACAATATTTTTATTTGCCCCAAAATATCATTGTAAATATCAATTTTGAGTGTGTAAGCTTCGGTAGTTACTGATTTATCATACGGACGGACGGACAGTAACGGCTTAATCGATTTCTTTTTCATTCGGAGCATTTACAGTATACAGGATGCTCTAGACCACCCGTCCACTGTCTCTAAAAACGTCTTTCTTTCTGGAATTTTTTGTATGAAGTTTCATTTGTTTCGTGAGCAGGACTGTACGTACTCAGTTGTTTTTTTTTAAATTTCACATATATTAAAAGCGCAAAAGAAAATTGCTTAAAAAAAATTAAAAAAAACCTTAAAATCTCATATAAAAATTTAAGAATATAGTTCTCTGATCTGATCTAAACCGAATTTGTATGGCACCATCTCTGAAGTACGGCCTTCCCTTTAATAAGGGAATCGGTTAACGTGGTCCAAAGGTATGCGGTAACATACGTAAAAAAAATAAAATACTGCGACGAGTTTATTACCTCCTCCTTTTTCTGAAGTCGCTTAAAACCGATTGCACTTGAAATGTGCCTCAAAGGGAAATTATTAAGGAATGTATGCTCCAAAGAGAAATGTGCGAAAAACTCAACTCAGAAAGGGAAATAAATATTGCGAGTGGCTCAATATAGCAACACGCTCATTCAAGATAAGCATAGGCTCCCACTTATCTACGCATTTGTGCACACATAGCGAAATAAGAAAACTATTTACCTCAAATATTTATATATAACATTCAGAAGAAATCCTATGCTTGCAGCATATTTAAATTATTTGACGTGTGAAAACTCAAGTTTATGCAAATTCGACGATGGCCAATGAAAGCAATATGCGCGAACACGTACGTATGTATGTACATTGCCAGCAGCCTTTTTACCAATGCGTCCACTGTGCCACAACCACCATTTTTAATGCTAAAAGTAACCGCGACGACACGCACACACAGTATATTTACAGTGACATCAATCGATATGTTTGTATTCTCACCGCAATAAATATAAAAGTAAAAGTTGACAGACACACACACATCACTTTGGTGGACTGACAACGCAAGCTAGCTTAACAACTCATACAGCCAGAGGCATGAAAGAAGCAATACAAACAAAAATGAAAAATAAAACTGAGGAAACTATCATGCACTCAAGCAAATAGCTAGCTGAGCAGCGCTGTGAAGAGCACGTGCCAACAGCCAAGCAGCCAAGCAGCCAAGCAGCCAGCTGCCAGCTACCAAGTGCCAACAATTGATGGAAAAGTATCATCAGCACACAGTGTCTGCCGTCTTTTCGCTACAACCGCACTTAAATATTTACGTGTGCTCGTATACTCGGTCATAAGTATGTATGTAAGTGTGTACAAATAGCAACACACCATGAGCCACTCAGGCGTCTCTCTTTACTTCGCAATCGGCATACAAACACAGCACCACTGCATCCGGTAGTAACAGCAAATTGCGGTTTGATTTTTCATTGTCACGTACCAAATTTATTTTCCGCCAAATAAAAGTAGTTTGTTTTTTTTTTATGGTAAGCGCGGCTTTTAAGCTACTTTTTTTGTATGTTTTGCTCGCTTGGCGGTAATAAAATAAGGAAATAAATAACTTCATTTTCTTTACTCAATTTCTGCATTATTTAACTACAATTTTGCCATTCCTCATCCAGTTATTTACTTTTGTATGTGTTAATTTGTCACAGTATCGTAAGTGGCGTGCATACAGTGCGTATACGTAACTAAATGTGTAGCAAGTAATGCTGTCGAAAAAAGAAAATTTTTGTTTCACAAAACACCACGTGGCGCAGATGGCAAAGTGTATGGAAATAATGTGGTTTCTGTATAAAAAATTAAATGAATGCGTAGGAAAGGCATAACAGAAATCCTATCAAGGGCAATAAAAAATGGCTTCATTGAGGCCACTGAAATAAGGGAAAGAAATGCAGAAAAATAGTGTAAGAAATCAGAAAAGCTCGTAAATTGTAATGAAAATGCAAAAAAATGAATTTCTTAACATGTTTTACGTAAAAATCATCAAATCATAAAATACATCGATTGTTGCAATTTTGATGGCATTGGAGTTGGCTTTTTGGCTTTCTATTTAGCTCTAAAAATTAGATCTTTTTAAACTCTTTAAAATTATTTAGCACTTTTTTAGCTTTTCAGCAAGTTTGGGTTGTATTTGGTAATAGATGTTATCCAAATTAAAAATAATTTCTTCGTACACGTGTTGGCAAAAATTTATTTCACTTAGGTTATATGGCAACCAAGATTATTTTTCCATACTTTTTTGTTATCTTATTTCGATCAATACTTAAAAATTTCCATTCCCAATGTTGGGTCGCTTGGCGATAAACGATTGAAAATATGGGGTTTTTAAGACGGAGAGATAATAACTTGCAAATATATTACCATGATAAAGGCTTAAGTATACAACTTACATTGGCCTCTCTGTTAAATATACATTTTTTATTTGTTAGTTTTATATTTAAAGAATATCTTAATTTGAGGAACGCCACATTTATTGCAATAAGTAAATTTTTTTGGCGGGAGTTTTAATATATTTAACAAAATATGATAATTTCAATTGAGAGTTTCTGTGGATGTCTTCAGATTTTGGTCGAAATATAGACAATACAAATTAATAAACTAAAACTGCATGTATTTTCTAGGCCTTGCATATAAGCATCGATCGACATGTTTAGTCGTCTGAGTTTCTTGCAGTTGCCTGTTTTCTCGGCGTGGAACACGAAGAAGCTCAAAAAGTGAAATCAAATACATTTACCAAATCTACTATTGTCCTATTAATCATAAAAAGATTTCAACCTAAATATTAAATTACTGGTATTGCTAAAGTGCAGAATAGCCAATAGAGTTTTCCTTATCTTGACACATACGAACAAAATACATAAGTATTCTAAAATTGTCCCTATGTACGACACTATATAACTAGAAGTTTACCGGTTAATAATCAATGCTGCAAGACATTGTTTTTGCACCAGCACCATCAGTTACCATGGACCATAGTTTCAAAGCGCCGACATACATATGTAGCCGACATGTGCAAGTCGTGAGCTAATTTCGTTTTTAATTTGTATATTTTAAAAACAGATTAAGCATATCGCGAATATTTGAAAATTGATCAAATTGTCCTAATTCTTAAAATGAAAACTACATTACTATGATTTCCCTGCAGAGTATGTACATAGGAGGAAATATGTATATGTACATACATACATACATTCATACAAAAAGATAAACAAACGTTTTGATTTCACTTTGAATCTATATTCAATATCCTTTCAAACTCGATTTGATTATTTTAACAGCAATAGAACTGGAATAATCATCGAGCGTATTGTTTAAGTGAACAAATGTACATACATTCATACATATATATGAACAAAACACGTCTACGTAAAATCACACAAAAATACATTAAAAACTGCACTTAAGCATATTTCCTTTGGGAACTTGCACATTCATTTGTATTTTGAATCATACTTATTATTAAACTGATGACTGAGCTCTTCACTACTTTCATTGCTTTATTTCCATAGATTTGTATTACTTACTTTATATTATTGCCATATTATCGCACATTTGGTAGTTTAAACTTTTTTTGCTCTCTATTATTTTAAATTTGTACTATAGGCAAAGGGACTATGCTTAAGGGGGACTCCTAACTAATATTTTATGGAGTAACCAAACAAAAGACCAAATCGAACTGTTGCTTGTTTTTGGAGTTACACAAATGATGCCATGTTTGTTGGATGGATACCGTTACCAACATTCTATTCTTGATAGGCGTGTTCGACAGCCAATGATGCCAATTTGAAATAACAAATGAAACCAAGTCCTTCTCCATTTAGCCTTTCCATTGCAGGGGCCTTCTTATTTCTCTGCGACAACAACTTTTATTTACCATTTGTAGGTACTAGGCTATTTTTACAAGTTGGTCACGATTATCTCTAGTGACCGTGATCTTTTGACATTCAAGAAGGGTTTGATGTCAGCTTGGCTATCAGAATATTTAAACTGCACACCTGCGATAGAGTTTTTTAAATAAAAGGCGGCTTCTCACTAATTGCCTTTAGTTCGGCTTTAAAGAGAGCTATATGGGGTGAATTCAAGTCCTAATTTTGCCATTTTAATGTAGATTCGTTTGTTATTATAAAACTTAAATTTAGATAAGCTCTGGGTTCTTAGCATCCTTTCATTGTGAAAAAATTTTATGGTCTTTATTTATTTGTTATCAAAAAGGGACAGCTAAAGGATTAAGTGCTTTACAAAAGTATACAGCGGAAAATTTTGTTTAGATCTACTATGTCAATTTAAGCAAAATCTCCAGTGAATTTGATAAACGAGATAACCAAATCGCATAGGTATTCGCCAAAGATCAAAAAACTGGTTAATATGAAAAGATAAATCTGCCGGAAAAGAGTCGATGCGAGAATGCGAAGCAAAGAGTTATACAGACAATGCAATAACAAAAACAATACAACAATGATAGCACAGTAAAAAAATATAGCGAATTACAAAAACAAAAAGGGCATAAGAACAACAATTTCACCCGCAGCCTTTTCAATAAAAAAATACGTACGACATGCCATTTACGCGGAAATTCATACAGCTTTCTACAGCAGAGCCTCAGTCCGCATTTCGCCTTAATAAACCTCCCAGTAGAGACGCAGAAATATCCGTTTCGTATGCCACAGTATCATTTCCTTTGCGCTGATGCGCTGTCGCTGATGCGGAACAAGAAAATCAGTTGCAAAAAGCAACGCATTTTATTTATATATGTATGTATGGGTCATTCCAGCCCAACTCGGACACCATCATGCTTTCCGATTTTTGTCAATATTTTCTTCATGTTATGGTAGCAAATGAGAAAGGCACCCTGATTAAAACAAAATTGTTTCGTCAAGTCGATTTGGAAAGAAAACGTAAATTTTTTAGTTCCCATTTTACAAGCTTTTAACTTGCGCTGTATGTATGTTTGTTTGTTAGGTGTAAAATTTGCAATCAATGTTTGACTAATTTCCCGATGACCTAGAGACTTGAAACTTCACAGTTATTTATTTATTTATTATATTAAGTTAATGCAATAGGTGGCGCAGGAGTTGAGATATTTGAAAAACCTGTATTTACAGTCCGAATTGGTTCATATTTAGAACGATACATATGTGAACTACATGAAAAGGAATATTTAACTCCACTAAAAATTTCGCCGGTAAGTGGCACACAAGTATTTGGTAAATCAATATCTACGGTCTGATTTCGTTCATATTTGGAAAGCTTGCTTTAAAATTTTTTTTTTACAATTAACTTATTTTGTTTGAAATTTTTCACTTTCGAAACACTTTTGGAATATAGGATCGAAAAAATTTCCAAAACAGTATTTCAATAAAATTTTAAAAATTTTTGATATAAAATTTTTAAGTTTTTGATTAGTGCATTCAATTTGATGCAGGCAGTGTTCTGTTGGAAAAAATTTTCTAGTTTTTGATTAATTTCAAAATTCGAGAAAAACAGATTTAATTGTTTCCCATTATCGGCCTAGGCTTAGAAATTTTGGAATGAGTATAAGTTTTTCCCAAAAAAAATTCAGGAAAATCTATCAGTAGCTGTTGTTCGGAAAGCAAGCTTTTAGTTAAAATTAAATTTTTTTTTAAAATACGGCTTTGATTTCAAAAGTGTTTTTATTTTTCAAAAATCGATATCTCGAAAACAGCTGGAGCAAAGAAATGAAAAAAAAATCAGAGAGGCCTCTCGCAATTGGTACTAAATATAACTTAAAAAATTTTACAAAAGTCGGACATGCAAAACCCCGAGCGTCTGAATAGGGCTGGAATGCCCCATATAGTACATACATACATTGTACACACACGCAGATGTTGGCTACTTTTTTTTACAAAAATTTTGTTATTGTTTTTATCCAAGTTTTATTATCTCTTACTGCTTTGCTGTTGTTTTTTGAATCCTTTCCAACGCTGTTTTTCTCGTTTTCGCTTACCTTCCGCCTACCCACTTTAGCTGGCACTGTTATTATGATTACACTTTGTTGTTCTTGTTGGTTCTTACTTTTCGCCGCTTGGCGAGCAGCCGACTTAATTTGACGTGGGCACCTAAGTACGCCAAAAGACACGGAAAATCCACTGGCATCCACTGACAGGCGGAGTGAATGAAATATGGCCGAAATGCTGATGGGGTTACGCTGATACCACTCGTGCACGATACACACACACACACACATCAACTGCAAGCGTAGTGTGAGGCAAGAGCGGCGGTGTCCTTGCGGATTGCGACAGAAATGCGGTGAATGGGCGAGAGGATAAAGTAAAAATGGGATTTGCATTTACACTTTAATATGGGGAACAAAGAGGCATATGTAGGTATAATGTGGCAATGTCATACACACGCGTATGCATCTCAATGAAACATTATCAGATACGCATTACTACAGCATCTGTGTGCACGGGTAAGAGCGTGGGTATTTTCTTGCGTTGAAAAAAAACCTCAAAAGCCCGGAAAACCAAAATGGATTAAGTTGCTATACATAGTATGTATGTATTTGTGTGTGCGTTCTTTCATGCATTTGTATTTGCCTGACTTTGCTGTTCAAATAAAAAAAAAGAAGCGGTAATTTGCCGGTCATAAAATGTGTTGCAGAGAGTTCTTTTGTTGTATGCTGACTGCTTAAGCAGCGACATAAATTTATTGGATAAGCAACTTGCATGCCACACCATGCTGCAGCGCATATGTACATATATGTACCAGGGAAGCCAACTCGGCCGTTTTTTGTGCGGAATTTCAGTTTACATTGGGAATCGGTGGATGAACTGTGTTTTTTTTTTGTGAGGAATTAGGTGTTAACTAATTTTTTATTATTTTTTTGCTTCACTATTTCATAATGTACTAAAAAAGTTGCACTAGAAATGCAACTGTAACTAAAAGTGCTGATTATGCAACCCTGAGTTATTAAATATTCAAGTCTGGCAACGAATAGGGGACAATGGAAGCACTATTTATAAATTGTTATTTGAAATTTTTTGCTTTTTATTTCTTTCAAATGTAAATATTAAACAATAGCAAATTGCATAAAAGCATAAATACATAATTTTGTATTCACTAGATGCCAAAAACTACAATTCGTTCAATTATAGTATAGTAAAATTTCAAGTGACTAAAAATTACCGTTAATTTTTTTAAATTTTCTTTGTTGCATTTCCTTCATATAACGAATAACCACGATTTAGTTTTATATCGAAGAAAACCGCAACACCTTCGGAGCAAAATCTCGACATTTATACGAAAGTTTGTTAATTTTTTTTCTTTTTAAATATGGCACAAAGTTTGAAACTTAAATTTGTGCAGCTTCATTAAACAATGAACAATATTTTTATAAAAAATAACTCAAATAAAAAAAAAATTATTATTTTGAAAACTTGCCAAAATTTGTTGCGACTTAAATTTTTTTACCACTCTATGTATGTTAATATTACATGTACATTTTTTATTCATTAATTATCAACTAATTTCATAAAAGTTTGGCTTGGTTTATGAATGCATTCATACTTTTTTTTTTGTTCGAAAATAAGGAGAGACATCTATGGGTGGGGAATTTTACGAAATTTCGGGCAAAATCGGAGAATTTCACTACAGAAATCGGGGAATTCGCAAATTCTGAGTTGGCTACCCTGATATGTACATACATACGGCTATATTCGTTATTATTATGCGCGTGCACATGTGCTCGCATTGTTTTCAGTAAATCTCTTTTATTCTAATAAATCTACCAAATAAATTAGGTGAAAAAGCGTGAATACGTTTGTGGTTTTTTGCTGCTGTGTTTATGACCTAAATTCAATAACAAATTCCTAAAATAAATTGCTATAAACTCAAATATGTGGAAGTTTTGAATATTGGATTTTATTTGCTTTATTGGTTGAACACAACCAGCGAAAGCGAATGCATATCATAAAAAAAAAAATAGGAGGCAAAACAAATAAAAGCGGAGAAAATTAATTAATGGCTTTTTAAATTAATAATAGTATTAATTTGTTTTAGTTTTTATGCTTAATTCATAATGCTTTTTTTGCATTCTGTGAAATAAACAACCTGCTCATCGAGAGTATCGAGAGTATTAACTATTTAATAATTGAGCAGTAATGGAGGCCACAATATCGGCAGCACGCTGCAGCCCGAAGTTGTCGAATGAGAAACCCCCTGCCCCAAGTTTAAGGTTCATATAGAAAATTCCTAACCAGTTGGGGAAAAAGTGCGTCTGCTGCACCATGCCAGGGTTCCCCACCAGGTGGCAGCCAATTTTTAAGGGCAAGAAAACAAATTCTAAATTTCCAATTGCATTCAAAAATAAAAAACTTTCAACCAGGTCATTAAGCTTTGATTTTTTCTTTTTTTATTTAGCTTAATAAAAATCTTAAAAGCTTTTTCGGTTCTTGCGACCATGAAAATGGATTCGTTGACGTAGAGACAAAAAACTATATTTCCAGGTCAAAATAAAAAAAATTTAAAACTCCTCTTTTTCGAAGGTCATGTTATAGGCAGAAAAATCTTCAAATCATCGAGACTTAAATAAAATTTCTTTTTTAGGTGTGTTTAGCTGAGGTAGTACGGGAGACCTGATTTAAAGTTGGTAGCGAGTAAGGGGAGTAGAGGGGGTACATACATACGCACTTTATATGCCTGGTGTGGGAATGAAGCGGCAGCGCAAGATGTGACCTTTTACCATTTATTGATTGGGTGACTCCATAGGAGGAGTCGTCAGCTGCCGCAGGCTACTGTGAAATGAGCTGCGATTTATTTAGGGTGCTTAACCAATGGCAATCATAAAGGTGCCACCACTGATTGCATTTATGCAGAGCCCCTGTGTGGCTCGTAAGCCGTAGCTTACCAACGTAGCAAAAATTACTCCAAGAGTGGAGTGTAGGCGATGCTCAAAGCAACATGTGATAGCCGGGCTGAGTTAACGTTGGTCGTGGCTGGAAATGACAGCGAATTATTAGTTTGCAATGTTCAGCGAGAAGATAAATGAGAATTATTTACATAAACAAATGCATATCCACTTAAGTATTCACTGCACTTGGTTTTTGCGGGAAATGCATTAGTCGCTTAAACAAGGTGTACAACCAAAAATATGGTCTTTATTTCGTAAGCGAGGATTACACATGGCCACTACCAATACCAGCGCATGACTAACTGCTTTGAAGGCTTTTAGAAGAATAGTATACGTTTATGCAGCAAGCCGCTTGCTACAAGAGAGATGCCACCCTTAAACCAATACATACATAGGTGGCTCACGTTATCCACATTATGCGAACGGAGGCCAATGGGTCGTGATTGAGCAGACTAGTACAACTGTAACCAAATAACCAGAAGAAAGACCATAACACATTACACTCCAATAAATTTTTTAGAAAAGCAAATTTTTGATGTCAAAGCTTAAACTTGTAGAATCGACTTAGGTAGTAACTGAGAGACTCCTGATAGTTCCGCCTTCATAAGTCAATTGAGATCGTTTTTAAGCGATCGATATCCATACGCCCACATACATACATATATTACTTTTCATATCAATTCAAGTCTATTATAAGCGCCCCACGTTTTTCATCGTTTAAATCTCATAAATTATTTATAATGACTTTTGCTAAAATTTTAAAATCCAAAGTTTTAAAAATAAATTTTATGGGACTGCGAAATACTATTTCATACTTTTTAGTCCATTTATAGAAACGTGGTATATTAACATGATTCAATAATAACATGTTTGCTCAGAAAACCGGTTTCTCGCGCCCCTCTCTTGACAAAATCGACTCCCTTAGCAAGGCACTGTGTGTGGGTGCGTGTGTGTGTTCAACCTTTTGTAAAGGGTTAAGGGAGTGTCAAAATTCTAATGTCACTAGTGAGCATACCTTTAATTATTGAATCATGGTATATATGTATATCTGTATATGTATATAGTTTTTTCACATTTTAACACCGAAATTAATTCTGATTTTATTTGGATTTATTTTCAACTTATCAAGCGTAGAAAAAAACCGTAATCTTAAAAATGTCTCAGGTTGTTTAGAGTTGCACATCCCTTTTGTCCGCAATACTTGAAAAAGAAGTTTCCATTTAAAGTTTGACACGCCCAACACACTCATTGATTTAACGTCCGCAGCGGTCACAGCGCCTGAATTACTACAAAGCAGTAATGTATTTCCAATTGATTACAATGGCTGCAATGCAAGCATTTTTGTTGACCACCATAACGAAAGAATTGTTGCTGTTCGTATAGTTCAAAGTGGCGTCGTAAAAATAAAATGATGAACTCGCTTTGCAATCATAGCGCCTCACATTCGATACAGCGTTAATACTTAAACAAAATAGTTTTTTACGAGCTGAAGCGGTCAAACGCACCACTGCAAAGGGCGAGGGGAATCACATAAAACTACACAGATTTTTTCTTTAAGCTTTTAGTGTTTTTTTTTATGACAGTAAGGGAAGCGCAATGTCGGGCGCACTTTTTACAACCGCAAGGCATCGGCGTGGGAGAAGAAATCGGAGTCAAAGGAATAGGAAATTATTTGAGGAAGAGCATGCAAGCAAGTATGTAAACATTGGGGAAGAACGTGCACAAGAAATTGACTCATCAATTCGAAGCCAAGAGCAAGGAAAGCAAAAAAAAAAAAAA
>NW_023458556.1:14425791-14430222 GCF_013731165.1 Rhagoletis pomonella | reverse complement strand
CCCCCCCCCCCCCCCCAATGTTTACATACTTGCTTGCATGCTCTTCCTCAAATAATTTCCCGTTTCTTTGGCTCCGCGTTCTTCTCCGACGCCGATGCCTTGTGGTTGTAAAAAGTGCGCCCGACATTGCGCTTGGCTTACTGTCATAAAAAAAACACTAAAAGCTTAAAGAAAAAATCAGTGTAGCTTTATGTGATTCCATCGCCCTCCCTCGCCCTTTGCGTTTGACCGCTTCAGCTCGTAAAAACTAGTTTGTTTAAGTATTAACGCTGTATCGAATGTGAGACGCTATGATTGCAAAGCGAGTTCATCATTTTATTTTTACGACGCCACTTTGAACTATACGAACAGCAACAATTCTTTCGTTATGGTGGTCAACAAAAATGCTTGCATTGCAGCCATTGTAATCAATTGGAAATACATTACTGCTTTGTAGTAATTCAGGCGCTGTGACCGCTGCGGACGTTAAATCAATGAGTGTGTTGGGAATTTCTGTTTCAAGTATTGCGGACAAAAGGGATGTGCATCCCTAAACAACCTGAGACATTTTTAAGATTACGGTTTTTTTCTACGCTTTATAAGTTGAAAATAAATCCAAATAAAATCAGAATTAATTTCGGTGTTAAAATGTGAAAAAACTATATACATACACAGATATACATATATACCATGATTCAATAATTAAAGGTATACTCACTAGTGACATTAGAGTTTTGACACTCCCTTAACCCTTTACAAAAGGTTGAACACACACACGCACCCACACACAGTGCCTTGCTAAGGGAGTGTGATTTTGTTTTTTTATTATTGAATCATGTTAATATACCACGTTTCTATAAATGGACTAAAAAGTATGAAATAATATTTCGCAGTGCCATAGAATTTATTTTCAAAACTTTGGATTTTAAAATTTTAGCAAAAGTCATTATAAACAATTTATAAGATTTAAACGATGAAAAACGTGGGGCGCGTGCAATAGACTTGAATTGATATGAAAAGTAATATGTGTATGTATGTGTGATCTCAAATGACTTATGAAGGCGGAACAATCAGGAGTCTATCAGTTACTACCTAAGCCGATTCTACAAGTTTAAGATTTGACATAAAAAATTTGCTTTTCTAGAAAATTTATTGTGTTATGGTCTTTCTTGTGGTTATGCAGTTACAGTTGTACTACTCTGCTCAGAAACGACCCATTTGCCACCGTTCGCACAATATGGATAACGTGAACCTTCAAAGCAATTAGTCATGCGCTGGTATTGGTAGTCGCCACGTGTAATCCTCGCTTACGAAATAAAGACCATATTTTTGGTTATACCCCTTTTTTAAGCGACTAATGCATTTCCCACAAAAACCAAGTGCAGCGAATACTTAAGTGGATATGCATTTGTTTATGTACATAATTCTCAAATCTCTTCTCGCTGAACATTGTAAACTAATAATTCGCTGTCATTTCCAGCCACGACCAACGTTAACTCAGCTTGGCTATCACATGTTGCTTTAAGCATCGCCTACACTCCACTCCTGCAGTAATTTTTGCTAAGTTGGTAAGCTACGACTTACTAGCCACACAGGGACTCTGCATGAATGCAAGCAGCGGCGGCACCTTTATGATTACCATTGGTTAAGCACGCCTACCCGCACCCTAAATAAATCACAGCTCATTTCAAAGCAGCCCAAGGCAGCTAGAGCCTGACGACTCCTCCCATGGAGTCACCCAATCAATAAATGGTAAAAGGTCACATCTTGCGCTGCCGCTTCATTCCCACACCAGGCATATAAAGTGCGTATGTATGTATATGACTTTATGTGCGTCTATAGACCATATGGGCTCATTGAGCTCGATTTACGAAAATACTCGTAACAAAGGTAAGCACGACCTCCTCTACTCCTCTTACTCTCTACCAACTTTAAATCTGGTCTCCCACAAGCCTGACGCCCCCCTCATCAAAAATGCGACTGCTGTGGTTTACAATAACTTCCGTTAGTCGGTGGACAAATTTGGTGTGAGTTGTAAAAATTTGCTTTGGTCGAAGGCTGCGATTCTGCATCTCGAGGTTCACGCCCATTAGCGAACGAACGACGACTGCAGGAGCTATGAAAACGTGAAGGAGTCTGAAACAGTAAGACATTCACTATGCAAATGTACCACACTGAGTAGTTGGAAGAGTAAAACCTTTTGGGATCTGACCGATAAATACCCCAACCTTAATCTCGATATTAATAGAAGTAGCTAAATTGGATCATAAATACCAATAAAAATTAACTTTTTGTGACAAAATTTGATATCTCGAGAATAAAAACAGGTAAATGTAACGATATTTTAAAGCTTTTATTATGGAAAACTTCTTCGGCCTGTAACATTACCTTCAAAAATAAGGAGTTTTAAATTTTATTCTATTTTGACCTGGAAACGGTCGCAAGAACCGAAAAATGCTTTTAAGTTTTTTTTTTTAACCTAAATAGGTCAAAGAAGCAACAAATCAAATCTTAATGGCCTGGCTGAAATACTTTTGTTTTTTAAGGCAATCTTAAAGGTATCATTGAATTGGAAATTTAGAATCTGTGTTCTTGCCACTAAAAATTGGCTGCTACCATATTATGAATTAAGCATAAAAAATAAAACAAATTAATACTGTTATTAATTAAAAACGCCATTAATTAATTTTCTCCGCTTTTATTTGTTTTGCCTCTTTTTTTGATATGGTTGTATTCAACCAATAAAGCAAATAAAATCCAATATTCAAAACTTCCACATATTTGAGTTTATAGCAATTTATTTTAGGAATTTGTTATTGAATTTTTCACCTAATTTATTTGGTAGATTTATTAGAATAAAAGAGATTTACTGAAAACAATGCGAGCACATGTGCACGCGCATAATAATCACGAATATAGCCGCATGTACATATCAGGGTAGCCAACTCAGAATTTGCGAAATCCCCGATTTCTGTAGTGAAATTCTCCGATTTTGCCCGAAATTTCGTAAAATTCCCCACCCATAGATATCTCTTTTTATTTTCGAACAAAAAAATTTGTAAATGCATTCATAAACCAAACCAAACTTTTATGAAATTAGTTGATAAATAATGAATAAAAGATGCACATATAATATTAAAATACATACATAGAGTGGTAAAAAAATTTAAGTCGCACCAAATTTTGACAAGTCTTCAAAATTATAATTTTTTTTTATTTGAGTTATTTTTTATAAAAAACTATTGTTCACCGCACAAATTTAAGTTTCAAACTTTGTGCCATATTAAAAAAAAAAATTAACAAACTTTCGTATAAATGTCGAGATTTTGCTCCGAAGGTGTTGCGGTTTTCTTCGATATAAAAATAAATCGTGTTTATTCGTTATATGAAGGAAATGCAACAAAGAAAATTAAAAAAAAAATAACGGTAATTTTAAGTCATTTGAAATTTTACTATACTATAATTGAACGAATTGTAGTTTTTGGCATCTGGTGAATACAAAATTATGTATTTATGCTTTTATGCAATTTGCTATTGTTTACTATTTACATTTGTAAGAAATAAAAAGCAAAAAATTTCAAATGACAATTTGTAAATAGTGCTTCCATTGTTCCCTATTCGTTGCCAGACTTGAGTATTTAATAACTCAGGGTTGCATAATCAGCACTTTTAGTTACAGTTGCATTTCTAGTGCAACCTTTTTAATGCATTATGAAATAGTGCAGCAAAAAAGAGAAAAATTACTTAACCTTACCTAACTCCTCACAAAAAAAAAAAAAACAGTTCATCCACCGATTCCTAATGTAAACTGAACTTCCGCACAAAAAAACGGCCGAGTTGGCTTCCCTGGTACATATATGTACATATGCGCTGCAGCATGGTGTGAGCACGCAAGTTGGTTATCCAATAAATTTATGTCGCTGCTTAAGCAGTCAGCATACAACAAAAGAACTCTCTGCAGCACATTTTATGACCGGCAAATTACCGCTTCTTTTTTTTTATTTGAGCAGCAAAGTCATGCAAATACAAATGCATGAAAGAACCCACACACAAATACATACTATGTGCGCATATTTGTATGTATGTATGTGTGATATTGTATAGCAACTTAATCCATTTTGGTTTTCCGGGCTTTTGAGGTTTTTTTTTTTCAACGCAAGAAAACACCCACGCTCTTACCCGTGCACACAGATGCTGAAGTAATGCGTATCTGATAATGTTTCATTGAGATGCATACGCGTGTGTATGACATTGCCACATTATACCTACATATGCCTCTTTGTTCCCCATATTAAAGTGTAAATGCAAATCCCATTCTTACTTTATCCTCTCGCCCATTCACCGCATTTCTGCCGCAATCCGCAAGGACACCGCCGCGCTTGCCTCACACTACGCTTGCAATTGATGTGTGTGTGTGTGTGTGTGTGTGTGTGTGTGTGTGTGTGTGTGTGT
>NW_023458556.1:14404071-14425781 GCF_013731165.1 Rhagoletis pomonella | reverse complement strand
TGTGTGTGTGTGTGTGTGTGTGTGTGTGTGTGTGTGTGTGTGTGTGTATCGTGTACGAGTGGTATCAGCGTAACCCCATCAGCATTTCGGCCATATTTCATTCACTCCGCCTGTCAGTGGATGCCAGTGGATTTTCCGTGTCTTTTGGCGTACTTAGGTGCCCACGTCAAATTAAGTCTGCTGCTCGCCAAGCGGCGAAAAGTAAGAACCAACAAGAACAACAAAATGTAATCATAATAACAGTGCCAGCTAAAGTGGGTAGGCGGAAGGTAAGCGAAAACGAGAAAAACAACGCTGGAAGGATTCGAAAAACAACAGCAAAGCAGTAAGAGATAATAAAACTTGAATAAAAACAATAACAAAATTTTTGTAAAAAAACGGTAGCCAACATCTGCGTGTGTGTACAATGTATGTATGTACTATATGGGGCATTCCAGCCCAATTCGTAAGCCATCGGGGTTTTGCATGTCCGATTTTTGTAAAATTTAATTTAAGTTATATTTAGTTTCTTTGCTCCAGCTGTTTTCGAGATATCGATTTTTGAAAAATAAAAACACTTTTGGAATCAAAACCGTATTTTAATAAAGTTTTTAATTTTAATAAAAAGGTTGCTTCCCAACAACAGCTACTGATAGATTTTCCTGAAATTTTTTTGGGAGAAACTTTCACTCATTCCAAAATTTCTAAGCCTAGGTCGATAATGGGAAACAATAAAATCTGTGTTCAAAAACTAGCAAATTTTTTCCAACAGAACACTGGCTGCGGAAAATTGAATGCACTAATCAAAAACTTAAAAATTTTATATCAACAATTTTAAAAACTTTATTGAAATACTGTTTTGAAAATATTTCGATCCTATATTCCAAAAGTGTTTCTAAAGTGAAAAATTTCAAACAAAATTAGTTAATTGCAAAAAAAAAATTTAAAGCAAGCTTTCCAAATATGAACGAAATCGGACCATAAATATTGGTTTACCGAATATATCGACTTGTGCGCCACCTACCGGCGAAATTTTTAGTGGAGTTATTCCTTTTCATGTAGTTCACATATGTATCGTTCTAAATATGAACCAATTCGGACTGTAAATACAGGTTTTTCAAATATCTCGACTCCTGCGCCACCTATTGCATTAACTTAATATAATAAATAAATAAATAACTGTGAAGTTTCAAGTCTCTAGGTCATCGGGAAATTAGTCAAACATTGATTGCAAATTTTGCACCTAACAAACAAACATACATACAGCGCAAGTTAAAAGCTCGTAAAATGGTATCTAAAAAATTTACGTTTTCTTTCAAAATCGGCTGGACGAAACAAATTTTTTAAATCAGGAAAGCCTTTCTCATTTGCTACCATAACATTAAGAAAATATTGACAAAAATCGGAAGGCACGATTGTGTCCGAGTTGGGTGGGAATGACCCATACATACATATATAAATAAAATGCGTTGCTTTTTGCAACTGATTTTCTTGTTCCGCATCAGCGACAGCGCATCAGCGCAAAGGAAATGATACTGTGGCATACGAAACGGATATTTCTGCGTCTCTACTGGGAGGTTTATTAAGGCGAAATGCGGACTGAGGCTCTGCTGTGGAAAGCTGTATGAATTTCCGCGTAAATAGCCTGTCGTATGTTTTTTTTTGAATCGAAAAGGTTGCGGGTGCAATTGTTGTTCTTATGCCCTTTTTGTTTTTGTAATTCGCTATAATTTTTTTACTGTGCGATCATTGTTGTATTGTTTTTGTTATTGCATTGCCTCTATAACTCCTTGCTTCGCATTCTCGCATCGACTCTTTTCCGGCAGATTTATCTTTTCATATTAACCAGTTTTTTTGATCTTTGGTGAATACCTATGCGATTTGCTTATCTCGTTTATCAAATACACTGGAGATTTTGCTTAAATTGGCATAGTAGATCTAAACAAAATTTTCCGCTGTATACTTTTATAAAGCACTTAATCCTTTAGCTGTCCTTTATTTGATAACAAATAAATAAAAACCATCAAATTTTTCCACAGAAATTTTGCGACTGATACTCTGTTTTGAAAACAAGTTGAAAATGAAAGGATGCTAAGAACTTAGAGTTTGTGTAAATTTAAGTTTTATAATGACAGACGAATCTACATCAAAACAGCAGAACTTCAATTTACTCCAAATAGCTTTCAATAAGCCTCCGAAATCTCCCTTAAGTATGGTCCCCTTGCCTATAGTACAAATTTAAAATAATAGAGAGCAAAAAAAGAAAGTTTAAACTATCAAATGTGCGATAATATGGAAATAATATAAAGTAAGTAATACAAATCTATGGAAATAAAGCAATAAAAGTAGTGAAGAGCTAAGTCATCAGTTTAATAATAAGTATGATTGAAAATACAAATGAATGTGCAAGTTCCCAAAGGAAATATGCTTAAGTGCTGTTTTTAATGTATTTTTGTGTAATTGTACATAAGTGTGTAGACGTGTTTTGTTCATATATATGTTTGTATGTATGCACATATGTTCATTTAAACAATACACTCGGTGATTATTCCAGTTCTAAAATAATCAAATAGAGTTTGAAAGGATATTGAATATAGATTCAAATTGAAATCAAAACGTTTGTTTATCTTTTTGTATGAATGTATGTATGTATGTACATATACATATTTCCTCTTATGCACATACTCTGCAGGGAAATCACAATAATGTAGTTTTCAGTTTAAGAATTAGGACAACTTGATCAATTTTCAAATATACGCGATATGCTTAATCTGTTTTTAAAATATACAAATTAAAAACTAAATTAGCTCCCGATTTGCACATGTCGGCTACATATGTATGTCAGTGCTTTGAAACTATGGTCCATGGTAGCTGATTGTGCTGGTGCAAAAACAATGTCTTTCAGCATTGAAAACTGGCCTAGAGTTTAGTAAACCGAAGGATTTCTAAATTAAGTACAGTTATTACAAGTATTGTCTTTCCAAAGAGTTTTGCTTCACATCGAAATTCATATTCCATTATTTTCATTTTGATGCATTTCAATGTTGAAACCTTCGAAAATTTCTCCGCTAAATGTTTAACGATTTAACTCTAATTTTACTCCTAACCATTGATTTTACATGTCAATTTATCAATTCAACCGGTAAACTTCTAGTTATATAGTGTCGTACATAGGGACAATTTTAGAGTACTTACGCATTTTGTTCGTATGTGTCAAGATAAGGAAAACTCTATTGGCTATTCTGTGTATTTAGTAGAAATCTTTTTATGATTAGTAGGACAATAATAGATTTGGTAAATATATTTGATTTCACTTTTTGAGCTTGTTCGTGTTCCACGCCGAGAAAACAGGCAACTGCAAGAAACTCAGACGACTAAACATGGCGATCGATGCTTATATGCACAGAGATACATTTTATTGGCTTGACAATAGATAACCTACCTTTCTCTTTGTCTTAGCATCCGTCAAGTTTCTCTTTTAACATTGTCCCGTTTTCTTGTGTGAGCAACTTGCTGTCTTAACATATCACTTTCAAAATGGCATTCAGCGAATCAGATCACTTTGTACCCAATGTAGATGGCGCGGTAAAATGAAAACTGAGTTGTCAAACTTCGAAATGACAGCTGATGTTAAGACAGCGATGGTAAGAATTCGCCGAGGAAATTTTCGGTGTCCACCTGTCATTTCTGTCTTAACACAGCTTTTTTAACAGAATCTGTAGAAGGTGGAGACGTATGGTTAGGTAGTTATTTATTGACATAATTAAATTTGAGGCAATACAAATTAAAAAAAAAGATATTGCACTATCCTCCGTAGTCAATATGAGAATCCTAGGAATGGTAAGCAAGCGCTCTAGTCTACACCCCACTATTTATAATTTCAGCTATATTAGTTGTGCTACTTGTGTCTGAACCTCGCTTCTTCTAATAACTAAGTGTATTAACTCACTTTATCAGCTGGTACACGCTGGTTGTTTCCGATCAAAATTGGTGTATATTTAACACTCCGCGAGTGAGTAACGAAGAATAAAAAGTGTCGTTGAAAACATATTTCGAAACAAGTCATCTTTTTACATTTATATTAAGTTATGAATTAAGAAATGCAAGTATAACGGATAAATATATATCATATATGTTAAATGGGAGTTAATTTTATTTAGAAGTTAAGTGAAATATAAATATTTGTGGAAAATATTTGTAAAAAAGCTGCATGTCCAATATATACAGAGTTCAATGTCATTTGGAAACAATTGCCTTTTTTGATTTTATTTTTGTTAAAAATATGTTTGTTTTTGTTTATTGGCCTTTAAATTATAAACTATGATAATTTTTATTTGTTAAGCTCGAGGCCCAGAAAATACATACAGTTTTAGTTTATTAATTTTTATTATCTATATTTCGACCTCAATCTGAGCGCATCCGCAGGAACTCTTAATTGTGCCCGGTCTGGGCCTCGAGCTTAAGAAATGAAAATTATCATATTTTGTTAAAAATATTAAAACTCCCAACAAAAAAAAAATACTTATTGCAATAAATGTGGCACTCCTTAAATTAAGGTATTCTAAGCTATTTAAGCTAATTTTTAGAGCGAAATAGAATACCAAAAAGCCAAATCCAGCTACAATGCCATCAAAATTGCAACAATCCATGTAATTTATGATATGATGATTTTTACGTAAAAAAATACTGTTTTATAAGCATAAGAAATTTATTTTTTTGCATTATCATTAAAATTGACGAGCTTTTCTGATTTCTTGCGCTATTTTCTGCATTTCGTTCCCTTATTTCAGTGGCCTCAATGAAGCCATTTTTTATTGCCCTTGATGGGATTTCTGTTATACCTTTCCTACGCATTCATTTAATGTTTTATACACAAACCACATTATTTCCATACACTTTGCCATCTACGCCACGTGGTGTTTTGTGAAACAAATATTTTCTTTTTTTCTACAGCACCACTTGCTACACATTTAGTTACGTATGCACACTGTATGCACGCCACTTACGATACTGTGACAAATTAACACATACAAATGTAAATAACTGGATGAGGAATGGCAAAATTGTAGTTAAATAATGCAGAAATTGAGTAAAGAAAATGAAGTTATTTATTTCCTTATTTTATTACCGCCAAGCGAGCAAAACAAACAAGAAAAGTAGCATAAAACCCGCGCTTACCATAAAAAAAAACAAACTACTTTTATTTGGCGGAAAATAAATTTGGTACGTGACAATGAAAAATCAAACCGCAATTTGCTGTTACTACCGGATGCAGTGGTGCTGTGCGAGGACGTACATAGCTGCGAAGTAAAGAGAGACGCCTGAGTGGCTCATGGTGTGTTGCTATTTGTACACACATACATACTTATGACCGTGTATACGAGTACACGTAAATATTTAAGTGTGGTTATATCGAAGAGACGGCAGACACTGTGTGCTGATGATACTTTTCCATCAATTGTTGGCACTTGGTAGCTGGCAGCTGGCAGCTGGCTGCTTGGCTGTTGGCACGTGCTCTTCACAGCGCTGCTCAGCTAGCTATTTGCTTGAGTGCATGATAGTTTCCTCAGTTTTATTTTTCATTTTTGTTTGTATTGCTTTTTTCATGCCTCTGGCCTGTATGAGTTGTTGAGCTAGCTTGCGTTGTCAGTCCACCAAAGTGATGTGTGTGTGTCTGTCAACTTTTACTTTTACATTTATTGCGGTTACAACCGCAAACATATCGATTGATGTCACTGTAAATATACTGTCTGTGCGTGTCGTCGCGGTTACTTTTAGCGTTAAAAATGGTGGTTGTAGCACAGTGGACGCATTGGTAAAAAGGCTGCCGGCAATGTACATACGTACGTGTTCGCGCATATTGCTTTCATTGGCCATCGTCGAATTTGCATAAAATTTAGTTTTCACACGTCAAATAATTTAAATATGCTCCAAGCGTAGGATTTCTTCTGAATGTTATAAATGCGTAGATAAGTGGGAGCCTATGCTTATCTTGAATAAGCGTTTTGCTATATTGAGCCGGTCGCAATATTTATTTCCCTTTCTGAGTTGAGTTTTTCGCACATATTCTCTTTGGAGCATACATTCCTTAATAACTTCCATTAGAATCACATTTCAAGTGCAATCGTTTTTAAGCGACTTCAGAAAAAGGAGGATGTCATCAATTCGTCGCAATATTTTATTTTTTTTACGTATGTTACCGCATACCTTTGGACCACGTTAACCGATTCCCTTTTTAAAGGGAAGGCCGTACTTCAGAGATGATGCCATACAAATTCGGCTTAGATCAGATCAGAGAACTATATTCTTAAATTTTTATATGAGAATTTAAGTCGGTTTTTTTTATTTTTTTTTTAAAGCAATTTTCTTTTGCGCTTTTAATATATGTGAAATATAAAAAAAAAAACAACTGAGAACGAGCAGTCCTGCTCACGAAACAAATGAAATTTCATACAAAAAATTCCAGAAAGAAAGACGTTTTTAGAGACAGTGGACGGGTGGTCTAGAGCATCCTGTATACTGTAAATGCTCCGAATGAAAAAGAAATCGATTAAGCCGTTACTGTCCGTCCGTCCGTATGATAAATCAGTAACTACCGAAACTTATACACTCAAAATTGATATTTAAAATGATCTTTTGGGGCAAATAAAAATATTATAAATTTTTGGAAAATACATACTACATGTGTAATTACTCAAAAGTGATGCCTGGACTCAATCTTCGTCTTTGGCGCACTAACGGCATAAGCGATTTTGACCGAACCCAATAAAGCAAGCCAGTCGCTTCTCTTCTGTGCCAATTAGAAATGCTAAGTGAGGCCACAAGTCCTTCTTTACTTAGTCTTTCCATCGCAGTGGGGGTCTCCCTCATCCACTGCTAACACCAGCGGGTTCCGAGTTGAGTACTTTCAGAGCTGGGATGTCCATTCGAACGCCATGGCCAATACATATAAGATTATCTGCTTAAATCTATCGAAAATGTTTGAAATAGTGGTAAAATCACTAATGCCTACCATGTAACGGTAGTTTTCATAAATGTAAAAAAAAACATATATGTATATGTAGTACGTGCGCAGGGTGTTTAATGTTCGAATTTTTTACTAGTTATTTTTGACTTGGTTTTAATCTCTATCGTTATGATTATACTTGTAATTATCTTTGCCTCTGTCTAAATATATCCTTGCCTTTGTGTGTGGCTTTATATCCATTCGTTTTCTACATTCGCCGTGGCATATATTATTCAACGCAAACAACCGCCAACTCCATTTAGAAATTTCACTTCAAAAAACATTCTATATATCTGAGAGGCTTTCCTTCATGCTACATATTTATGTTTTTATATATTCTTTTAGCAGTGGACAAAATAAATAATTACACAAATACAATTGCCGTAAATTAAATTTTTTTTTGCTGGGCAGTCAATGGAGTTTGCTTTTTAGTTCAGCCTCTGCATTCTCTAATTAGCCAACAATGGTGGTAAAACGAGACACTGCCTTGCTGCTAGGTGACCAAACTGACCCAATTAACAGCCACAGACCAAAGCAGTATCAGAAAAATAAAGCCAGTGAGCAGTAAATCTTAGCAATCAGCAGTTATTTATATAGATGCAAACTTATTCGCTTGTAAAAAAATAAGAAATATGAAAACAGGAATAAAATATTCCCGGCAAGGTTGCATTAACCCAAAAGTTTTAAGCTATAAAATTTTTCTTCAAATTCCTTTCATGGCTTCATACTCAATTGGTCTTTCATTTCTTTCAAAGCTTCAAAGGGCAGAGAATGTGTCACAATGTAGAACATTTTAACATTTTAAAAAATACAGAATTTTCTCTTCGGTTTGCCTTTATTTTAAAATTGAATACAAAAAAGAAAGTAGGCAATAAAAAGGCGGAATTTTTCGGTGGAAAACATTATAAATTATCAGGACAACTTTGCTGAACGACTTTTCTATGCTAAGAAATTTGTTAGAAATGAAATTAAAGGGAAACAAGTAAGGTTATTTTCTGCTTAACTGTAGCGGTTTTAAAGCAAAAATATTAAGGCTGACTTTGAAAGAATCAAAAATTACCCCAATAAAAATTCCATACATGTATATGAAGAGAATAACGGAGATAAAGATCCGGATAAAGGTGAAGGAGAAGATAAAGATATAAATGAAAAGATAAATATAAAGATAAGCATAAAAATAAATGTAAAGATAAAAAAAGATAGAGACAAATAAGAGAAAACTGAAGAATGACACATGAAATATGTTATGTTATGGTATGTTATGTTATGTTTTTTCATATAATGCTTTGTTATGTTAAATAATGTTATGTTATATTGTATTATTTTATGCTATCTTTCTTTATGCTATGTTGTGTTATGTCATATTATGTTTTGTTATGTTATGTTGCATTTTGCTACGTTATATTGTATTATGTTTTTCAACGCATTTCACCTCAACTTGCTACAGCTCACTTCAAGTCACCTCAACTCCCCTCAACTAACCTGAAATCAACTCCTCTCAGTTCAATTCCACTCACCTTAAGTCACCTCACTCCAATTCACCTAATTTAATATCAACTTAATTCACATCACTTCAACTCACCTCAACTCACCTCCGCTCACCTTTTTTCCCCTCAACCAAACTCACCCTAACTCACCTTAAATTAAATAAACTCACCTCACCTGAACTCAATTGACTTCAATTCACTCCACGTAAACTCAAATAAACTCACTGCAATTCACCTCAACATCCCTTAATTTTAGTGGTTGAATTTCAACCGTTGCACAGTGTAAGATTTGACCCATCTAGCTGCTTTTAGTTCTGTAATTCGAAATCGATTGAAGATAGATTAATGACATTTTGCTCAAGGTACGTTATAAGATAGGCGAAGCTTTTTACAAAAAATTGGTAATTTATAGTTACTGTCCCCACCCTATTATATAACTGCAATTTTTAAAAATGCAAAAACTGAAATATTTAACTAACTACAAAGGCTAAAATGCCCAAAATTGATATTTAGAATTACCCTATAACAAGGAATTACAAACTGACAGAAATGGACTTAAAAATAAATATATTTTTTTTTTAATTGTGGGCGTGGAAAATATCGATAAAAAGGTCAAGTTGGGTCAAAGAAATTCCGTTATAAGTTCAATATTTCTTACTCTATTTACAGAAATGGGATACCATTGGAAAGGTAATGAATCAAGCTTTCTCTGTTGAAAACGAAAATATAAGAATTTGTCTCGGTCGAGATAAAATGCAAATGAATTACTCGAGGAAAATGAAATTCCCAGTAGGCCAGAAAAAAAAAATTTCATCAAAACCTGCACTTTCCAGCAGCTAAAATTATGTTGTTTAAAGTCTAAGAGGAGTGGCAAATAAACTGAGATACAAACTTTATCGAATAGTGGCGGATAACGAGTTTGCGGGTCTAATGAAATTAATAAATTGCTAAAAATAAATTTAAGTTAACATCGTTTTACTTTAACATGAAATACTCAGTCCTAGTTTACTAAAATACCAAAAATTTATATTCATTAAAAAGAACATACCCAAGCAAATAAGACCAAAATGGTATTTTAGTAATTGTTGCATAAATCACATAACACCGACAAAATAAGCATTGAGATTCAGTTTCAAATATACAAGTTTAAATATTATTGTGCTCGGTAATTTTCCAAACCAAACCCCGTCCCGCCATACACTTTGATTAAAATTTTTTAGTTGTTATTGTTTCATCTTTATCAGGCATTTCTGAAAACATTCTTGACGTTGTTTTCAAATTTGGCGACATAAAATAAGGGAATTAATCTTTTCTAGAATACTGAAATGATACACTGTGCGTTGGAGGGACACTAGTATTTATAACTGCGACATGAATTAGTGCACTTATAAGTAATTTTGTTAGTACTAACATCAATAAATATTTGCCATACCCACAACTCTAAGAAAAAAATAAAAAATCGTTTAGCTCATTTCTATTAGTTTTATGTTAAGGGTCCGACGATTGGTACACTGGTAGAAATTTGTATAATTTTTTATTAGAAAACTTTTATACTATATAACTATATAATTAGGGAAAAGGATTTCTTTATCAGTCAAACGATTGCTGCAATATATACATATATATATTTATTTGAACATAACTATGTAATTGACAGTTCATTTGGAAAGTGTCTAAAAAATGTTTGGGACAAAGTCTAACATATTATTCATGACAACATTGGGGTACAAAATTTACGCCAAGCCTTGGGTAAAGTTTCAACCGTGTGAAGTGGTGTATACTTTTAGTTATATTTAGTATGGAATCTACGTTAGGATTTCGCAAAATTAATGATATATTTAGCAATACCTCTCATATACAAAACCGAAGGAAGCAACTTGAATTTTTGACTAAAAAACACACCATGCCACCGATTTTCAAACATTGCATATTCGTAAATTCTATAATTTTTCAACAATTTTTTGCACTAACTCGCGGGATTTTTCGTAAACTTTCACACAAATATTTCTCTTACTCTAAGGAATTTACTTCGATTATGAAAATATAAGTTAATTATGCGATACCTTTGGTGCTAGAGGAGTTACAAGTTTCAAAACTGACCGAAAAATAAGCCAATATTTCACGTCATTTCTCAGACAGAAACCGAACTAATCACTTACGAAGAGGAGCCCTTTCTACAAATTTAAATTTTTGCTTTAAAATGGCTAAAAAATACTTTATTACTTCATGTTAAATTTTTTCAGCAACATTTGTTTAAAAAAGCTTTGAGCTGTTTATTATCAACCAAATCTTATCTTCGGTGACCATAATTTTTTCTAATTTTTATCTATTACCACTCTGTTCATCAAAAAATTTTTTTTCTATAAGTTTCAACGTTGATACAATTTTTTTTTATATGAGCACATACTTCCTTGGTTCCCAACACAGTTTTGATCAAATATAAGGAGGCCCCAAGTTATATCGGTTTTAGGCGATTCTCAGATTTTCTCGATTTTTAGAACCGACTAAAATCCACTGCGCGAAATTTAAATCCGAGAACATCTTGAATATTGTGGGCGCAGTTAGAAAATTTTCGCATGAAATTCTATTAATACGTGAAGGTGAAAATCGGCGAAGAAGCAAAACGGAAACAAAAAAAAATTGTTTGCAAAGATATAAATTTACTCGTTGCACGATAGTTCGGGAGAGCGAAAATCACTTTAAAATTGAAGACAAACGCCCGGCAATTACACAGACGGTAACAAATGAAATGATGCGTCGACAGCAGACCAATGCAAAAACTAAGCTGCGTTGAAATGTCTATTTTTTGCGCGCCCAACTAACTAAATGAAGCAATTTCAAGGCGCGCGCAACGCGTGAAAAAGCAAGAATTCAAGAAGCGAATAGAAAAAACCAGACAGCAGAAAGAAGTTAAGAACTGCGCTTCATCGTGGCTCACTTTTTACACTTTTGTACGCATGTTAGTATACATACTACTTAAGCATGACTGGATGCTTGTACAGATTTGTATTCCGTCGATTTGGTTGTTTTCGCTTTTAACGCTAATTTCTTTTGAATTTTTCTGGAATTTTTCGTTTTTCCCTTTTTCTCGAAAGCTGATTTTATCGTCTTAAGCGCTAGCATTTCAACATCAGCGCTTGACGGATAATGGCAAGTTGAGTGTTCGCTTGGTAGAGGTATACCGAGCAGCTGTTGGAAATATTAGGTATAAAAGGTTCAAATGAAAGAGAAAAACAGAAATCACTGCTGATGTGGGGTTTTTTTTTTTTCAAGTGCATATCTACAGTTTTTTCTTTGTCCAAAATTATCTCAGTCGATTTTGCTTTTCAATTTGATCGAATTAGATGAGAGCGCGGGGGCTCCCCTAACTTCCAAGTTTTCCCTTTATATATACATGTAGTATATATATGGTGACCATCCGTTCTGTATTATACGGGATAGTCCCCTTTTTTGACCCATTGTCCTGGTAATTTATTTATTTTATACGGGACGCCAAATGTTCTTTATTTCATTTAATGTCCTGTATTTGTCCCGCATTCGGTGTTCCGACGCCTCAACAGCTCATTAAAATGGCATGCCTATGAGCGAGTTTTAAGTGATGTTGGTATATGATTGTAATTTTCTTTATAAACAGTTATTATTTTCTAATCGCAGTGCTTGTGATTCGAATCGAGGAATACATACAGTGGCCGAAACAGAAATTAGGACTCGATGATTTAGTAAGTTTTGGCTATTTTTCCCTAGTTTACTTCATGTTTATTATTTATTTTATGAAAGTAAAGCTCTTTTCCTAACAAAAATCATATAATACCAAATTTCCAACTTTGTGCAAAAAACTATAATAACTAAATCTGCAATATTTCCCCAAAATTTCAAACTTTTTCTTTAGAAAAAAATTTAGTTTTCAGTTTTGTAACTCATTGCTGCTCATTTGCTTCTCTTTAAAAAAATGGTCAAACATACTTACTTTGTATGAAAAAAATGCGTAACACCGTCAACAAAAAAAAAATGCCACAGCCGTACCAACTGACGTATTGAGTAATCGAAACGACAGTAAAATCGCAGAGGTCTTTATGACCGATGCTTGGTAAGAAACGTGTACCAACAAGTTCTCTTAACAAAAGCTATTTCGATGAGGAAGAAGTGGAATAGATTCACCACTTCCCATTTCAATGGCCAGCTTCTAGGCACAGCGACTTGGAATCACACTTGTTCAGATAAAGAAAGTGAAAATATCGGACCTCCACAATTTCAAAGGAAATAGTAAATGGTAATGAATTGGCTGATATTCTGGATAGGAAACGGGCAGCCCGGGGATTTACAGGCTCTCCCATGAAGCTATGTAAAATTAAGAGCTTACATATAGTCGAATCAAAATATAGACTAAGAATTACTGAACGACTTCAAAGCATTAATTACAAAAATATCATTCAAGACAGTGAAAACACTATTTATCTACAGTAGGCAGGACATTTGAATAGGCACTGGCTTTCCTACTGGTCACTGCAGAGATTTATAAACATTGGTTGTGCAGCGAAGAACAAAAACCAGCAGAGCTTATAGAGTGACACAGTGAACCTCCTACAAGGTGCAGACTTCTCGCCCTGGGATCTAAATTAATAGCAATTCTTCAAGCGCAATGGACCGCTCTCAATAAAAGTTGAAACAACAAAGATGACAAACCAATAGGTATCCACTACAAAAGAACAGCTTTGGGCGCAAAGATTCGGTGACTTACGCACACAATAAAATACAATTTAATCGATTGGCATTTTCAATTAGTGTGTGTGCTACGGTTAGAGATGACTAGATGGACTAAATATAATAGACATGTCGAGTTAAAAGAGGTAGCAAAATTGTGCCCATTAGTTGATATTTATTATCAATGATCTACCAATCCGCAGGTCAATGTTCTGTGGCCTACACTTAACAGCATGGAAATGTGTAAAACCAACAACTCAGCTTTACGAAGTTCTCACACGCCTTGAAGAAGTTTAAAATATTTACAATCCTGTTCAATAACTATTAACAAAGAAATTTCTTTTGATACGCCTCAATTCGATTGGCATTTATGGGAAAAGTTTAAACTAATCAATATTAATGAGAATGAGTGCAAGAAATGCGACCGCGCGGTTCTTAAGTAGCGGAAGAGCAATGGAAACTTTCAGTGTGCACTTCTAGTGACAAACAATTATACGCAAACAAAGAACTGTACATATATAGATAAGTACAAAAAATCAACGATGAGCAAAGCGAAAAGTTTTAAATTCGACAAACACAAACAACAATTCCAGTGAACTTCGCGTGAGTGACTACTAATAATGGGAAAATGCATTGGTGATAAACTAGCTGCTAGCTGAGGCGATGATGTGAAAGAGCAGAATAAGTGTACCTTTTCAGAGATAAATATATGTATAAGCGCACGAGCGAGACTTAAGATTAAGGAAATGAATGGAAAAGAAAATATTGAAATGAAAAACCATTTAAAGTTGTTTAATTGAAATGTCGTTATAATGGTGAAGGTAAGAATAGAGCTGGCAATTTCAATATAGCTCTGCTGCTGTACCTATATGCACTAGCGAAAATAAACAAAAACGATGTAAGTCCGAATTTCAAACTTTTTACAAAAAGTAGAAAATTTCACAGTTTCATCAAAATTTCGAACTTTTTAACTAGATTTCTTCGGGTACGCGGTTTTGTAGCCCGTTCAATTTTAGTATAAAAAGTTTTTATATATTTTTTATTTTTGTTTACGGTGCTGCTCATTTTCTCCATAAAAAAAAATTTTCAAGAAAACACTTCAAACTAGCAATTTATTGTTCTAAATTTAATAGGCTATAAACTGCATATAAATATTTTGTTTTTAATTTGATTAAAAAGTTTGAAATTTTATGTTATTTTGCTGAAATTTTTCATGTTTTCTTATATTTTCATAAAACAGAGTAAACCAAAGAAAATTAGTCAAAACTAAACATAAAAGTGAATTAAACCAAAGCAAATATTACATTTTTTTTATTTTTTAGTATATATGTTTATATCCTTTTTTGTACATTAAAAGTCGTTGAGCTCTTTAAGTACCTCCTCAATGGTGCGCCAAATGACATTTTTCTGTATTTTATATCCGCTGCTAAGTTGAGAATAAATACTTTAATGACCCTTAATAAAAGGCTTTAATGCACACAAGCATACACGCATGTACATATGTAACTGCTTACTTACGCGCGAATAATCTTGCATGCATCTACGGCTTAGCGCACAAGTGGAAAGTACTAAATCAACAACAGCAGCGGCAAAATTCACATTTCTCAGGTTCTCACAAAATAATAAAATAATTACTCATACGCAACGTATTGCGGCATCTCTTTTCGGTGGTCTATGGTAGCATACATATTTATCTTGTGGCGTTATGAGTTCGCAATTACACTTACACATACAAATACACACGCGTATGCATACAAATGCTTATAATCAGTGCGTGAGCGCCGTAAACACCTCAACATGTATGCGACAGTTGAAAGATTTTTTGTTTTTGTTTTTGGTGCATGATACTCGTAACATCATATCCACACATAACACTTTTCCATTTAATTGTCAGCCGCGCTGAGAGTAGCAAACATAAAGATAAATAGTCATGCTCGAGTGACAAAAAGTTTGTGGGATTGTGGTGGTACCACTCTACTCTACTAATAAGCTTAAAATGAAAGCACATAAGGATGCACACGAATGTACGTTACTTTTGGAAAAAGTAAGAAACAAACTTTATGGCAGACATTAAAAATTTTAGCACACTTTGCAAGTTTCCGTCATATGGCATGCATTTTCGCTTTTCATTAAGTAAGAACTTTTGTTTTAAAAAATGTTTTTGCTTTATGTGTAAGTTATATTATTTATCTGAACACTAGCACTCGAAATCATTTACTTGTGTACAAAGGAAGAGGTTTTGATACCTGAACGCCTTATGCCCGGTTGCCCCGAAAAAAATGTGTCATTTTAAATTTTAACAGGCTGTGGATTAAAGTACTTATTTAGCACTTGGGTTGTATGGAGTTTTGTCAGCTTCTTGAGGAAGTTATTTTTCACTAATTTGAATATCGTACATTTGGGTCCTAGCTAGGAATTGAGTGCACCATATCGCCCTTTTAGTTCAGCTGCTCATTCAAGTTCGCGCAATGTTCAGCAGTAAGCTATAAAGATACGAAAATGGATTCACCGGTGTAAATATTTTTTCGAAGTGAAACTTCTTTAGTGGCGGTTGGGTGGGTTGGAAGCGAATTGGCAAATTCAACGGAAATGGTGCAACGGAAATGGTTGGGGCTGAAACAAGTGCTTCTTGAATGCATGCACATGGTACAAATTTAACTAAAACTTGCCAATAAAAGGTTAAAGAATAACACTTAGGAAAATACCAATACAAGAGTGAAAGTAAGTAGATAAAGAAAAGGATAAAGGCAAAGATATAAATAAAAATAAAAACAAAGATGCGTAAAGATAAAGGCAAAAGTGAAACCAAGGTATATTTAAACACTTTACTTATAAAAATAAGAGCAAGGTGAAGGGAAATATATAGACGAAGAAAATGATAAACATAAAAGTAAAAATAAAGATAAATATACATAAATAAAAATAAAAAGATGAGCATGAGGATACCGATAAAATTAAAGATGAATATAGATTTATCGATTTTGTTATCTATTATTGGCCGATTTTGTTGTCGATTATTTATCGATTTTTTATCGATTGTTTATTAATTTTATTATCGATTTTGTTATCGGTTATTTATCGATTTTGTTATTGATTAGTTATCGATTTTTTTATCGATATTTTTAACGATTTTGTTATCGATATTTATATAGCGATTTTGTTATATTTTTTTTTATAGATTTTTTGTCGATTTTCTATCGAGTTTTCTACCAATATTATTATCGATTTCGCTATCTATTTAGAGATAAAAAATTAAGATAAAGGAAAAGAGAATAACATAAATATAATAAGAAGGAATAGGGGAAGAGATCTAGATAGAAAAATTACAAAAAATATAACCTTAAGCAAAACCAGATGTATGTATGTATGTATATTGGTTATGAGACAAAATAGATGTGTAACGTGAGTTTCACTTCTCCAGTGTAGCCCAGACGCACTTACTTTTTCTATTTGCTCGCTATAATACACTCATGGTTTAAAAAGAAAAACGTTTAGAGAATTTCCACCAGTTTGAAAATTTCAGTTTATTAAATTGATGAGATAACGTAAATATTGCGATATGGATGTCACATGAAGAGATTTAAGAAGACTTGCAGTCAAAAATATTTTTGAGGAAGGTTGCCATCTGTTTGGAAAATTTAGTTTAATTAAACTCATAAGATAAATAAAGTACGATACGTGGGTGGCAAACTAGAGGTATTTGCGAAATCTTGGATTTAGAAATTTTTTTAATTAAAATGTCGACTACTTATCTAAAAAGTAAAAATCAAAAAAGCTGAAAGTTTGAAAGAAATTTAATCCGAGTGTGCCCAACCAACTTAATTAACATTTATGTCAAAATTGTTTTTGAGCTTTATACCACGATTATGTTTTTTAGGAAAAATTACAAAAGCAACAAAGTCTAAGTGATAGACTAGAAAAAGAATTCTGATGAGGAGATGTGATGATCTCCGAGATAGCAGCTATAACTGCTACCGCTTAAATTTTGTTGCTTTTTCCATTTTTCCTAAAATAAAAAAAATAAAATCGTAGTACATAGTTCAGTAACAATATTAAAATAAAATGTTAATGAGCCACAATAGCATTGACAAAAACAAAAATTTTTAATTTCTCATAATTTACAGAAATATGACTCAATATATATGTACGTATAAACAACTTTCATGGATTTAAGCAGACACATATATATGTGTATATACATAAGTACATAATTGTTAAAGCGTTTAAGTAAAGACCCATTCATCAATGCAACTTATATGCATACTTAAGTTAATTGTTTTAAAAATCAGTACGCAGTCAAAAATGTAAATAAAGTGTCACCTTCCCAACCCCACTCGATGCGCCGAATCGAGGAGTCTCTGCAAAACTTTCATTATGGCCTTGCCAAAATAAAATACCTTTGCGGCATATAAAGCGCAAATTGATAAATGACGCACTCTGATGGGCTGCCTACAGCAAGCAAAGGCGAAGGTTGCACAGCTTATTGTTTTGGTATACTTCAAAACAAGCAAGTTTGTATGTATATCTTTGCCTTTCTATAAACAATTTGATTAATGTGTATGGCTGCAGTGGAAAAGACAACAATTAATTTGGTACAAGCAATTAAATATGGAGTCTTTAAAATAACGCTTAATTGCCTTTTTAAGATACATTGAGTATTTATGTTTGACATAAATTTGCTTGTAAATCTGTTAGCAATAACTTTGGAAGTTCAAAGGTTTAACGAATAAAGAAAAATTGGCATTGAAAGTAAAAGCAGAAAAAATTTACATATGAAAATACTTTTACTTTAAATTTTCTATCTCAATATCTTTTGTTTGCAGATGAATAAACAAGATTTGTATGCAAATTTGTGACTGAATGAAACTTGCAGTTGTCACTTTGTCAACAAGAGATTTTCTTTTCTAGCAAATACATACATTTTTTTGTGCTCTATTTGCAGTAAAAATCGAAAACTTGTGCTACTTGCAGTTGAAACAGATATTTACACAGATGCTATTTGAGAAAAAAAAAAAATAATTGAAAATAACAAAACTAAGGCGGTGATAACTTTGTTCCAAAAATATTCATAAATATTCAAATTTACCTATATCCAAGCATATTTAAAAAGTAGTAGAAGAAAAGCATCTTATTATATTTGTTTTTTTTTTCAAATTTTCTGGTCTATAAAATGTCAAAAGTATTTAATTTCTTTTCAAAAAAATCTAAATTGTAAAAATCTATTTGCCTAATATACACACATAAGAATTAGGGTAACTGAAAGAGCAAGAAATTAATTGAAATTTTGCGGTAGGAAACACAAAAAATTCAGTTACAAACGTTATCGAAATTTATCGAATCATAGAAGTTTATAGTTATCGAAATGTATCGAGTTAGCCATGCTTATTAAGCTATCGCTAGTTACCGAATTATTCAAATTGATCAATGTTCATTGAGTTGTCGGAATTTATAGACACTGAAACTTAATTTTCGAAATTTGCGGATAGTTATGGAGCCATACAAATTTATGGGATTATCGAAATTTTTCAAGTTAAAAAAGTTGATCAAGTTATCGATATTTATCGTATTATAATTATTTATATAGTTAATGAAATTTTTCGAGTTGTCGTAAAGCATCAAGTTCTTTCAACTACCAGAGTTATCGATAATTTTTGATTTATTTGATCGAAATTTATGGAATTTTCAAAATATATCGAGTTATCGAAATTTCAAGGTTACATAAGTTTATCGAGTTGTCAGTGCTTATCCAATTTTATTTATTTTATTTAACAGACTGTAACGGGTTATCGGAATTTTTCGATAGCTTTCAAAATATATGGAGCTGTCGAAATTAACCGAGTTATCGAAATTTATGAAGGAATCCAAAGTTTATCGAGTCATCGATTTATATCGGACTATATATATACCCTTTTGTAAGTTATCGAAATTTATCGAGGCTTCGAATTTCGCAGTTCTCGAAATAAGTCCAATTATCGAAATTTGGTGAGCTATCGGATTTTTGTGTTTTTGAAATTCGTCGAATTATTGATATGTATGAAATTATTGAAGTTTATCGATAAACTGGAATGTATCGTATAATGTATAACTGGCACTCTAGTACAAATATATAAAGCAAGTTAAAAGTGATGAGTAAATATTTTGTTGTATGTTTGGCATTTTAATTGCATTCCGAAAGAGAAAACTGTCGAAATCACATCTACCTTATTGAATATGACCTTGCCACATTATTGTATTAATTTAAAGTGAGCGTTAAAACCTTTAGATGCAGAACAGAAACATACCAAACATACTTAGCAACAACATCAACTTCCTGTGGACAACATATACAAACAAATACATATTTGCATACATACGTGAATAAACAATTACTTACATTTTAATTCTACGTGATTGAAATTTTAACATTAACACCAATTAAATGGCCAATCCCATTCCGTAATTAATTTTTTTTTTTATTATCGAACAACAATTTGTATAAAATATGGATATATACACTATGCACAAATGAATGTATTAAGCCAATAGCACATTTCTGCACTCTACTCGTGATAGGATGCATTATATAAGTATGTATTAATACGAGTGTATGGATATGTGCGCATTCGGGTGGTACAAAAAAAAGTAAAGTCAGAATTTTAAAGCTCTCCTATCGAAAAATTTGAGTTTTAAGAATTATAAACCATTTCTACGAAAAGTTTTCTTCCCCCATATAAAATACATGAAAAACTTTGAAGGCTTTGAGCGACCTCTAAATATTTTTTGACTTCGAAAAACGCAGGGGTATATTTTTCGGTACAGAAAAATCCCAGTGGGCGAGAGCAATAAAATTCCGATTTTACTTTTTTTTCGACCACCCTAATGCACATGCATATTTAATATATATATTAACTTTTCCAGCATGTGGGTCGAGCGGATATTAACCGCGTCAATCACAAAAGCGCCCCAGGCTGATAGTGTAATAAATTTATAATTAACCCAGAATATCTATTATTATCATACAAACACCTGCACACTATTGCATACTACATATGTATGTACTGTTAGTGGCATAAGTATGCACATTACGAGAATATCATCCGATATAGCAAGATTTCACTTTCATTGGAATGGCGGACAAGGAACACTCTGCGGAAGTGGAAGCAATGTGAAGGAAAATGGAAGTTTGTGCAACAACGTGTGACGGAAGGGAGCAAAACTGTTGCATATACTACAAACAGCGCTACGAAAAAAAGAAAACACTCAAACCACCGCACGACATAATGTGGCATGTTTGCTGCTCATGTATTTCAAGGTATTTCCACAGCTGTTTCGTTGCTCCACTTACGGAGCTTTTGGCTTACATTCTTCACTATTTCCTGTCGCTTTAAAACTCGCTTGCTGCACACCTATGCATCTACCTTTTCCTCTAACTATCTCCACACCACCAGTACACTTTCTACTAGCACTGGCAATGTCCTTCTAGGAAGCTTGATTAAATTGCATGTTGCTTGTCGAAGAAAAAAAAGTCCGTTGTCGTAGACCACATTTGCTGAACGACACGCCAAGTTGCATGCCAGCCAGTGAGAGCCAGCCATTGATCCGGCTAGCGAGCCAGCCAAGCGCAACGACATAAACAGGTTGCTGCATTCATCATGTGGCCCGGTAACATAAGTGGCAGTGCACGCGAATCAGCAGAGCGTCACAAAGTTCGTATATAGAATGCAAGATTGAGGAAGTAAATGAAAAGGGAAATTACTTCAGGTTTGATTCAGGTACGTTAAAGATATATTTTAACTGCAAATTAAGGTTCGAGAATCGAAAGTTGGGGAAGTGAAAGAATTTCGTAGCTGTAAGAAATTCCGAGAAAAGTTGTATATTTGTTGCATTTGTAGTAAGCGAGAACTAATTGAAGCGAGCTGTAAGCAGCTACATATTTATGCATTCCCATTATTGATATTTCCAATAAAAGCAAGAGTATATATATTTACATCAATTTTCAGCATCAGTGGATATAATTTGTTTTTCTTTAATTTCATGAATTTTTGTTGTAGGTATGCAAATTTGCGCAGTAAAGGATGATATAACTAAAAACAAAGTATCAAAAATTTTGATTCAAAAATTAAAAAGTAAGTAAACTTTTTTTTTTTTATTTTTTTAATTTGGCAAGAAGAAATCATTTTCTTAGATTTGTGAATATGCAGTGACTGAAAGCAGTGTTCACACGTTAAAATTTATTTTTTTATTTTTTTATGAACAATATATCCTTTACCTAAAACTATGGTAATAGAACTTTGAAATTTTATACAAATGTTTATTAAAATTTCGGACCATTAAATCTGAATGGTTAGAACATTTTTAGGTGATCGGTTTTATAGCCCATAAAATTTTATTACAACAAAGTGTAAGAACTGAAAAATCCCTCATATTATTAATTTATAATTTACTAGCTTATACCCGCGGGTTTCACCCCGCGCTTTTATACAAATAGGAAAAATAATTTAATGATGTTAGATTTTATTTCTGTGCCCATTTCGTTATAGCTCGTTATTTTCTAAGCG
>NW_023458556.1:14332140-14403971 GCF_013731165.1 Rhagoletis pomonella | reverse complement strand
AAAAAAAAAAATAGGGAGAAAATAAAAACATAAAAGCATAAATGTATGTAATAATAAAGAAGTAAATGTGAAAGGAAAGCAAAAGCGCCCACAAAAGATGAAGCAAGCTGGCGCTGGCTATACGTATAACACTGAATGTGGCAATGATTGTGTGACCAATACGTTGGTATGTACATATGTATGTATGTACGTAAGTAAAAAATTTAAGCATCACATAAAGTGGAAAAAATACACAGCAACAGGCAAAAACAATAGCAACAGGATGCAGTGTTGATGAAGGGAGAAGCGAAAAAAAAAAAATAAAAAAAAATATGATGCTTGATAGTAAAAATGGCCACAATATTGGAAATTGAAAACCATAAAACTTTTCTGCGCCACAATTGTTGGCTAACCGACGGTCACATGATGTGGCTGTCCTATAGGAAAAATTAGCGATTTCTGGTTAAGTTATGGTTCGCGAGTTTATTCTTGAAGACACAAAGCCTAAGAGAAAATACTTATAGATTGCCATTCCACCTTGTTCAAGCAACAGTTGTCTGTTTTGTTTTTCTCTATATGTATGCATGTACAAATAAAGAAAAAATAAATCGGAAAGAGAGATAAAATTCCTACCTTACTGGGTGCTAACGCACATTCAAACACACTAACACGCACCATGTATGGGCAATAGCATACATGGCAATGCGCTCACCACTTGTACAGCCTGGGCGTATGAGCAACATTCAATAAAATATCAATACCCTGTGCACTTTTTAGTCATACACACACACACACACATAATCGCAGACAAAAGGCTGAGAATTGAACCTTCACTGCTTTAGCATCGTTCAGCGTATTGCTTCGGGTGATCATAGTTGCTTGCCACCAGCGACTGTTGCAATAACTGTTTCTCAATTCCCAAACAATTTTCCATGCACTTGCTAGAATTTCTTTTGGGGCTTATAAAAACGTAAAAAAGTGCTTAAAATCTTGTCTTAAAAAGGAAATGAAAGGAGTCGCCAGTGGCGCAGACGCACACAGGAGATAGTGTAGCTGAGTCATCTGTGCAGGGTTTGTAAGTTTTTGTTTTTTTTTGGATTTTTTTTGCAGCATCATCACAATGACTTTTTATTGTTGTGTGTATATTTATCGTTGCTTTTGTAGGAAGATTTGTTACTTTTTGTGAGAGTAAATGGAAGTTCTTATTGATTTAAGAACTCTCTATACGATTCTGGGTAGATATTTTAATGCAGTGTCATAAGCGCAGTTTTTAGATATTGATTAGTTAATATCGTAAAATAGAAGTTTGAGATTCAAATGATGTTTCCACTTCACTTCAAAATGTATATTTTGATATGAACGAGAGGCTAGAGCTGCTTACGTCCATTGCCTTAATGGAGCAGCACTTTTTCTTGGACCTTATTGCTTCAATAAATATCTCATCCTTTCCAAATTTCTGAATAATATTCTCCACTGATCGTTTTGCCCTTTTCATGGTAATCGATGTGAATAACATTGCGTGCATCCCAAAAAAACTGAGGGGATGCGCTTTTTGGCCGAGAGACCCACTCCGTCCTTCTTTGGTGCATTTCGTGATGGTTCCTTGGTCTCCGGTGTATTGTAGTGGATCCATGTTTCATCAGAGAAAACTTGTTCATATTTATACCGAACGTTGCCAAAAACTCTTTCGAAGTGGTCACATGGTTGCGTTTATGCAGCGCGGCACCCATCGCGCGGATAGTTTTTATTATGTCCAAACACAAACTAAATGGCTTGCTTAAAATTTTTCAGAGTAGGAGAGGGTGCGATAAGAAACAGAGTTAATTTTGAAGTTGAAATTAAAGAAGAAGCCGTATTACCATACAAATTATAAGCAGAAATATTGGTTTTTGATATAGTAAAGAAATAAGTTGGAGTAGAGGTAGTAGTAGTAAGGGAAGAAGGGGAATGGAAGTAGAGGGATTCGGAGTATAAATTTGTGATTCAGTGTTGAACATAATTCGTATTAGAAAAGAACCGTAACAGGTTTTAAGAGAGAACATCTTGCGTAGCCGATACTTGTCTAATTTTTTTCAGGTCTATTTATAAGGGATAAAGCTTTTTCTCTCTGCGCGTCCATATAAAATATAAATAAAGCATGACGGTCTACACGAACAGTCCTATGGCCACTGCTAAATAGATTTCTTCTTCGTCTCTTCTCTTCTCCTAAGAAAATGATCCTTACTAAGAAAGAGAATTTCGGTTCTGCTTACCTTGGATTTCCTTATTGTTTGGTTGGTAGCGACGTCAGCAAGACACTGCTGTTAATCGAATTAGTGGTAGGGCACCATTCCATACCTTTTACTGGCCCACTTTGTAATTAGTTAGTGATCTGCTATTATACTTCAAACAATTTGTATTCATCTATAAATCTTATATAGTTTGCTAGAGAGCATTGGTAGGATTTCTATTTTAAAAATTTTTATACTTTTTTGAAGAGATTAGGAAAGATTTATAGAAATACAAAAACTACATTATTTTATTAACTACTGAAGGTAGTTTATTCCAAGTTGATATTTCAGTGATCATAAGCAATAACCGTCTAAGTCGACAAAGGAAAGAATTGAGTTATATATGCCATCGTTTTCTGCAACTACTATTCCATATGTATCTGAAACTCCCGTCTCGTTACCTAGGCTATTTAAAAAGTTATAGATTAAAATATTTTGGTTTCCCCATAAGGTTAACATTACAATACAAATCTGTAAAGCGTTTTTTCTCGAATTCAGGTTTTTCGACTTAGGCGATTAGCGCTTATGACCACAGATTTAAAATAATCTCGCAGCAAATGATGGTATTAATATAGAGTTACCATATTGTGAAGAGGAGACCACTGGATCGCAGTGCATACCTCATTTTAATATCAATCTATTTATCTACAGTTCCCCTAACTAGTTTGAAATCTTACTTTGAGATGATTTTCAGGTACAAATTTTCGTCCTTGGCGAGTTGTAGAAAGACTCAAAGTCGTAATTTATTCCTAGCTTATTTATTTTTAACTCGATATAGAGATATATTTGAATTGTTGTGAAAATATAAATTCACAAACGTAAAAATTACAGCGCCTTTATATTTCTATTTCAGACGTACTAGCTGTTCATGTGAATGGATAAGTCATACGCCATGGCAGGCGAGCAATTTTGGGCTGACAGGCTGCTTGAGTTTCGCCTCCAGCTTCGTCTGCTTCTCTTCCTTTTCTGAGCTAAAGAAGCAATCTCCTGCTGACACCGGTGGTGGGTCATTGACAGCGAAATGCTTCTCAAGGCAACTTCTTAACTTTTTGTAACGAAAAACAGAGAAAAAATCACAAGGCATTACACATTGAAAGGAAAACTTAAGCAAAGTAAAATAGAAAGTGATGCAGTCAAAAATATTTCATTTGTAGGCTTTAAAATATTCATGCCCATGTAATATGGAACACTTGGCGCACAAGCCAGAAATGGCAAATCGATGAATACTGCCAATAAAAACATTTACCCGGACACACTCATAAGCTGCAACTTCACTAATGTGCCACCCACCTGTAGTGAAATCAGTGAAAAAATTGGAAAAAAACCAGGAACCTACTTATACGTACTTTATGTATATATGTATATTAGGCTGGTCCAGAAAAAAGCAAAGTCGGAATTTTAATGCTACCACAACCAAGCATATTTCTATATAGAAAAAATATACGCCATTTTTTTATTTTATTTTTGAAATCGAAAAATACTTAGAGGTCTCTCAAGGCGCTCATAGTGCTCAAAGCTTCCCATGTATTTCATATGGGGGAAAAATAACTTTTCGTAGAAATGGTATAGATTTTTTGAAAATCAGTATTTTTCGATTAGACAACTCTGGTTCTCTTTTTTAACACTAAAGATTAATTATTGGTCCCCATTGCAGTTCCTGGGTTTTTTGCGGCTTTTAGCGGACCTACGCAATAAAGTTACTAAATAAAAATGGTTAAATAATTAAGAAAAAAGCGGTATATTTTTTCGAGCGGTAGATACGAGCATAAAAATGCCGACTTTACTTTTTCCAAATGCATTTTTGGACCACCATAATATACATATATATGTACATATGTATGTGCATTTCTACTGTGACCGACTGAGCATCGTTTAAGCGCTTAGTGCAGCCATTTTCTTTTCCTTCTGGGTTTTTTTGTGTTGTTAAATACGCTCGTTTCGTTCGTAATGCCCTCAGCACTTATTAATGGCTTCAATTTTGCCTTAATGCCGTAATACTCGTAATTATCAATTTTCCTTATTATGTGCCTTCATCGCTGTATTTAGCACTTTTTTACCTCAAATATCAACCCACCGGCTACATGCATACATATATTCGTACATACGAAGATTCTTATCAATGCGCATTTCGGCGTAAGCGTTGAAGTTATGAATGTCTGCAGTGGGTATTATGTATGTGCATACATGCATACATACCTACACACGTTGGGATATCGACGACGTCTGTCGCTGACTTTTTCCCTTTCTCCTCCCTCGCTCGCTCGCTCGCTTCACCGCTGACATAAACTCATATTAATTTCAATCGATTTTTAATATTAAATTGTGCAATGTGCAGATGTGCGCTTAATGTGGTGATGCTGTTGTTGTTTTTTTTTTGTTTTTTGCGGGTTTATCCATTTTGTATTTTTTTGCCATTTTTGTGCATTTACTACTTGCCATTTTCCATTTAAGCCATTATTTTTTTCAGCAAAGCTGCCAGCGGTAACTTGTCTTCGGCGGGAGATCATGAAAATAAATTGCATCCGTTTCCTTTGAACATTAAAAGTACTAGAGCACTGGCACAGTAGGTTGGCAGCATGATGGTTAGGTAGCAGTGAAGCTATTCGTTTAATTTTTGTCCGTTTTTTTTTTTGTTAGTGAAGTAAGCTTTGAGGCATTTTTTTTTTTTTGTTTTATTCAAGAACTTCATTATCTTTAGTGTGGTGTATAATTTTGAAATAAAATTAGAATATTTTTAATGAAATTTTTATGCACCAGCTGACGCGTTTAAGCAAGCATGATATGTGCATGAATACTTATATTATTGTATGTACATATGTAGCTATATGCATACGAATTTAAAGCATACAGCTGCATACATAAGTGCGTATCTATGAACAAATAAGGTAATTTTTAACTGGGAAAGTGTTGTCTTAGTAATTACCAACATATACACTGGTAGCAGGAGTAATAGAATCGCCTTATTTTGACCAGTTTTGGTTATATTTCTTTTATATATTAATTTTTTAATATTATGTTTATGAAAATTTAGCTAAATTTTTAATTAACTGTGAATAAATAAATATTTTAAACTTTGTACAATTTTTAATTAACTGTGAATAAATAAATATTTTAAACTTTGTACAAAAGTTTGGAGAATTCAAAAAATTTTCAGCAAAGTTTCAAACTGTTTCTTCAGAATGTAAAAAATGTAAGTATACAGTTCTAAATTCCATTAAATTTTTGCGGATTTGAGTGCTAGTTTTGCTTGGCTAAGAATTTACGTTGATTTTTAATAACTTGAATCATTTTTACTTGTTGGGTGTCAGGTGTTCGGTTCAGGTAATTTCTGCCAAAGCGGCAAAGAAGCACAAAAAGTGTTCCAACGTCTCATCCTCCGCAAGGCAGGATGGGCAAATGGAGTTGTCATGTACGCCTATCACAGTCAGATATTTGTGCCATGTGAAGTGATCAGTTAGCAGTCCAACAATTTGTCTGCAGTCCCGTCTACTCAGTGAGAGAAAAAAACTAAATAGACCTTCAGAAATTGAAGCTAATATGAGTTTTGCCCACCAGCACCAGCACCTCGATGCCTTCCAGTCATTGCTGAGCGAAGAATTCACCCCGTTTCTGATTGTGGCTTCGATGGCCGAAGGTGGGAGTGCGATAACTGATTGCGGACCGAGGAATGCCTGGTCTGAGCCAACTCTGACCAAGTAGTCAAATGTCTCATTACCAGGCACTCCCGAGTGGCCTGGAAAACAGAGTAAATCAAGCTCGTCACGTAAAATCCTTCCACTATTTCTACTTCAAGATTGTATGAAGTAAGAGTGTTAAGTGCATGAATTAAGGCTTATTCCAGTGGAACTATTATTTTTTTTCAAATTGCGAATTGCAAATATACCTTAGGGGTGTACAGCGAACTTTTTTGAAATTAAAGTTCTATAGCGGCGTTGTTTGCTTGGGAGCAAATTGGCAAATTCAACGGAAATTGCACACGGAAGTTGCAGACGAAAACGGTTGGGGCTGAAACAAGTGCTTCTTGTATTAATTTAACAAAAACTTGCTTATAAAAGGTTAAAGAATAACACTTAGAAAAAGACCAATATAAGAATGAAAGTAAAGGTGAATTCGTACATAGATGAAGAAAAGGATAAAGGTTAAAATAAAAATAAAAACAAAGAGACATATAGATAAATGAAAAAAAATAAGATCAAGGTAAATTTAAACACTTAACTTATATCAGGACAAAGGTGAAAGTGAATATGTAGAGGAAGAAAATGATAAACATAAAAGTTAAAACAAAGATAAATATAAAGAAAAAGAAATGGATGAGGATACCGATAAAAGTAAAGACGAAGATAGAGGAAGAAAGATTAAAATAAGGGTAATTATAGAGAAAAGGATATATATAGACACACAGAGATTCAATGTGGGAACTATTTCAGGATTTTTGAGATTCTCGGAACTTATCGATATAATAATCGATATTTTTATCGGTTTTGTTATCTTATCTTCTGTCGATATTTTTATCGAATCTGTTACCTATATTATTATTGATTTCGTTATCGATAATTTTTGTCGGTTATGCTATCGATTTTGCTTTTGATATTGTTATCGATTTTTCTATCGATATTTTTATCGGTTTTGCTATCGATATTTTGATGGATTTTACTTTTTTTTACTACGGTTTTTGATATCGATAGAGTATAAAGATAAAATAAATATAGCGGAAAACAGAATAACATAAATGGAGTTAGAACGAACAGTAGCTCGTTTCTGTAACAAATCCCTACCAAAGCGAATTGAGATATGAATTCGCCTCCCTGTTCTCTACTGCTAATGAGTAGTAGACAATGACGTATATTCTCTGCCAGTAGAGAAATAATCGGTAGAGAAGAGTTACAGAAACGAGCTACAGGGTAGACATAGAAAAAAGACAAACAATATAACCTTAAGAAAAATATACGCACATATGTATGCACACATATGTATATCTATTGGTTTTGTGACAAACTAGATGTAAGTAACGTAAGTTTCACTTCTCTATCGTGGTCCAGGCGCACTTATTATTATTTTTTTTTGTTTGATGAAAAGTTGGTACATTCTAATAGACGTTCGTAAGTGAAAAATTCCAGTACAAACTACCTCCTTTTTGTTCTTTACAATTCTGCCATTAGTGCACTAACGTAACGTGGTGATTGATGTATTAATTTTGCTCAACTGCTATTCCAGTCTTTTGCTGCTTTATTGTGGCCAATGTTTGTCCTGTTGCTGAGTTACGGTGCAAAGTTAATACCCGCAGGCAACAAAACCATTTATTAAATGCATCTTTTGTTGTTATTTTCCTTTTAACTACATAAAACAATTTTCCAACGTTTGTGGGTATACATATATGCATATACATGGTTGCAGGCATATTTGTATGTATGTACATATATGTATATCCATACATAGTATGTATTCTCATGTTTACATAAATATGTATATATGTATATGCATAAAAACAGAATCCTTCGATAACAGCAATTATTTTTGAAGATATACATATGTGCCGATGCATGTACATTAGGGTGCACCACAAAAAAAAATTTTCCCTTTTTCATCGGAAATATAAAATTTTATTTTTTCATCGGAAATATAAAGTATATTATATTTTAAGACATCCGCCAACATATTTCGGAAAAATATTTAGAATTACGTAAGCTAGATCGATTTGAAAATACCTCCATTATTTTGATTCCGTAGAATTTTTAAACCTTTTTATGCAGACCTTTTAACCTAAAACTATTCTATCATCTGAAGTAGTTTATTAGAAAAAAAAATTATTAAAACTAATTTTATTTGTAAAAAACTCAATTTTTGAAGGTATTTTCAAATAGGTCCAACTCACGTAAATCTCAATATTTTTTCTAAATATTTTGGCGGAAGTCTTAGAATATAATAAATTTTATATTTCCGAAAAACGGTACAATTTTTTTTTGTACGGAGAGCGATGCATCCTAATTTTTATGCGTGCTTTCATGAATTACTGCCTCTCACATTTTCTGCTAATCTCTTCGTTTCAATTTGTATAATATTTAAAAAAAATACGCACATACATATATATACATATTGATGTATACGCTCGTGTAATCAAATTTGCACGCATACATTGTAAATGCAATTTCTTTCGCATTACGCTCAATTTGTGGTGATTTAAAAGAACTAAGTGCACTTAAAAAATCAATGTGAAAATCAATGGTTCGGAGAACATCGAACTTAGGAGCACATCAAGCCTTTGTGAATTGGTATTTAGTTTTCATTTGAGTTTGTTTTTAGTTATGACTGATTTTCTTTTTGAATATGGAGCGTAATTACTTATGTTAATAATAGAATGGCGCTTACGCATATGTTAGTGTTTGGCCGAGCTTCCCCTCCGAATACCGGTAAGTTCTCTTTACAAAAGCGGACAAGATGAGAATGAGGAAGAACTAATTGACCACCATCTGTGTCGATATGCGGACGTTCAGTCGCACAGTGTTTCGACTATATGGAGGCAGATAGAAAAAAATTCATGGTGACAGTTGATAAAAAAAAACCGGTTGGACTTAGGGAGGGAAAAGTAAAAGTCACAAATAGCACATTTCACATTATTTACTCACCCCCGTTCTTCACGAACGATACATTTCCAAAGAAATATGGGAATCGGTGCGATACCGAGTAATCAGTTAAGTTGCCTTTGGCGAATAACCCATTAAAGAAAACGTTTCTTTTTCAACTGTAATTAATTATTTAAATATCGTGGAATATTTAGGTGAAGGTATTTACCATTTATTTGGTACCTTCCTATTTTCTTACCAAAAAATTTACTTTGAAATTTAGATACTAAAGATTATTAGTAAAAAATTTTCATTTAAAATTCATTTTATAGTATAACCTTTGTTTTCTGAGAGTGAAAAGCCGGAAAAAAATTAACCAGAATTCCATCACATTTAACGACTGGGCCCATATTTTTTGTGAGTTATGGACGTTACGGTGATCCAATCTTCCCCATATTTTATATTAGGGTTTTCCTAATAAAAGAGAGAGCACAAACTAAATTTAATCGAAATCGGATGAAATTTAATATTTCTGCCCACAAGAGTAGAAGGCGTGGCAATTATGCCATCTTTACCAAATTGCATAATTCCCTATTTCTAAGTAAAACTAGAGCATATATCAAATTTCAGTGAAATTGGTGCAGGTTTACTATTACTTCCACCTGCCTCCATTTAGTCGAAACACTGTGAGTCGTGGCGATTCAAACATACTCTTTTACCAGTCTGCCAGAGATATCGAAGATACAACTTTCAGACCTCCTAAATTACATTTCCAATAGCAAGTGATTAGCAGATGAGTGTCCTTAATTTTCGTTATTTTCTATTCGCAAAAGGAGTTCCTAGCCTAATTATCCACTTGGTTGGATTGATTGCACTCAACGAACAAAATAGCCAAGGAATCTGCCAAACGAAGATTAAATATTCAAAAATCGCCAAAAAAATGTAAAAAACCGTCTGACAATTTCACGAAACCAAATGTTGAACAAAAAATGTGAAACTTTGAAATGAAGAAAATTAATTTAGAAAAATTTTGCTTCAAAAGTGAATGAAACAGTACTCGATTAGACGCATAGTTTCTGAGAAACTACTTCAAAAATGTTCACATAAACTTCGAAAGCCCAAAAATACAAAGTTTATAAAAATATTTTCTGCATTAAATTTGGAGCAAAAGACTGCTAAGAAATTTTTCGACTAAACGCATCGCTTTCGTGGAAAAAAATCCCAAAAGGAATGCTCCAATTATATCCAAATTATTTAAGATTTATAAATCACAAATCATAAATATAATTTCAGTCATTATTGAAATAATTCATTTAGAATTTTTTTAAGTATTTTTTTGTGAAAAGAATATCGCCTAATTTTTGTTTTATTTAAATTAATCTAAGAGAAACCCTCTTTCCACATTTGCTGTTGATATTACATAGAAAATTTTCAAGTACAGAAATAAGTGTTCATGGTGTTTTTTTTTGGAATTTGGAGTTTTGGTTTGGTAATTTAAGTTTTTGATATTAATTGCTCATTTTGAAGTCAAATATTCACTTCAGAGAACACTAATAGAACCTCTTGAGTTTGCGCATATTCTCCACTTACCTCCAAATAGCAGAAGTCTGTGTTCTTTTTTTTACAATTTTCAGTATAAGTAAAATCGAAAGAGAAAATACTTTCATGCTGAAATTAAATGACTCTACTCTCATGGTCGCAGTCATAGTCACTACAAAGATTGATCATGATTTGCACTTAAGACCAGTTATGTTTAATTTTAAATTCTTTTAACTCGCATACACATGTACATACATATATATCTACATACATACATACATCCAGCATAAACAGAAATATGTATTACCAATACTTTACAATGACAATGTCACCGCCAATCGAACTCATTTATCTTACGGCATTTGTTGAAAGCTGTTGAAAGGAAGTAATTTGTTATAATTTGACATTGAATCAAATTACCACTGTAAGCATTTTATTTGTGTAAGCTGTGTTGGTAAAGAATTTTAAAAATTTAACGAAAAGCATTGAAAGTTAAACAAAGAATCAAGAGTATTAAGGCAAAAAATAAAAAAAAAACAATATATAAGTAAATAAAAAAATGCGCATTGAAAACGCATTAAAGCAATAATCAGATGAAGGATTGCGTGTTTTCAAAAGCACGCGCATACACGCGTTATTTATTTACGTCCGGTGAGCTTTTAAGCGTGGCAGTTAAAAACCCAAAGCACGCTTCTGGCAGCATAGAAATGAAAATGAAATTAAAAACGTAAGTGCTTTAAATTAACAAAAACAAAGTCATTAGTCATTTTGACAATCAGCCGGCACATGAGTAATAAACGTACATATATGTATGTACATATGTTTGTATGTGTAATGTGCTTAGATTTACACGCAATCTCGGGCATACCCCGATTTACTGTGGCTGTTAGTTTGAAATAGTTCAAACAAAGAGGGTTAATAAAATTAAGTCGGCTTAGATTGCAATTTATAACTATTTTCATTTGTAGACATTTGAACTTAACTAATTTGCATCAAAATACGATCCCTAACCGCCAAAAAGGTGTAAGTGACATTTTCTTGAAAATTTTGTTTTTGATGCAGAAATGTTCCTAGAGCATACAGAAGCACTTCTGCGTCAAAAATGAAATTCTGAAAAAATGTCGCTTACATCTTTTTGGCGGTTACGGGTCAAAATGTTTTAAAAGAGTACCGGCTGGTGCAGGTAGTGCAAGGAGAAGGCTTACTCTGTCATGGAAAGACCAGATTATTGCTTTTCTAATTGCCGTCATTTGACACAGAAGGGAAAGCCTGAAATAGTTTTCAGCGCCAAATAAGCAGATGAAGAAGTGCAAGGCGATTCATATAAGGCGGTGTTGCTAGAACAACTGATAACATTCGCCTCGTTGGCAACTTACCTTTATTAATTATTACTAAAAATTTTCATTTAAAATATGGGTCAATCTATATCAGATACCACATAAATAAAAATTTCAAAGCTTGCATACATTTCACAAAATCTAACTCTTAAAAATGTTTGTTTAAATTTGCGCATATTAAGACCAGTTTCCCCTCTTCATGAATGCAAATTTACACACTGTGTTAATTAAATTAAAATTTGCTCTAAAAAATTTTGGTTTAAATTTACGCATATAAATAAAGGTAAGCAGTTTCCTCTCCTGCAAAATTAAACACTCTCTGTACCACACATAACAAATTTGTCACGTAGAGAAAAATTACACACAAAGTGTTTAAAATTGTATAAATGAGCACTTAATGTTTATTACTATAAAAAACATATTTTTACTTTCAAAATTATTGCAATTTTAAAAATTTTATGTGTATATTTACGTATATTTTTTAAAGAGTCTCTTTTTCAAAATCAAATCTTGAATATCCTGTACGTATATGTACAAAGATTTTGGATGAAAAATAAACACTTTTCAATAGTAGTTTTACATTCACTTTTAAGAGTGTAACTAAACTTGAAAAAATTTTCATAAAAATTTCGATTTTTTAAATTAGATTTCCAATAAAATTTCCAATAAAGTGCAAGTTTAAAGTCAGTAAAAATTACCGTTAGTTTTTTAGAATTTTTTGTGGAGGGTGTTGCGCTTTTCTTCCATATAACGCACGAACAAAACTTACTATTATATGGAACAAAAAAAATCTAAAAAATCAGAAAGTAACAAATCGTCAGAAAAAGGCTATCAGGGAAAAAATTCTGAAAAACCAAAGATTTCGAAAAGTATGTAGGTTATATATAGTTGCGGAAATTATGATTTGTACTGGCTAAAGTGCGAATTGTGATCGGGTAGCTTCGCTAGGTTTAGCAAAAAAATTTCGCAAAGACCGGAAAAGTTAGGAACAAGAAATTTACTCATAAGCCACGACAAGTCTAATTACACAATATTAACGTAAAAATTTACCAAAAAATAAAGGATAGATAGTATAAAAATCTTCTCAAAATGCACTCTCAGTTTTGTACCATTTTTTTCAAGTACCCTCCTGAAATTTGCTTCTCATTTAATCATAAAAAAAAAATGCATTAAAGTTGTATGAAATAGTTAACATAAAGTATTGAAACCTTTCACATCTTAATGACATTTGTAACCCAGCTTTTATATAAAAAAAAGGAAGTAGAAAATAATTCCTTAATACTGAAGTGGAAGAAGCTTTCGGCGCATATTTGCCGCCATTGTATGCACCACATTATTGTTATTATTATCATTAGTTTTGCACACTTTCTCTTATTCTTTCGACTAGTCGCCTGTGCACGATAAGGTCATTAACGGAAATGCACACGAACCACGCTAATGGCCAGCTGAACTATTTAAGTACCACTTGCAACTATTAGTTGGTCATTTGCTATAAGTGCAAGTGAAGTGCAAAAGAAAGTTCATCTATAAAGGATGTGAAACTGCTCGGAAGAAATTTATGTGAGCTTACTTCATCAAATTGGTCAACAATAAAGGGATGAACATGTCAAAAGTGGATGGATTAGGGAGATAGATTGTCGATATATTTAAGTATTTATACAGACAAGAGCATGTGATTGAAGATGCAAAGAAAGTAAGTAAGAAATAACTTGATTTTAAGCAAGATAAACAGTGATTTTTATTTACAAAATTGTCGGATTAGTGTATAAAGAATTGGAAAACGCAATTATGATCATTGATAGCGAATCGATTTTTCGTTGAATTGAAAATGCAAAAGAATTCGAAGGAACACACAATGCTTCAAAATTAAATTTAAATTCGAGTTGAATAAATTTTTTTACCTGCGCAAACATAAAAACCCATTAGTCATATTTAAATACAGTCAAACATGCAAATTTTACTAAATTTCATGGTGTTTATCGAAATAAGGTTGCCACTTTTTGTAGATGCTTAAATAGTAAATAACGTGTTACACTATGGGTATCAAATGAAAAACTAGATTTGTCATTCAGAAAAAATTCTGAAACTAAGAATTCAACAGGCAGCCGAACAGTAAACCACGCTGTTCATTATTATTTTTTTATATATATTTCAAGAACTAATATGTAATCTACCACATCCACGATTTTCGTCCTTCTAACTTTATTAGTTTTACATAAAAAAAGTTTTACGTTTCTCTTTATAAGATATTGATGGTTACAATACACATAAATGAAGATAAAGAATTTTTCCTTTTAATTGATACCCATAATGTTACTCTGCATTAATCTTCAAAATAATTTTTTTATTCAATCATATCCTAGAAATTTCAAATTCCTTTAAAAAAATCCTGACGTCAGAGAGAAAAATTATAAACGCAGTTATGCTATATTTGGCTCTTTATTTCGTGAATATATTGATTTTTTCATGTTTTAAAAATTTTTGGTTTTTGCTGCGAAAAAGGTGCCCCAAAACGAATTTAAATTTGTGCAAGATTTTAAGTCTCTGTCGGTCTTATCGATTATGTTTTTTTTAGGGTTTCTACATACATACATGCATATCCGTATGTACTATGTATTACAACACATATTATTTGTACAAGCTGGTATGTATGTATGTATAGTAAATAATGTGTTACTCGCACACATTTCAAAGCTTATTTACGTCATTAAATATACATAAATGAATGCAATATGAATGAATACTGGAATTTTCTCATACTCGTGAGCTTTGTTAATTTTCTTAGTAATACTTACAAACTATACAGTTGAAAGGATTCTCAGCTAGACTTTTTGAAATTTTGCCATGGCATGTCTGGCATACATCCGCATAAGGTGAGGGAAGTGGCACAAATATTTAGATACAAATATATGTTAGGATTTCTCACGATTTACAAGGAAAACAAAATTTATAAAAATTCGACTACGTTTTAACCTGGAAGTACCGACGTAACGTCTGCTAGACCACCATAGTGTTACGAACGGAAACTTTGATTTTTCCGTATATTCTTAAAAAAACTGTTTACGTGTTGTTAATATGTACATCTAGTTATTGTATAAGTAAAAAAATATAGAAAATTTCACGTTTATTACTAATTGTAAATACTAGATATTGCATTCAAAAATTTATTGTAAAAAAAAACATTTATCTTAGTAACTAACATTTCGCACACCGTCTTCAAAAGAGTCACAACCCAAAATAATACGTTTGTCAGAAAATGCGAAGAACTATTTATTAGCACATGATAATCATATGGGCAAGGGCGATTTTACCTTGGGTTTTTTTTTTATTATAACAAATATTTGCTCCAGCCTTTGCTGAAAGGTAAATAAAAGCTTTGTGTACATTTTTAGCGCATAATCTCAAAAATACCAGATTTTGAGTTGTGACTCGTTTGAAGACGGTGTGTGATTTATCAGTTAAAAGATTTTGTTATTTTTTCTTATTAGATAACTAGATAAACAAGAAAAACTAAAATTAAACGTCAAATCAACCATTTTCTTGAAAACGCATCGTTACAGACGAGTGGTCTGACAGACCAAGCGCGATCTTATAAAAATCAAAACTACAATACAGCCACACTTTTGGAACGCTCTGTGGAACATGTCTGTCAGAAAACCCGTCGGTATTTAAACGTTAAATTATTTAACTACATATTTCACTTCGACTATCTTGTTATTCTTCAGGTGTGACATTTGCCCTCAAGTGCCCTCATTTCCGCCTAAAAATCCTAGGAGGACCCAATGCTTGCCCTAGTTTGTTTTTAGGCTATGCATAATTCTGCTTACAAATCATCTGATTTATTGCAGGGAAACTAAAAGTAATTGGTTTTGTTCAAAAACATTTTTGTGACAAAGTCTTTGAGTTTGTATTGGGTAGATTTTATTTATATGTCGAGTTTCGGGTACAATTCCATCCAAAGGCCGACGAACTTTTAAGCAAATAAGAGGAAGCTGGAACTATTTTTTTTTGGCGAGTCCTCCTATTGTCGGTATATGATTGCTACTCTCGACTGCAAACTATGTTTTACTTTGAAAGTTGCTCTAAAATGCTATACGCATGCGATATGTAGGCTTGTACATATTTATGCTAGCTGCTTAGTACTTTAATGTTACTATTTATTAGTTAGATGCTTTTATTACATATTTACTTTTAAGTAGCTTTTACATATTTGTAAGTAAATATTTAAGTGGCACATTGCATTTCCGTGCTTTTTACCGCAATAGAATAAAATACAAAAAATAAATATTCAACTACAGAGCAAACAAAAAAAAAACAGCAGCAACAACACGATATGCGTAAGTGCATACGGATATGGCCACTCCAAGGTAACAACACTCGTACAAAATGTTACTCATACGCGCTGTCGACTACTAAAATATGGAGTAGAAATGAATGTACATACATATGTATGTATATACATAAGCCCTTGCAAGTATTTTTGTATGTAAAAGTGCAATATTTATACTCAAAGCTTCAACTTTCTAGCACGCCAACAAACTATCCGCTCACATATTTATTCATATATGTATTTATTATTTATTCAAATCTACATACATACATACTTAGGTACATACATAAAAAACACATACATACACACATATGTACATAAAGCATCGTTCGGTAGAGTATGCTTGACTTAAGTTGAAGTTAGTGCACTTTGGCCAACAATACTGCAACACTACATACACCACAATACTGCAACACAACATACAACACAAATGCACACATTAATCCAGCATAGTCCATATACAAATAGTACGATGCATGTAATGTGCTTTAATCCTACTGGCTAGTATTCGCTTCCTTAGCGCTTGCCGCTATACCGCTTCCCACATTACGCTATCCTTTTCGTATTCCTGCAATCAGCTTAGTAAAGTCATATGTTTCCGTCATTTCTAGAGTGTTGTTACGTTCCTTTTGTTATGTTTGTTACAACTGTTATTATTTCTAATGTTTGTATTTGCTAATGTGGTTGTTGTTGTTGTTGCCGTTATTGTTGCTTGTCCTTTGTTATTGTTATTCTTTGCGCTTGGTTACCTTATTGTTCCGTTCTATTCTGCACTCAGTTCCGGCAGCGTTGACGCATAACGAGCACTCATTGCAGTGCAATGCATTTCAGTTAATGCTGCAACGTTGGCTCGCCTTCTGCATTGTTTGTGTTCGTGTTGTGGTGTGTGCTGCGGCAGGACTAAGGACTTCAGAATTCAAGAACTAAAGAACTAAAGAAATAAAATATTATTTCTGGTCGAGTTATTTTTTATTGTCTGCTGTTATTGTTAGCGTTAGCGTTTGAGTTGGCTTGTATTGCGTTACCATGACTGCCGTGCTTGTTGATGTTGTTATTGCATTTGGTTTGACTGCATCATTTGTATGCACATATTTATTCAATAGCTGTGCGTTATGCTGCAGAACCCGGCTACGCCCCCCACTACTGTGAAATAACAGCAACAATTTGCACCGATAACAAATAACAACCACAAATTGCATAAATTTTAACGAAAGAAAAAAAGGAACGCTAAATTGATGTGCATCCGCTGACAGATGTCTTCGACTTGTTGCTTTTCTGCCGCTACTGCTAAGGTTTCAGCGTTAACTTTTATTCTCACTTAACTTCTGACATTTCGCTTGCAATATCCTCCTGCACTATCAAGCGAAATGTTGTGTAAAATTGTCGAGGTTTATTTTCTCGTTTCTCGTGCTGCAGCAGCTTGCTTCTAACATTTTTATCAGACGCAATTCTTTCTCTGCGCAGCACTAGAATTACCAATCGCATAATTTATTTTTGCCTTAGAAAATCATCGCTTTGGTTATATTGTTGGACTGGATGGAGGTACCTCTTATAATTATTTGTTATCGAAATGGTGCTAAGATGGTTTCGATTTTCATAAGGACTACATAACCGGCAAAAAAAAAGAAGTTTTTGAAGTGAAACTTCTTTGGGTTCGGTTGGGGGTAAATGCAAGCATCGATGTAACGAAAAAACGACAAAATCGTTGTGTGTTATAATTCTAAGAAATAGCGACAGAAGAAGGTATGGAATGGCGCGAAGATTAAGATTAGGATTAAGTTTCAGATCGAGATTGAGATTAAGATAAAAAAAAACGGTTCATTATTATGCAATTCGATTTTCAAAAATGAGGTGTAAAATTAAAAACGTGAAAGAAATATATTCAATTTAATTAATAAGATCTTAATAATTTGCGTATCACATAAAGTGTTTTGAAAAGGCTTTATTTCTTAACTGCATGTGAGCGGGATGCCACTTAAAATAAAATTTATTCCATTTAAATTTGGACAATTAAACTACAACTAGGAGGTTTGCCACATATTTTAAAAATCAAATTCATCAAAGAAAAACGTGAAAAGAGGTGAATACCGCCACTGCGGTAAAATTTGTTATCTTCTTTTAGTAAAAGTTTACAGTAGAACGAAAAATATAGTTACGTAATTACTAAGCACTCATTAAAAGTTTGCACGTACCCTTTTTTTACCCTTTACACACAATTTATTGACCCTCAAAATAATATTTTTTTTCGCTAGAGTTTTCGTATCAAAATAAAATTTAAATTGGGGTTAGCAGTTTTTGTACTAAAAAATATCAGTTTTAAAAATTTGTATCAGAAAAAATACATGAGATTAAAATTAATCATGCAGTCTAGTAGACATCGTCTTTATACCTAAAGCTGCTGGCGACTACTATACTAGCCCTAAAAGTTTTAGCCTGATTAGAATGATGTCCCTCATGCTGAAATGTCAGGAGAGATTGGTTGAACTACACATTTGTAGAGAGGCGCTTTCATCGCGTCCTCTGTCTTTGCATCAATATGCCTACCAGGTGGGGAAATTTTTTGAAACGGCTCTGCAAAATCTGGTTGACACAATTAGCAATGCCATCACTATGAAATAATTCGCCTTAAGCATTTTTGAGGGTGATTTTGGCAATGTCACCTTCAAAAGCATGTGCAACTCAGCTCTAAGTCATGGATTAAATTTTGTGCTAGTAAATAAGATTTGCTCAATGCTCGTGCAGAGATACGATAGGAGTAAGGCAGTGGGCCGTCAGTGTGTCACGTGCGGAGTTCATTGGGGCTATGACATTTATTGGCGGTGTGCTTTCTCCCTTGCTCTGGTACTTGGTTATTTATTTCCTGCTGCTCAAAGTTAACGGCCGAAATATCTACACCCAGGTCATTGCAGATGATGTGGCCTGCCTAATTAATGGCCCCTCATTGCCAGTTTTTGTAGGAAATCGCATATAAAATTTAGTATGTTTAACCCTTGTTGCGGTGAGAATTTTTGGTAGTTAAGTTTATCTAAAATAAATTAACAGTGCTAAGCTTTTATGGAAGTCTTAGCAGCATTCTGGCAATGTAAAAGGGTCTGCGGTAATACGTCTGGACTGTCCTAGACCTAGAGGAATCCTGAGGATTGATATCTCATGATTATAGCCATAATCAGCTTTGCTTTTGTGGTCTTGTTTCTTTAGGTCTTTTGTACTAAATCATATATTTTTGAAGTTAGCAGTTAGTTATTTTTGGAGTTACTGCGGTGGCGACGATGTATAGATTTTAGATTTCAGCACCGAATACAAAGTTTATATAGAAAGAAAATATTCCTTTCCCGGATATTTACTGAATTTCTTAGAACCGTAGAATTTTATACATATTGTAAAATGCTTGAATCCAGATTCGTGGAGACCCTCATTATGTGTGGGCTATGAAGTTTTCTCCTCGGTTGCCCCGCATAAGTGTAAAATATTAACCTAATTTCCCGTTTTATTTACATAGGTATCCTTAATTTTTTCGAGGCAGCTACCCATCCTGGGAGCAAGCAGCATTTTCGCCATCAGCAATTCTCTGTAATCACTTCGTCGACTTTGTAAAACTAGAAATCCAAGATAACGCATTTCTCTCTCAATATTTTACGTTCGCACATAAAAACACTAACAAATCCCATAATATCTTTACCCAACTCGGCATTGTTTGTGAATAACAAATTTCAATCCTCATTACATGATTGATGTAAACTTCTTATGCGTAAGCTTAGCCGGTGTTTATCTGAATTGAGGTATGGTGCAACTTTTCAAAAAAGAAGAGCAAAGTAATACGATGAATACAAAAACAAAAGTTTTTATATGTCATTGGCTATGTAAGTTACCAGTGTATAGAGCTCAAATGTAACAAATAAAGATAATGTAAATACATAGGCAGTCCGTTAAAGGTTGGCAGATTTTTCATTACTTATTATATACATATATGTTTGTGTAGATATGGAAGCCGCTGTGGTAAATAAATTTACCAAAAATTGGTATTAAATGCTATGCTAATTTAGTTATTAGATAAAAGTAGATTGAAAAAAAATATTTTCTATGCGCATTTAAATGACAAATGTTTCAGATGTATGAGGTAGATATACATACGTATATGTATATACATAAAACTTGCCAACAACAACCGCCCGCAACATCTCACAATAGGCAGTACGCATGTTGGCTGCAAAAATTTTCTTATCATAATTGCCCCCGAGATTTGAAAAGCACGTGGCACGTTTTCAAGCCAATAAACTGATAAGCAATATTATTTAAATATGCGCTCCAGAAAAGAGAGAAAGTAATTGAAGGAGAATGAAAAAGTAAACATGAAAAGATGTCATCCTACACAGAAGGAATTGTGGCTTAGCTGCTGCTGCCAAAAAGCGACTGGTGTCAAATTGTTTTAAATTCTGACAGAATTGAGCTGTTTGCGCTGAAATTTTCATTATCTGGTAATTTATTTTGTGTTTTTTTTTCTCCACCAATTCATCCACTTTCTCGTGACTGCTTTTTCAATAGCCGAAGCATTTTTTCACTGCGATTATTTGCTTGGGGCTACAAGTTGATTTCAACTGAATAAATATACATATCGACATGGGTTAATCCATGTCGTTGAATCCACCATTTTTGATTGAGATGAATTTTGGCCAGATTTAAAAAAAAAAAAAAATCAAATATAAGATGATATTTGGGACTATACAAAATTATATTGAAAATAAATAGAAAATTTAAAAAAAGTTAAGGAATTTTTAAATTTAAAATATCATGAAAGCAGGAACTTGCACAAATAAATTTATGGATATTTTTTTTATACAATACCTCCCACTGAGCTAAAAAGATCCTGAAAATTTAAAGATATGAATGTTTGAACTTTGAATAAAAAAAATTGTATTGCAAACCCTAAATTATAAATAAATTTAAATTAAATAAAACTAAACATTTTTTTTTTTTTAATTTAAAAATCATACACACCTTCTTGAAAATGCACAGTTATTTGAGATCAGTTTTGTATAAAAAAATTGAGACGCACATTTTTTTAAATTTTTGTAAAATCGTAAAAAAATTTTTAATTTCGAAATTCTTAAATTTTTTTATTTTTCGATTTTTTATTTGTTTTTTCTTCATAAGCCAAAATATCTTGTTAAAATGAGGCCGGAATAATTTTTATAACTCTAACATTTTTGGAGATGTACAAAAAATAAAATTGCAAAATCCTGGAATTTGCGAAACTTAAAACATTGCATAGCTTTCGAAAAAAAATCGTTTTTTTTTCTTGGCCGATTCCAATAATTTGTCGATTTAACATGGATTTACCCACATACATAAGCATACCTAATAGAAAAAATAATCTCTCAGTAGTGCTCGCTCTGCTTTCTCTTTCTCCACTCTACCTGCTGCATCATTTCCATTTGTTACCGCTGCTTTTGCTTTATATTTTATATCGTCGTGGTCATTTTCCCTCTATTATTTTTTCCACTTGATTTGCGCTCGTTATTCAGAGCGTTCAACTGTCCAATGAAAGTGCTTAGCAAATCAGCGTTTTTTTTATCTTATTTTACTTTATAGGGACAGTATTTTCGCCATTTTCTTATACACAGCTTATGTACATAGATACTTATATATGTAACTACGTAGCAAATAATTTTTCTTTATATAACTTTGTTAGCCGAAAATTGAAACTTATCACTTTTGCTTTAACGCGCTAGTGTTCGTTCCCGTTTGCCACCACTTGCCACCACTTGCTGATTTGTTAAGAGATTTTCTCTTTTTGCTTCGTTGTTTCCCTATTTTTGATATTTTGTTTTGCTTCCCTGTGCGGCGCTTTCTTTCCCGGAAATGATTGACAAATTGCTTATAAAATCTACTTAAGTCTTCCTGCTGCAGTTATCCAAAGTTTGCTATCAACCAAGCAAGTTTTATTTTTTGTTTGCCTCTTAACGTTGAAGGTCTTCGGGCATTTTTCTTATCACTTTGTGTCAGTCTTCGATTTTTCTTAAGCCAAAATTTGTTAGTTTCATTTATGTATATCATTTTCCAATTTCTTTTTATACCCAAACACACCTGTGCACAAGGGTTTATTTGTAAGACTCTAATGGAATCGAACTAGACATGGACTTACGTATATCAATATCCCCAGAATGAAGAGAGAAGCCGATTGAGCTATGTCTACGTATTTGTCTGTCGGTCCGCGTGTCCATCTGGGCATACGATAATTCGAGTAAAAAGTGAGGTACTTATGTAACTCAACGATACTTGAATTCTGAGTTTTTTTTTATATGCGGTAGATTGCCAATGGGTGAAATCGGACTGAAACCACATCTACCTTTCACGTAATGGTACTTTTGAAAAATTCAAAGCTTTCACATATTTGTATTTTTGTAACTTTTGAAGCTAAATTGGTAAAAATTTACACAAAGAATAATCCTTCAGCAAAAAACTGAATATTCAATATTTATTTTTTTTTTGAAACTGGACGTGGCACAGCCGACTCATTTATGATATTATGTTTGTACCTGGGGTATTTTTGTAAGTGGGGTCTGGCCGTGGCCATCGATCGATTCAATCTATCTTTCGCAGGCTTGGGTAATCGCATTGCTTTTGGTGTGAAATTTCATAACCGGTAGATATAATGAAAATTTTCAGATACATATATTCAAAAACTAATAAATTTATGCAAACGTGCGCGGGGTATAAATAGTTCGGTTTCAGCGGAACGTAGCCTTATTTGTTTGCCGGGTTTCATTTTTATTCACACATATATTTTTTAACTTTTTAGTTATCAGTCCGCTGCCATTAGTAGATTTCTTATAGATACATATATCTGCGGTTGCACATACCAGACCACCAGAGCTGGATTAGACTATCTACATAAAAAAAAATGTTTGAGGTTGCCTTAATAGCCTATTTAAACCAATGCTGCTTATAACCAGAGAAAGTCCCGTTTTGTTCTAACATTTCAGACTTTATAATATGTATGTATGTAGAAACAACAAAAAAATGTTACGGAAATTGTTGATTTTAGTGTTTCATAATGTTTAATGATTTTGTAGATTGGATATTCTGGTTTTCATGGCCTTCTACACATATTTAAGTATGTATGTGTGTGCCGGCGACCTTGTGCAGGTTTTTACATGTAACGAATGCTTTTTATATGGGTAAAATACTTCAAACTTGCACCTTGTTGTACTAAAATTCAATGATCTACAAAACTGCATACCTAGTTTTTTTCAAAACTTCTGAATAACAAGTAATTTTTAAGCAGAAAACAAAACCGACTTCAATCCTCATATAAAAATTTAAAATTTTGATGAACATTTTGTTAAAAGTTGCCGAATTTTTGTAATTCGTTTTCAAAGTTTACATGGCTTCTGTTAGACAGAGAAGTTTTTGGTAGTTTTGACAACAACTTGTACATGACACTTTATATCTTATCTTCTATTGTCAGTTTCGGTGTTATAGATTTTGCTGTTACCGAAGTCAGAAAAATTATTCGAACTGCCGATGTCTACTTCAGCAGTCATGTAGAGCAGCGAGCTTTTCGGTGTTAGATTTTTAGTGCGAGAGAAACTTTGTCACCGAGTCCAGTGCGAGAATATTTAAATAATCCACATCAAAGCGAGATTATTTTGAAAATGGTAGAGACGAATTGGGTGTTCAAAGTTCTCTCTTTGGAGTTGCTTAGAATGCACCTACGGCAATGAAGGGCTCTTTGGCCGCCCAGTAATGTCCTATAACGGACTGACGGTGACAGACCTTGCCGACAGCACAAGGCTGTCTAAAGATCGAAAGCCAAGAATCCAAATTGTTCATTAACGGAATGTACGTTGCAGGGTTGCACGATTTAAAATCCTTATTTTGAACTAAAATCCGCTTTTAATTTAATTAAGAAATCTATTTTATTTATTATTTCATTCGCTGGACAAATAAAAACTAAAATTTATTAGTGATTTAATTCGTCGACAAAATAGAAAATAAAATTAAACGACGAATAATTACAAATAACGTTCATTTTACTCGCATCAAGATACGCACACACCTCCATGCGGGAAAAAATGTATGCCAAGCAATACAAAGAAATTCTCAACTGAAAGTAATCGATGTAAAAAAATGTTGAAAATGAAAAGCCATCTCTTGCTGATTTAATAATTCAATTACCTGCCGCGGTCTATGTTCACCACCGGGTTATCAATGTGGCCAGACACCATCAATTGCGACGTGTATAGACGATATTCAGACACACTTTAACCACTCTTTGTAGATATTTATGTATATGTATGTACATATGTATGTTCTTAATTTAAATTGCATAAACAATTATTTGGCCATTCATTGACGGAAATTATGCCAACCACCGACTGTATTACACTATCGCTTACAAAATCACTTATAGCTATTGAATTGTATACAAATAATATGTTCATGAATAAAAATTGATTTTTACTGCCACACAGATTGTAAAAGGGCCAACTGTACATAAAAGACTCCATAAAGAATTTTATCAATTTTATATTTGCGGCTTGCGTGTTGTTATTCACTATCATTTTTTTTCCTTTCGATTATTTTGCCAGATAAATGCCTAATTGTGGTTATTAAAGCGCAATATGGTGTTTACTATTATTTCTGTAAATTCATTAATTCATAAGTAATCTAAATAGGGTAAAATGTGGTCGCTTAGTTGCGTAATATTGAATTTTGTTTTTAATGGGATTTTCATGTGAAAAACTAATGGTGCAAGAATACATACATACATAGATATGTGTTGCAGTCTAATTTTTAATGAAAACGAATTATGACATTTGTTTTTGTAATTAAATGCTAATGATATTTTTAGAAAGTTTGGTATATTAAATTTTCTAGCTGAACGTTTGTTTAAATCATTAATTTAGTATTAATGCTGACTCTAAAATGAAACTAATTGTAATGCCAATTTACAATCCATGTACGTATGTTTGGTAAATAAAGATTTTTACTGAGTTTTGTATCTGGAATTAGTTACTTTACAATTTTATCCTTTCATGCCCTAAATGGCAACAGCAAATAAACGTAACTGACCGCTAAAAATTACGCGTTTATACTTATGTACATACATATGCATGTACGCTAAAATTTTATATTATATTATAATCAAAATTAATTTTGAATAACATGAATAGATTCATAGTATCATCAGTAAAAGCTTACATTCCTACATATTTGTGAATATAATTAAATTAAATGCTACACCTTAATTGTATTTACTGTTAACGCCCAACATGTGTGTAACATACTTATTTATGTAACTACATATATACATATTTATGTACGTATCTACAGCAATTTTTGGAAATAAATAATGACTATTTAGCTAAAGCATAATTTAATTGCAGCGAGAACAATGAAAATATTTTACCAAAATTCGGAAAAATTGGTTTTAGTTTAAAATTTTCGATTATTGATTTAAAATATTGAATAATAAAATTAACAATTAAATGCTCTATGGGCGCTTTAAAATATACATTTGTATGCATTTGTGCACGAGAAACTGCTCAAAATTTTAGTAATAATAATATTTAAATGAAATAATTTTCGAGCACATTACAGAGAACTTACGATAAATGGTCCAAATTAAGTTAGGTTAGATTGGATGCCACCAGGGAAGGGTATGAAGGCACACGTAAGCTGAAAAAGCCTGTTGATTGTTGTTCCTTTCCCTACCATAAAAAGTTAACCACCGAAATCGTTTTATATACCACACAAAATTTAGAATGTGCGCTGAGTTCAGTTTGACTAAGCAAACCAAAAAGTACTTGTCGAGATAGTGTTCGATGTTGTCCATCTCTTTCTCGTCTCTACAATAGAGTGGTCCAGAAACAGTAAATTCGGAATTTTAATGCCGTTCTTTACTGAAAAAATGAAATCGAAAAATATTTAAGGAGTGCTCAAAGCACTCAACGTTTTCCATGTATTTTATATGGGAAGAAAACTACTTTTCGTAGAAATAGTATAGAATTCTTGAAAATCAATTATTCTCAATCGAAAAATTCTGGTTCTCTTCAGGAGACTTCCCATATTAATATCCCGTTGTTTACTTAACCATTTGTTAATAATTAAAAATTTTTATTGGTCTCCCGGTAGCATTTTCTGGGGGTTTTGGCGAACCTATAAAATATAATTACCATGAGAAAATAGTTAAATAGACAGTTGTGTATTATTTTTGGGAATCTTCTGAAGAAAAACACAGTTTTCTGATCGAAAAATATTGATCTTGAAGAATTCTATACCATTTCTACGAAAATTTTTTTTCCCCCATATAAAATGCATGGACAACTTTGAACGCTTTGAGTGATTCGTAAATATTCGATGGGGTGGCGGCAAAAAAAAAACCGACTTTACTTTTTCACATGCATTTTTCGACCACCCTACCCTACAGCTGTGACAAAAATTATTGGTTCATCTCATTTTTGTGATGGCTTTAATGTTAGCGTTAAGTCTTCGCGGTGATAACCAGGCGAAAAGTAGCGCACTCCACATTAAGAGTCCAGACACTCCATGTTCGTACCCTCAATTTATGGGTATTTTCCTCTTCCTTAGAGTTAAATTTTAAGAGAACGATCCCAAGCCTGACGCATGTTCAGAGACTAGTTAAATTTCAGGGCGTTTATATAGCGAAACGTTTGTTACAATATAGACACCCGATTACCGCTGCACCTCATGAGGAATAGATGCTGCAGACTTCAGTAGGTCCGCCGTAGCTTTATACTCGGCATGAGTAGGTCACCACAGCTAGCTCGTTTGTGTGCGCGTAGACAATGATGGGAATTGAGTATATCCACAAGCCTCACTATATACTTATACCTCATTTGTGATCAGTTGAAGTAACTAAAATCTTGTCTAAGGATGACGTCGATGCATTCCAATAGCCTGTGTGATTAGTGCGGTTAGAAATTGAAATTTAAAGTTTCCAACATACATACTTACTTGCATAAGGATGTACGTAAAATCACGGCATCGAAGTTATAAAACTTGATTCCCATAAGAATATTTTCGATTTCTCATACATTGATGTATGTATGTATGTAAGTATTACACAAATGAATTAATAGTGCCAAACAAAAATGTTCGATCTGCCTGTACTGGACTTTCCCAGTTGGAAAATAGGTAAGCAACGTACGATGTTTGCTTTCGGCTTTTTGTTAGTACCAAAATTGTTATCATAACTAATGCATCTATTAGTGAAGCACAAAATGGACATCTCCGATTACACCATCGGGCGCCGAACTAATCCGAACGATTGCTCTATAACCTACGTACTTTATTTGTTAAAGTGGCTTAGAAATATGCATGTTGATACCAAATATAAAAACATTCTCAATTCTCATTTATATCCCTGCAAACATCCTTGGACAATGTAGTCTATTTGTGGCATATTGGAGTACTTAAAAAGCGCTCCTCTGTAATCTTATTGCTACCCGATCATTGCTCGTGTTTTACCGATCGTAATCGCTACACCGATTGTTAGCAATGTGATTGAAGTTGAACATTTGAAAACACATTTGTATGTCTGGCTGTAGTCAAAAGTGTAGAGATTCTTGTTGTTATTTGCTAGCTTCCATCAACAACATGTAATTCTTTATTTTCATTTTGGTTTTTTTATGAAAAATTATCTGTAAAGTGAAGAATAAAATCAGACGACGAAGAAAATTTATTCAAGCTGAACATTTGAAAACAAAGTTACGGAACGGCTGTAGCTGAGTGCGCAGATATGCCCGCTGTTATTTGCGAACTTCCAGAAGGTCCTGGTTGGAATCTCGTCAGAGGCTTCATTTAAAATGATACTAAAAATTTCTGTTTTGTGCCAGCGAACAATGAAAAAGCATCTAGGAATTGCAGAATAAAAGCGTGTATAAACGAAAAAATAAAACCGATGACATTGTTAATATTAAACAAAAATCACTTTGATTTCAATTCTTTACTTGGAGGGGAATTAAGCAGTGAAGTGGTAAAGGCCGCCGGGAGAAGTGTAAGTGGCTGGTAAGGCATTATTACATGCTTATATTTCCTGCTGAGTTCGTAGTTCAAAATTAAGTTTTATCACAATACTTACACACGCTCGTACAAACATCCCTGTAGAAACAATTTATGAATTGATAAAAAATAATTAAGTTTTAGGCAGTTAGTTTTTTTACAGGATTTCGATAAATACCTCACTTTTAATAAGCTTTGTAAACAAATAAAGAAATACATACATATGTAATGTTAAATAACATAAATAAACATGTAAGAATATTTTATGTTCAAAAGCTTTTAGTTGACTCCTAATGCAGAGTAAACTAGTGCCCATTTTTCAGCGGCCATCGCCCTCAAAAAAAGTGGCTGAAGGAGATAAGTAGTAACAAGTTACAGTAGTTAAAAGTTAGCTACAAATTAGGCCAATTTCCAGCAGGGATATGTATGTATTTATAAGCCCACAACTACAAAGACAAAGGCAACGCACATCTAACATTAACTCAATTGTAGGGGGTATTAAACTTTTGAACGCTGCTATTTGAACTCATAAAATGAGCATTCGAGAGCAATTAAAATCGTTTAGCGTTGGTAGTGCCGTAATAGTGGAATTCAAGTAGTATGTAGTAGTGTAAGTGCAGACGAATACCACCAACAATAAATGAACAATGAATGTTCACTTAATTGCAATGCATTCCTCGTAAATTGCTTAGAAATGGGAATTTGATGGAAATGTATGTACGTGCAATCTAGAAATATAGTGTGAATGAAAACGCTTAGTTACATGTTTAGACACATACATATAAACTATTTAAAAATGCATACAGCTACGATAAAATATGCTAGTTGCATATTGGATTTATTTTCATAATTTTATATGTACTAGGGTTGCCAGTGTCGAGATTCCACCGGTTTTCTAGTGTTTCCAAAAAATCTATTTACATTACAGTGTAGTGGCCCGAAATTGCTCTATAAATCATGTTTTTTTTGTAAAAACTTTCTGATAGCCCAAGCCTAAAGCATTTCCCAAAAAAAAATTTTGAAATCATAAAAACTTTCCTGAAAGATTAGAAACAAAACAACGACGTAATAAAAAAAGCCGGAAACAAAATATGTATAAAAAACTGTTGATTGCGCCTGGGCCACACTACAGAAGTATGTAAGACAATTGAAAGACTGTAGACAAGACACTTCGAAAACAAAACTAGGGGTATTCTGGCATGAAAGTCTTACAAAAAGAAGATCACTTGCCAACTTTATTGGAGATCAGGTGGGTAAACAGAAAGTGAAAAATTTTTTCTTGAGGCGTATTGTAATGCGTTACTCCATCGATACAAAAAGTAAGCGCTTACCAAAGAATCAAAGTTTTTACTGGGCGGACAGTAGAGTTTTTAGTTTTTTTTTTTTATTGAACTTTCTATAATTTTTAGATTGTTTTAAAAAGAATAATATATATTTTTTTAATTTATTTTAATTTTTAGAAACTTATTTTAATTAATTTTAATTGTTATTTTTAAAAAATAAAATTTTTTTATTTCAATTCATTAAAAGTTTAAAAACTTATAATTTTTTCTTGTTTTTTTTATTGTCTTTTTTAATTTCTTAATTTTGTTTTCCTTTAGTTTTTAGATTTTATTGTTTTAAAGCGAAAAATATTTTTTTTTGTAATTTCATTTAAGTTTTGGGTTTAGTTTTTGATAATTTGCTTATTCTTTTTTTATTTAGTTTAGTACATATTTAATTATATTCAAAAATTGTATTTAGCTTGAGGTCATTTTTGATGAAAATTTTTGTCAGAAAAATTACATTTTGATAGAAGTTGTGGCTGCTCCAACAAAAAAAAAGCAACCACATGATCAAGTGTAAATAGCAGCGGAATAGCTGCGCTTGATTGTAGTAGTTTAAGCACATGAAAAAATTGGCAAGAGCAACAACAGTTACAGTGGGTAGACTACTGGACGCTGGGGTCGTTGGATCGAATCCCAGAGAAGAAGTCTGAACCTCTGAAATAGCAGCTATAACTACTACCAAAATGTAAATTGTTGTTCTTTCCACAAAAATATTAATTAAAAATGGCCTCAAGCTCAATAAGGTTGTTTAATATAATTGTTATAATAACAAAAATATTTGTTTTTTTTTCATTTAGTTCATAGGAACTGATTTTTATAATATTTTTTTATTAACCAAATTTTCTTTTAATCTTTAAAATCTACACATTATTTTAACAAGAAGCATATTTTTGTTAATTCCATTTATTTTTTAGAAATTGATTTTATAAGTTTTTTCCTTTTTTAATATTTTTTTTCTTTTTTTTTTTAATTTTTACTTTTTAAAAAAAGAAAAATACTTTTTTAATTTAACTTGAACTTTAGAAACTCGTTTTATAATTTTTTAATTTTATTTTAGTTGCCCCAAGAATTGACAATTGTCTTACAAAAGACTTTTGTGTTCTTATTCGTATTCATATTGGTTTTTCGGTCCAGTAATACCGAGGAACGAAGACACACAAATTTATGTATTCGATAACTGCTTACCCTAAAACGCTTCAAATTGTTATAAGGAGTATTCATTTAACAAACTATTTTCTAAAAAACAACAGTACGTCCTAGCTACTTCAAAATTGCACTGGCTCTACTAGAATTGAATGGGCTAAAAAGCCGTTTTTTTGTTGGAATAAAATAACTGTTTATGCGCGTATGAACATACGTGAGTAATTTTCCCATAGTGATAGGAATTATTTTTATGCTCTTTACCAATTCAAAACATTTATTTTCCTAATTTTTTATTTTTGCTTATTTATATCTTCTATACTAATCACCAAAAAAATCTCTGAATTGAATTCTCAATGAAATGCATTTTAATGAAATTACTCTGTAAGTTTGCCAAGTTTCTTAATAGCTATTTCAATATTTAAATTCTATTTAGAGTATGAAATATATGCTACTAATTTTTATATTAATGAAAATGAAATTGAATTATCGCTCTCAATTCCATACCTGTTGCATAAAAATATCTACTTTCATTTGTATGTACACAAACATATACGTATGTAGCTAAGACAAAAAATGTACGCACATTCGTTTGAATTGTGAAAATTTTTGCCCAAAGCAGCATAAAATTTTCTAAAATTGAAATGTAATTTATATATGAATTTGATTGCAGTAAAAGTGAAGTGCTTATTCTGATTAGAGATTTGGATACTTTTAATTAAACACACTTAAATCATTTCATAATTGGCACAATAAAATCAGGTATAGGATTTTTGGCAATCATTTTGTAAAGTTTTGTTTAGTTAGTTTTACGAGTCTATTATGAATTTATTATTTCGGTGTTATTTCTGCTTTTAGCCTCCTTTTCGTATTATTATAATTATTGGTTTAATATTTTAAAATTGGTGTTTAAATATTCTTCTTTACAAACAAAAAAGACCTGCATATATGGATTACATATTCCAAACAAAGCGGACAAATTATTGGCGATGAACAACGGTTGGCTTAAATTTTGCATATACTCTTATATCATATTAAACCTGACAGTAATTGATTTAGAAATTAAAACATCATAAGTGTAGGAAAAATCGATATATTGATATAATGTAATTAGTTTTGCAAGAACAAGCAATGCGTCTACTTTTTAAATTTAATTTTTCTATATCAAGTTGCTAAAATCCACATACGAGTTTTTGGTTTAGAATATTCATAAAACAATTTGTTAGTAAGTCTTAGTATAGTAGTTTGTAGGCATGAATTATTTTTGACGAAAAAATCAAAAATGAGGGGGAGCAAAGGCGTCTTGGAACGTGTTAACTAGTGCCGCGGTAACAAGTATATCTGAATTTAGCCGAAATATTTTCGTAGCGGTCTTTAGGATAAATAGAAGGTGAGTCTTTTGTAAGAACTGTGTGTCAGTCTAATATATATATATATGTACATATACTATATGTAAGTAGTATATATGTATGTTTAATTATTTGTATTAAATGATTTGGTTTCTACTGAATATCACAACTCTTCAACTTATGTCGCTCAAAATTAATTTAATTATGAAATTCAAAATATCAAAATTTGCGCATATTTAAGTAAGAAACCTGCTTTTTCGCAAACCTAAATTTGTGAATGACTTGACAAATTATAATTGATACGCAGGGAATCTGAGATCCCAATTAATGAAATTTTGCTACATAACGACGGTACTTTGGCAAAACCTCGTATCTCAAAACACTTTCAAATAACACTCTCTAACAAAAAACTCTTTATCAATAACAGAAAATCATTTTGAACAACTTTTTTTACTGAATATTAAAGATTAAGTACTTTTTAGTTAACTAAATAAAATATATAGTGTATTGTTGTATTTTAAGGTCTCTTTTGAAGCCATTTTACGAGATACGAAGTATTAGTGATTTCTGAGATACGAGGTTTTGCCAAAATAACGTCGATATGCTTCTTGTATATTACATGCATGTGTTCATATGTAAGTACATGTATTACTCATAAATGTATCTAAACATGGTACAAAGGAATGTAAGTATATGCGAAACCTTCTAAAATATATACTAGCATTATTTGTAAGCCATTTAATGTAGCATAACAATTTGGTAAAGTCTACTTATGTACGTAGGCAAGTGCCTGACTTGCAAAACCAATTTTGTGCTCAAATCTGCTGATATCAGCGCAGAAGTGGCAAGTAAATAAGCACTTATTTATGTGTGAAAGATTTACTGTTCTCAGCTTTATATGTCTATGCGTGCTTAATTTTACTGTAAAATTTGCGTTATGGTTAGTTACACAGTAATCTGTCTTTTGGCTTTTGACAACATATTATAATTGACTAGGAATTTATACCCTAAAACATTAGTACTCACATCTTTGATCCGATAATAAATTTCTTAGCACTTTGCCGTTAATGGTTGAATTTTAAAAATTGAAAATTCATTTTAGTTATCACCTTACACAAAATTTAGTTACAAAGGGTTGAAATTGCAGATGCTATCGTTAGCCATCAGAAAAGCCAGGGTTTATATACACCCTGTGTCATAATTGAAAGCGCATGACAAATTTGCAAGTTTTAGCAATTTTTTTTGTATGTTAAACATTTTTTTTATATTACTATATTAATTATACTAAAATTGAAATGTTTTTAAAAGAAAACATTTAAAAAATAATAATAAAAAAAAATTTTTGAATCTTGTCAATTTAAGGTGCGCTTATTAATTTGACATGGGGTGTATTTTTGAATTGAAAATAATTACATTGATACATTTTATTAAATTAAAGTAAATTAAAAAATTAACTTCAGTAGTATAAAAACTATTTGTTAACAAGGACTGTAATGGGTATGATCTTTATAATAAAAATCATAATTTAACTCTTAAAATTGCTTTTCTATTTTTCAAATAAAATTTAACCGTTATATTCAAATTTAGTTTTTGGACCATACAATTTTTAAATCGGTCAGAAATACGACAAAACTTCGGTTTAATTTGACCGAAGAAACAAATATCTAAATTTAACGATTACTCTTGACCGAAAGAATAAAAAATTTGCAATGATATAAGGATAAAAACCTTGATATTTAACCGTTATTTTCGGTCTCTGTTTGCAAACAATTGGAAAGCAATTAAATCCCGTACAGTTGATTATTATTTATACTTTTGTTTTTTTAGAACAAACTTTCAGTAAATAGCGCACAACATACACAAACTTTGTGTGTATTCCATCTTTGGCTTTCGAAATTCTATATAATCGCACGTGCATTTCTGTGTTTGGACATATACCTATACATACTTCCATATCAATTTGTACATACATATGTATGTACACTTCATACCGCAAACCTAGTTTACCTCTTCGTTCGGCCATAACATTCGCTTAAAAAAAAACTTGTGCAAATCAAGGTATTTTATAAAAAAATCTTACATGCACTTTTCACAAAAACACAGATACGAGAAACTGTTACAAGAGTGACTACCATGTATGCATCTACTACATACAATAACAATAACAATATGCCCGTTTTACGTAATTGAGGTTAGCCAGGCATGGGATTTCAAAATAATTTCAATTCTTTTATGTAGCTAAACAAGTGGAAAATCTATACAATATCATAGCATACACACAAGCACACACACATAGCAACAAACACACCTTAGAATATTTTACTTTAATTTAGCAGCAAAGAGTTGAACAAAAAAAAAACCAAAAGCTTTGTTTTCTGGGAAAGCAGTTAGGAAGCAAGATACGAAAAAGTATATACCAGTTGTGCAACAAATTGAGTGCATGAAATGCAGGTATGTAATGATTTTTTCATATGCTGATATCGTGCCCTAACCGCCAAAAGGGTGTAAGTGACAAAATGTTCGATTTTCAGTTTTTGTCAGAAATCGATTACTTACTACCATACGCATCAGCTGTAAATAATTTCAAAGTCCTACGAAGTATCATTACAAAGTTATAGCGAAAACAATTTTGGCGACACCGATTTTACTGAAGAGTTAGTAGAAGAGGAAAATTCTGTGTTTGTTTCTTAAAATATTGCACTCCACTAAGGTAAAATAGGCTCATCCTCTGCCCTCTGATGCTTGGTTAGGGTAGATGATTGCCCTGAAAAGCAGAAGGTTGCTTAAAATGAAAATATGTTTTATGCAATTCGGGAGCCCGATAAGGATAAGTAGGCAGAACATGCACTTTTATAGGGTTGAGTGTAAGGCAGTGTTTGCATTGTTCAACTTTGCGGTCAAGTCAACGCACGGTTGCACAGAATAAAAAATATAATGGCTAAATGTTGGCTGGCGACCAACTTTGTTGAAAGCCGCTCAACCAAAAGATGAATGCAAAGTTGAACAGTGCAAACGCCTTTTTATGGCGAAAATTTTTATATATTTTGATATTTTTAGCCACTAAACTTTTTTTCCGTGCAACCCTGCGTTGAGTTGAACGCAAAGTTGAACAATGCAAACACTGCTTAACACCAAACACATCTGGCACCATGGAAGAACAACATTGTTTTGGGACAAACAAAATCACCATTAGTTTTTATAGAGAAATAGTATTTTAATCATTAACGTATGTATTTGTGTTGAAGAGTTGTTTTCTTAAGAACAAGAATATAATGATTGAGTTAAAGCCATCAAAATGGTTTTTGTTAATGGAAATGTTTTTTTTTTTTTTTTTAATAAATCTTTTGGCTGAACCGCCCCAATTGCGTGCTGTGACCTTCTTTTTGTGATGGCAAAAAAGGGCGTAAGCGACAAAATCACCTGTTTCATTAAAGGTGGGCAAATAAAACCACCAGTAGTATATAACTGACATCAAATGTAACGTGCTAATTAACCTTCACGTTAGTATCCACAGTAATTGCCATGTTAATACAAAAAAAAAACGCCTACTGAAAAGTTCACTTTTTGTCGCTTACGCCCTTTTGGCGGTTTGGGCTCGATATTCTAAATTTTGTGTTCGTTTAATTTCATTTTCCAGCAAAGTTATTTCTAACAAATGGATTTAACTTGTAGCCACCAATATATTTTACATATATATGTATGTATGTATGTACATGTTTCTTCCATATGCGTCGAAATTAAAGTTATGTGTGTGCATACATTAGGGTGGTCCAAAATAAGTAAAGTCGGAATTTTAATGCTCTCACCCAGTAGAATTGTTGGATATTGAAAAAATTTACCCCATTTTTTTATTTTTTTGGTAACAAAAAATATTTAGACGCCGCCCAAAGCGCTCAAAGTTTTCCATATATTTTATATGGAGAAAAAAAGACTTTTCGTGCAAGGGTGTGGAATTCTTGAAAATAAATATGTTTCGATCGGAAAGGTTCTCTTCAGCAGACTTGCAGTAACTATATTTTATAAGTCCGCCAAAATCCCCAGAAAATGAAACAAGGGGACCAATAAAAATTTTTAATTATTAACAAATTGTTAAATAAACAACTGGATATTAATACTGGAAGTTTCCTGAAGAGTACCAAGGTTCTCCGATCGAAAAACATTGATCTTCAAAAATTCCATACCATTTCTACGAAAAGTGGTTTCCCTATATAAAATTCATGGAAAACTTTGAGCGCTTTGAACACGCCCTAAATATTTTTTGATTTCAAAATAAAAGAATCGGGGTATAGTTTTTTCGGTATAGAAAAATTTTAAGGGATGAAGCTTAAAAATTCCGATTTTACTTTTTCAGATACATTTTTGGGCTACCCTAATATATAACCACATGTTAATATGTGTTCACTTTAGCAAAAGTTGTAGAACCTCTACTACTTTACATATTTACATACATTCATATAAAAGTTAGAGTGCAAAGACACGACTTTGGTAAAAACTAACGAAAGTGTTTGTAAAAGTAAAGTTTTGCTTGAAAGGAAGCAGTCCCGGGATCCAGAGTGAAATTTTAGCGGAGGGGGCGGGGGGGGGAACTTTTATAATGATATACCTTGTTTAATGGTTGTATTTATAAATAAACATAAACTTGATTTTTGATTAATAGAGATATGCACACTGGTGATCAATAGTGATTGCATGGTGAATTTTTTTAAATATTTCCAATGTTTTTCAAGTGAACGTTTTTTATTTATACATATAGAATTAGGAAAAACTCAACAAATTTTCTTAATAATTTTGAACTTGTTTATCTGAATTTTTAGAAAAACTTTGCGTATGCAGTTACCTGAAATTCTAGTAAAACAGATTAGTATGGGACTACCTCTGAGACGCTACCTTTCCGATGCAAAAATAATTATCGAAATCGGTTAACGTGGTCCAAAGTTATGCGGCAACATACATAAAACAAAAGTAAAATATTCTGACGAACTGATAACCTCCTCCTTTTTTGGAAGTCGGTTAAAAAGTAAATTCGGACGTAGTTTTGGACAAAGCAAAAATGGCGTATTTAATAAAATACAATGCGTTTGGTGGATTTGATTTCATGTTGATGAGTTGAGTAAAAATGAGCAAAATGAGTAGTTCTTCAACAGCAGGTATTTATTTTTAATGTGAAAAATATCCTCATTTGATGTTTGGTCTCATTCTATCTGTTCTGACTTAAGGCAGCAAGTGTAATTGAAATTTCAAATTGTTATGTTATTTCAAATTGTTTCTGTTGAAATCATTATTCAATCAAAATTGTTTTAAGCTTGTCCAGGATTTTTTTTCTCATTTCTACCCAGTTCAACGACATGAAGTAGAATACGTTAGACGAATTGGGTTTTCATCATATATGTCATCATATCATATCATATATGTTTTCATCATACCGTCCGAAAACACTACAGTACAGATATATCAATAAACACGTACGAAAGAAAAGGAACACATACGTTTATAAATAAACATGAACACGACACATTTACAAAACCGGCACTCAAGTACAATACATGGACAAAAACAGTACTAGACTGTCTCGCTTTGATTTCGGAATGCTTACACCTTGAGATGTTAGCTTACTATCAATATAGAAGTATTACGTATATGGTTTTCATAAATACGAGGTTATTTTATACGGAAACCCCGACGTTTAAATTCAACTCTTTTAATTTTTGAGCAAAAAATGCAAATAAAATGAAAATCAACATAAAAGGATCTATAAAATATTCGGTGCTTTTTCGTGCACCTTTCTACTTTAGTACTGAGGGTTGCAGTATTTTGCCACTCCCAACTAAGTTCCCCACTTTTTAAAATTTTTTATTTTATTTATTTGTTACTATCTAAATAACTGCTCTTTCTTTCAAGATTTAAAACCTATTTCCACTTTTATGACTACAAGTTTTGAGTTAATAGTGTTTAATTAGATACCGAAATGCGAAAATTTAAATTTTTTATCGCTCTATTTTAGGTGTTCAGCATAGCGCCAGTAATCGCATACTTAAATTATTATAGAATTAACTGTACCCAAATACACGCAATAAGTAAAGTAGGAGGCTAGGAAAATTCAAATAATGTGGCAAGAACTTGCAAATAATATAAATTGCACATTCGTGGTAGGCGACTAATGATGCAAGTGACATTCAACAAGAAAGTCAGCACAAACAAACCAACTTACTTTTGATATATGGTATTGTTGATTCTCTCAAGTTACAACAACAACAAAGCAAATTCTATTTGTACTTATGCTTGCATATGTATGTATGTGTATATATACTAGGCTGCCTCATATTTTTGAAAAAAATAAACTTTTTTTCTTGTCATAGAGATTAAAAACATGCGGTGAAATTTAAAAATATCACCAAAATATTTTTCCTAAACCGGGTTATTCGCAACTTGAATTTCATTGTAAGAAATATAGGTAAGTTTAAACTTAACTCGGGCAAGGTACTCTTCCGAGAAATATTCTTTTCCCGTTCAATTGGACTATAGATTAGACAGTTTATGCAGGTGATCTAGCCATTAGACACCATCTTCGGTAGATGTCTAACCTCGATGAGTGAAATACTTGAGAGGTTAAGTAAACGAAAGCGGAGGCTCTCGCAGCAAATTCAGAGGAGACAGACTAGGGACTTTTTAAAAAAAATTATAAAGTTCCATTCTGCTCTCCACCCAAAATAGGAAATACGACTCTTGAAAGGCCCTGTACCCTTTACCCGCGCACTGGATCTTCACAGCAGTCATTCGACAATTATTTCTCCTTTTTTCGTATGGATCCAGGAGCTACTAAATAGGACAAACACCAAAAGTTTGAAGAGTGTGCAAAAAAATGCGGAGCTAGATATGTATGCACTTCTCCTAAATAATAAATAATACGACCGCGCCATAAAGATCTAGCAGCGAGGATCTTGACAGAGAAGTTATTAGAACAGTTTACAAAACGTAATTTTTCTATTTAGTCGATAAAACAGACCACGACCAGGTTCAAAAAGGGTTCAAACGTCGTAACAAAACAAAATGAGGGGAAGTAGGGAGTATAAAATGAGTGAAGAAGTGTGAGCTGCTGTATTTTTTCCGAGACTAGGGTTGAACTGCTATATAACTGACAGCGTCATGGATACTGAAGCAGTAGAGGCTATAATGACAAACTCTTTTTGCCTTCGCCAATGCAGGAATAAAATACTAAGACAAAGGCTGCATTAAAAGACGAATCATTAATTTTCTTCTTTAGTAACCCTAAGGACGAAATGCTCGCCGTACGTATAACAAATCTAACCTAACCAAGGCCAGCGAGATATAGAACTACGAACGACAACCACTGGAATCGACGCTAACTCCCTTTTCGGGAGGCATCCTAATGTATGTACATATGTGTATGAACTCGCACGCATGTAAAGTCAATAAGAATAATAGCTGCAAGTCAATCAATGAATGGCTGCTTACGGCTACTAACTGAGTGTAATGCAAATAAATACTTGAGTGTGAAAGTTTTTGCATTACCAGCAAGAAAGTTCCGGAATTTGAATTCTTTAATTTCTTATTTTTCTTGAGATATGTATAACTGCTCAGCTGTTGATCAATTCAGTATTCGATTACTAACTTGCTATTGGTTTTGTTAAATTTATTTTTTATAGGTATTTTATTTAACCTTTACGTTGGGTTTGTGTTAGAACACAAGGCTTAATTTAGAGACTTTTGGATCTTTAACTCAGTTGCGCTTTAAATTTTTTGCCGAACAAAAGCAAAAAAAAACTATTTTCTTCTTAAACTTTTTAAAGATAATAATTTATCATATTGATCAATGCAGTTGACGCAGTCAGAGTTCTTGGCGTTGCGCTGGACAAACTTTCATTCATTTAAAAATTAAAAAAAAAAAAAAATCGCATTGTTATCGCATTATCGAACTTGGCTTAAAATTTGCGGAATGTTTGTTAAAAACAAAAAAAAAATTTATTTTCGATTAGCACGTGTTTTGTGGAAATCAACATTCTAAATTTTGAAATTTTTCGATTTTACATTCCAGAAGTGACCTGGAAATAACAAATTAAAAATGATTCCAATAACCTCGATTTTCGAAAAATAAAATTTGTCTCGAAAACGGCTGGACAAAATAAAAATGAAAAAAAAATCAGGGAAAATCGAAGCCTACTGAAAGAATTCTGATGAGGAAATGTGGTGATTTCCGAAATAGCTATCACTTCTACCATTTTTTCAAATTATTGTTGCTTTTCCACAATAAATTTTCATTAAAAAACGGCCTGGAGCTCAATAAAAATTGTTGAATATAATTACAAGTTAACGAAAAAAATTCATTACGAAAAACATTGCAAATATTGAAAGAAAGCACTGCACGGAAACATAATCTGGTTGGGATGATCCATCCCTATTCTCTGTCTAACTCATTTAAAATCTTAATTTTCCTACTGTGTGCCTTTTATTCTTATACATGTACTTATTTGTATGTATGTGTGTGCATATGTAACCATGTATGAATGCAAGCAAATGTTTTCTCTGCAAGCACCAGTTCTCCTTTTGTAAGAAAAACTTTTGCGTAAAAACGGGAGTAACTCTAAACTACTACAGTCATTCGAACATATCACCAAATGGATACAAACATGCATTCACATGATTGAGTGGGTTGCATGGCTCATTTCGCAGCAATGTTCATGCAAAGCTAAGGCTCTGACTTTCTCCATATTTTTCGTTTTCTCCCTTTTGTGCTCAAAGAAAACACAAACACCACAGCGGTAGCTATTTTTGTGCGCTCTAATTTAAAGTTAAATTCATTGTAATGTTTCGATGAATTTCTTATATTTTTTTTTTTTGAGAAAAATTTTAACACTTAAAGATGTGGAGCGAGCAGCAGGAGTTTGCCGGAAACATACCAAAAAGTCGAACTTATTCAATTTAAATGGCATCCTGCTTTGCTATTTCCTAATACTTACAACTTAAGCAGAAGTTTTGCAAACTAAAGTGCTTAGGGAAAGCTAAATGAAAGGGTATACTAACTTACATACACATAAAGTATGCAGAAGTTAAAAGGGAATAAAAGTCGAAAAGCAGTAAAAACTTTTATACTTCCTGGTGAGTAAGACCATGGGCGCGGCGCTATTAGCGAAACAGCCAGAAGCTACTTGACTTTGAATGAACGCTGTAGTAAATAAAGTTAGTACTCGTAGTAAGTGCGTGGGAAAGTTTGCGTTTTTTTGTTGTTAAGAATTTCAAATATACTTCAGTTTGTTTTGTGTTTTCTCTTTTGCTAAGGTAAAGTTAGAGGGCTAATTTTTTCTCAAGTAATAAAACGGTATGAAATAGATTTGTAGAAATTACAAGTAATTTTTTAGTATGTGAGAGCAAAATCAGATCCAGTATTTTATGTATTACTTTTGTGTTGTTTAAATACGATATAAATAAGTCTAGGAGAAATCGATAAGTGCTGATAGCTTTAATTTTTAAAAGCATACCTATTTATTTAGGTTAATTTAGCTTAGGTGTTAGTCCCATTTATATAATTACGAATGCGGTAAATCTCAATGCCCCAGAGCTCCTTGGGGATATTAAGAATGTAAGAGCTAATCAGGTAAATAATATGTTCAGTCTTACTACGTAAATACCGAATGGACAGTAATCCTCACCAAGAGTGATAGTTCGAGCATGTCCCGGTTTTCACCCACCGCTCGATGAGTTGACAAGAGGCTCATCTATACAAGGGGTGTTACAGATGTGATCAATGGCACCTCCAGCCGCTCTTTGTCCAGCAATAATGTTTCAAGGGTACATTTTTTAGCCACTTGTTGAGCCACACAGTTGCCTTCAATGTCCAACGCAAAAGAAAAAAAAACGAAAAAAGAAGAGATTTCCTTTAACCATATTAGAGTGCACCTCCAACGCTTTTACGACCCTGGTAGATGCTCACATCCATGACTGTCATTTCACACCTGAGCAGTGACTTCACCGCCTCCTTAATAGGCAGAAGTCCCCTACACAAACCCTGCCCTCCAATCTTCGTCCATCCTTGAAGAAGTTCACTGCTCCCCCTCTTTGGAATCTCGCCCCAACCCAATTCTCCCTTGAGGGAAAGTGGGCAGAGAGGAAGCCATTTCGGTAATGCATGAAATCGAAGCCCCCTAGAACTCTAAATTGACCCGTACTTAAGTTGGTCAACCAATCGATTTTATTGAATCTAGTAGCTTTTCGAGCTGCGGAAGTTTTGTCTGCAACGTTGACAGGCACTACGTTTAGCATGACGTGAAGAGCCAATGTGTGGGTGATCCGCAGTGCCCCACTAATACCAATTAAAGCATCCCGTTTTATGTGAAGCAGCTGCGAAAATATGCAACGGTGGTCACAACAACCGACAGTCCAGACGGAGACATGGCGTCTGGCGGGCTGTACGTAACATAACTCAAACCATCAGAAACCATATATTTTTCATGGGTCTTTATCAGCAAGCCAAAAGAGACCTGATTAGCAAGGTTCAACGAATCCAAATATGTGTGGCTATCTAAAAACTGCTATCTTCGGCGGTAAACTTAAGAATTAGCGTAGCTATGAAAATGACTCGGCCAACTTATTCAAATGAAGTGTAATATAGAACAGTTTTTTGACCAGTGAAATTTTACTGACCCAAAAGGATACTTATAGGAACTGTCAATGTATGCCTACGCGTAAGTTATGCCCACGCTGTTTGGTTCTATTTATGTAAGGTAAATTCAGTTATCCATTGAAAATACTTATACACATAGCGCCCCACAGCTTATGTAGTTGTATGTACATTTATATGCCATAATTTGAGCATTTGTTTACCGATCACGCCTGAACATGACGGGCTGCAGTGCAGTTTCAGAATCGTTGGTGTACGGCGCATGTAAGCGTTGCAAATTTTCAACGCAGCTGCAACAAACGGCTTAGTAATGCTGATACGAAATACATACATAGCATACATATGTACATAAATAGTACCTATGTATTTTGTAGTTTTTGTTTAAGGTTTTAAAGTTGGCTTATCGCTGCACAACATAACGGCGAACTTTCTGCGTACATATGTAAATAAATACACGTATGCGTACATATGTATGTGTGTGTGTATAATATTGTATTAAAACATGAAGTCTGCCAGTGCTTATGTATAAATATTTCCGCACAACACCCCAACATTCGAATAGTCGAACACTTTCTGAAGGTTACTCATACGCACCGGGAAACGCTTGGCGCTAGGTATGAGTACGAATATGTAACATTGGATGTAAGTATGTATGCATGCAAGTAAATAGTACATACCCTGCAAACCATTTTTTCAGAGTATTCTGAATTGTAGAGAAATTTTAATGAATTCGTAAAGATCTCATCCGATTTTTTGCCGAATTTTCTAAAATGAAATAAATTACGCACACTTCCATTCTTTTACGAAATTTCGGAAGAAAATCTGTGAAGCAACGAAAATAATGCTGCTATGTGAAGAATATCTTTCAGAATTTTTCCACAATTTTCTTTATTTTTCGTACAGAAATTTCTTTACGAGTTCGTGTCAACCCCTTCACATAATTTTCTTTGAAGATTCGTAAAAAAATCGTTACAGAAATGAGATACTCCTACACAGTGGTCTTGAAGCAACCATAGCTATGACTAAAATGCCAACCAAAACGGCTTACATAACTGTCTTTGTACATAATCATAGATCAAAATTTCGTTGAAAATAAAATTCCATCTGCTCCTAAGCTTAAAATATTATAAAATGTTGATCTAGAACTTTCCAAATCCAGTTATATAATCGCGAAGGTCTATGGTAATATAATTATAACACTTTCTTACGTTATAAGCATAAAATATTTTAACTTAGTTATTCAAGAGATAATATTACATAATTGCATATTTTAATAATTCTTATTGCATAAATTTTATAAATTTACAAAGTCAATATAAAATATTATTTTATATAAATTCATATGTGTTTTGATGAAAATTCAACGACAGTTTTTTTTTTAATTGATTATATATTTAGGGTCGTCAATCGAATTAACTTTATAATTGAGCCAAAATCTTAAAAATACGCCATGAATGGATTCTCCAGCTTGCTCCGACCACATTCCGAAGCCGTCGTTGCCTAAAAAAATGCAGACAATGTTCCAAATGATTTAGAAGCACGTGAATTTTTAATGTTTCCGACATTTCTGTGCTTCGGAAGGCTTTAGCGAGTTTACTTACATGATTTTTTGATTCTGACCCAACTGACAAAGCAGTCAACCCATTGGTGGAGTTTTTTTCACTCAATACATTTAAGGTATGTGCTCTCCCTTGTATAACTTTTGGATGGCTGGTTGCCCGAGCAGTGAGCCAGATATAACAAGAGCATGAACTTGTTCTTGTTTCTTTTGTCGAATCTTCATAGTTAGGCATGTTTGGAAGAGGCCGCGTTGCATTTGGTATATCCTTATCTCGGTCACAGAGAACCCTACGACATGTACCACAAATGCCTAATGGGAACTTCGAATTGGTCAATCTAAAATTTTCACTAACGTATTTTTTAATAAGACACTCCAATTTTCCGGTTATATTAAATTCTGAAGGTTTTGACGATCCGAATTTAATCTTTCTCACGCAAGGCGCGCACACTTTAAATCTGTTCTCTTCGTGATTACACTTATGTTGCGGATGACTTATAGAAGACATGATGTGCAATCAAATAGCTTACACCAGAAATATTATCATCGAGAAAAATACTATCTGTTTTTTTTTACACTAATATACAAAACGATAACTTTAGAATACTCTGTTGAACAAGAAATACTAACAATTGCAGTTAAATTTGTTCCAAATTTTCATTTGACAATATTCTAGGCATAGGAGCAGATATGATTTTAATTCCAACTGCATATTGGTGTATGGGTGCCTTCCAAAACAGGTATGCAAGCAGTTTTGGTTGGCATTTTAGTCATACCTATCATTGTTTCAAGACCACTGTGCCTAAAGATTTCGTTAAGATTTCGGGAACTTTGGTTTGCAGGGTATACACATACTATTAGCTCATCTGCAATAAAGTTTTCGCTACTGGGCGAGTATGTATGTAGATTTGAGCGCATTTGCAATTTTAAAATTCCTTAAACGCTGCATGTGCATAAATAATAAATAATTTTTCCCGCCTATACATACATATATGCGCATATCAATTTGCATGTAAACTTACTATGTTTGCAGATGTGTATGCATATATACATATATATGACATTTAAAAACTTAAATCGCCTTGAAAATTGCAATACGCCAATGCAGTTATACTTTTACCAGTCATATATAATAGCTTGCGAAGCAGCTATTTTATTGCATTTCTTGTTGTTGTTATTGTTATTTACCGTTACTAGCGCTGCATTGTGTTGATTGAAATCGGGATTTACGACTTTGGAGTGATACACTTTTTGTTGATTGTTAAGTTGTGAAGCTTTGCAGCAGCGTTTATATCGTCGTCGTCGGGCAAAGGTGGCGTTCTACAAATATATATATATATATATGGATTTTATATGTACATATATAGTAGCGCTTATTGCTTATATTGAGTTACTTACTTATATTTGTATATATCAATGCAACTATTGCATTATAGAATAAATACGGGCCATTTTCATATCGTCATATTGATGCGTTCTGTACAACCAATGAAGCACATAAGCCAATCGGATTGACGTGAACTCAACTGAAAGGTTGGATTTTACTTTGGACCTTAAATATTTCAATAAAATATTTATGTATTTAAAAAGCGTTAAATAAGCATTGCGATGGGACAATCCACTTGTTTACTACGATATTCAAAGGGTTGGTGGGTGGAACTAAAGAGTTTGCATACTAAAACCAAAAATTGCACACATTTTTTGTGAGCAGTACGAACTGAGGTCTTATATTGAAAAGGAGCTCCAGAAAAATTTGTGGTGTACAATTTTTTCCAAAAAAATTTTACCTCGAGCCGGCACAACTAACAAACCTCTTCGCGACATACCAATATTTTTCCCAGGTATGAAGTATAATTTTTTTGTGGCGTGAAAGAGGTAGCATATACAAATGCGGGAAGATCAGATGCGAGAGAAATTAATATACATCCGTAACATTACCGTACACTAATCCACCGGTGTTCGCCAGTAATCTTGTTGAATGCCACCAGACGATCCATCAGCGCACCCGCCTGCGCTAATCAGTAGCCTCATCGCTGTGAAAAGCTACCGAAAGTTCGCTCAGTAGCCTTAGGCTTTTCGAAAGCTACCGGGAAATCCATCTTTTCAAACACCGACGTTCATGTGCACACAATTTCAGTCAAATTTTTTGCATACATTAACAGGAAATCTGTAATACCGACTTTATGATTTCCAGCAGTAATTAAAATTTTTAAATCAGCTAGAATTCCCAATTTTCCTTGAAACTGTGCCATTGAGGTCACTACTCATCTGATGCTGGAGGAGAAAACGGGATGACAACAAAGCCAACCAACATGCCAGTATGGTGTCTTATCTAACAATGTCCTCTAGCTGAGAGTAAAAATTTTCATGCCTTCTCCTCTAATATGCAGCAGTCATTCAGATACTGCTCTTAAAGGGGTTATGAATCTCTTCGATTGATTTTACCCATCGGTCTTTCACTATTAGAACCAGCTCCACGCTTTGCAAGAGCCTTTTCTCATTCATCAACAAGTACTCACTAGAGAGTAAGCCTATCACGGAAGCATGCGTTATTAAGTGGTTCAATAAAAATTTGTAGTTTTTCACAAGAATTAACACACGGATGAGTAGGTTTGCATATTCGAAGGCGCTGAATTGTTGCATTTTAAGGTTGACAACCAGTGGAAAACTCTTAAGAAGGAAGATGAAAATAATTGGCGAAGTGCAAAGACTCGTAAGACTCGGCATATCGGAGGTGGTGAGTAGCGCATTTCAGGGGTTGTTTAAGATACCAACCAAATGCGGTCACGCAGTAATATTCGGCGAAAAAAGAGGTGGACTTAATTGAAAGTTTCGAATTTCAGAACATGCCGGTACATCTGCCATTTTTCCGACCTGGACAACGCGCGCAACTAATTCTTCAGTTCTTGTTTATCCGACCTGAGCTGGGCGAACGTCCTCAAATTTTTGTGCTTTAAGTTAAGGGAGGCAAGGAAACAAATGGGCTTTTTTAGCCTGCGTGTACTCCGTGCTTTGCGCGGTGGCAGCCACTAAAATTTAATTTAACCTAAAAGTTCTTACCAGAGAATCGAAGTTTCCAGTATGGAAGTTTCCATTTGCGCTCCTCTTACTTAACTTAAACTAATATATATATTCTATTAGTAGTTATTTTTTATATAGTTACATAGGTTGAGTTTGCAAATGTTGCTCATCATTTAAGAATTGTTGAAAATGCCACAACATTAAACAGATATTATTTAAATTTCAATAAATCATTAAGCCTGATGTTTCATGCTTGCAAGAAATTACAAGAAACTCGATGTGATAGCGTAGATTCGTTCATATATACATATGCACAAACCATTTTACTGCTTATTCTAAATATTTCAAAACTAAAGTCTTACAATTTGTGCGTGAATGTGAAAAGCAAACCGCATTCAAAGAATATTATTATCGTAACAAGTTGAATGCAATGAAATGAACTTGCAACTGGCGCTTCAAGGCAACTGTCATCTACCAATTTGCCAGCAAATGTTTTCGAAGTCACACACCAAACAAACACACACACATATATATGTATGTACATACGCAATGCATATTAGCAAATTTGGTAAAACTTTCTCTGCATAAGAACATGCTTGTATGAGTGATAGGGCTGGGTGGTCTAAAAATCCGGAATATCCAGATGTCCGAATATCTGATTAAATAATACGAATATGCGGCTAACAAAATGAGTGGATATTGATTGGATATCCGGATATCAGGATAGAAAAATTAGCGATTATTAACCGGATACGAAGAGGATATCCGGCAAACAAAATCGAACGGCTATTAACCGAATGGCTATTCGGATTTTATCCGCATACACGAATACTCGAACAGATGTCCTAGCCCTAATGAGTGATAATTTGCAAGAGTCTGTGTGTTCATGTTTGTTAAAGGCAACTATTAGATTACCAAGTCGTGCGTTTGAATAGAGGGAGAGAGAGCGCGTGAGAGCAATCAATGTGGCAGAAACTTTGAATCGCTGGCTCTATCAGAGATGGAATTTCAAAATTTCAAGATGTGCCTAATGGTCTCCAAAAATAGTGCCGAAAAGAAGATTAAAAAGCCACAAAGTTAAATAACTTTTAAAGCGTTAGCGTTTTAGGACCAATATATTTTTACAAATAATATTTTTAAAATAGACTGAAGTAATATATTAAATAATAATTAATTAAATTATTACAGTACCATAATATATATATAAATTCATAGTAAAATTACACAGCATTCCAATTATGGAGGGGAGATGCACCGAAATATAACTAATCTGACATTTTTACTCATATATGTATGCATCTATATGGGCGAATCCGAGAAATAGTCAACCAAAATCACAAAAAAGGCAGGCAGGCAGGTATTTTTGTAGATTGTGCTCTCCATTCATGAATATTTGCGCAAATCGGTTGACTTTGATGGTCATATCAAAATCGCTTAATTTTTCAGTAACGTACGAATATAAATTTCGAAGGCAAATGCTTAGACGTTAATTCAAATTCAAATTTCCATTATTTTGTTCCCATAAGTACTGCTATGAACCTTCCCTTATACAACAAAACATTTTTAACTTATAATATTTTTGTCGGCAAAATGTTTAAAAGCAACGTCCGAACGTAATTTCCACAACGCTAGGATTCGCCCATATGCGAAATAATGGCAGTGAAACACTTTGACCAGTTTCGCCTATTCTTTCATTGATCATTTTTTGGTTGGTTTTATATAAAAGTCTAAAAGTCGGCATGTTTTTGCAACAACCAGATTTGAGTTCAGAATTTTTAGGGAGATTCCAAGTTTTCGATGATACCGCCAGAAAAAAAAATCAATCGATGGGATTTTGCAGAAACTGGCACTTTTATTTAATGGACTATAAAACTGCAAATTAGAATATTTCTATAAATTCTGAATGAAAAGCTTGCTGTTGCGAAAACTTACTTTTCTTACTGCGTATTCACAATAGAATTCGGCGTTTTGTAAATATTTCTCACGGCACTTATTTTAAAATTTTAGTGCTTTTAATTTTAACATTTTGTAATTATTTAATCTATATTGTGGTATGTGATTTTTTGTTATATGAAGGGGTTAGATTCAAAAAGATTTAAATCGGTCTGACATTGTTTTGAGACAATTAAAGTTAAAGTTGATTACTTATTGAAAATTCTGGGTAAATTCATTTTAAATCGTTATTTCCCGGCCAATAGATGGCACTACAATGTCCGAAATGACTTGGATCTCTTTCTCACCAAATAAACACTATATTTAACTACTTATACAAATATGGGTATAACTTATATTTTCAAAAAATGTCACTTAGACCCTTATGATTCTAAACCCTTAATATATTGGCATTTTATGCTAAATTTCTATATTTTATGATTGTGCCAAAATAGGATGAATTTTGCCAAAAGTGCCTGTGAGAATGTAAGTGCCAAAAATGGCAGTATTGTGCATACTTTTCCATCACTGGACTCTATTCACAACACATGTACAGACACATACTTATGCAGCGACATACATACATACATATATGCATATTTATAAACTTTAATCTTCAAGTGTATTCATTCATCGCACAATCAACATGAATGAATGCCATTTCATTTATAGTACTTTCAATGGCAACCAATTTCTAACGCAGCCACATAAATGACGGCATGTGGTATCCGGCGAGGTCATTGAAATGTCTGCCTACGTCTTTTGTCCCTGTTGCTGCTGCTATCACTCCTGCCTGATACTTCGCCTGGCACTGAAGTGCGCCAAAGTAACCGCAGAAAAGTTGTAAAGTTATGCCATTTAATCAACAGCCAAAGCAGCAACAGTGTGTAGTTAGTTCTAAAGATACAAGTAAAAGTCTGCATTGCTGCAGACACGCCAGCGCAATTTTGTAACGCATTCCCATGCTCAGACAGTCACTCCCACACATTTAAGCAAAGGACTTATGTACATTCACAAATGAATGTGAGTTTAAATAGCTGCATTTGTGGTAATAAGAATCCTAATGTGTGGCTGAGCTGGTTACCGGCTATGTGCTCAGGCATAAGCATTGATGGTTTGCAATTGTTGCATTGTTTGAGTAGCTACTTTTTCGCACATTAAAATGGTGAAGTAATAAGATGCCTCACACTTGATTATAAATATGTACGTCAATAAATCCTTATAATATTCTCAAAAGTAAAAGCAGGCTTAACGTTGATCATAGACAAAATTCCCATAGAATTATTTCTTACTGATTGGTGTAGGGCAATTCGAGGGCGAAGCAGATCTTTAATATGTTAATTTTTTTAAATACTCAGTTCAAGAATGCCTAAAGGGGTTCCAAAGGTTTTATGAAAATAGTCGCTCTGCATTTCGCGAATTGCATGACCGGCTATATGAGTCAACAGTTCAACAGAAATTCGAGGACACTGGTTCGTTACAAAACGAGGTATCACCCGTCCGTTTTCGTACAGGTCGTTAGACCGAAAACATCTGCTGTGGAATAAAGTATGGACCAGGCCGCGACAATCTGAATTCATCGTTGTGACCGGCAACTCTTTCTATTAATAAATGAAAATGAAATGAACCAAAACCCTGCCTCCTAAATATGTTTTCCTCAACACATGATTTGGTTATAGTTACGAGTACATTATTTGGTTATAGTTACCAAATATTGTGTTGAGAGAAATATATTGAATATTGAATATATATATGATTGAAGCTTTGGCTTTAATCCCCAGTTCCTTCTGAATATTCTTTTACATGTATAATAAGCCGTGTAGGCTCTCTCAAACCACCTCTCCATATTTGTCTTTCAGCTCAGCTTGGTAATTAATACGACACCCAAGTATTTAGTCTTGGAGGACAATGTGGCAGACGTTCCATTAAGGGAGGGAATCCTGAAATCCCTATGGATGTGCAATAGGACTGCCAAGAATCTTTCATATTTGGTCGCACGAGTATGCACGGAAAGGGTTCGTCACTCGTCCGCAGAGCCGGCATACGTAGAGAAGTCACTTATACCTTCGACCTTGGCCGGGCATCGGAGGGGACCGTTCACGGCCGGCTATTCAGTATACACCCGCTGACCTTTCAGCCATCGGGACGGGTACCTCAACACCTTGGCTTAGAGTGTTGCTGGTGCGGCTATCTCCACATACCCGGGAAGTTTGCTCACATACCAGTTTGGTTTGTTAGCTTCCCTCCCGATTGCAAAGAATATGAAGCTTTCCTCTTAGTTCATCACGATCTGAAAGTTACCTTTGGGGAATTTCCATGTCATAATTTAAGCCCCTTCGCCACGGCAAGACGACCAGCATTGAAGGAGAAAATAAAGGTTATGGTTGGTTGGTAGACGCGTTGCCTGGGTACATTCCCAGGGCCCAATTAGTGCAGAAAGCACCATTTTGATACGCTTTCTCTCGTCAAACCATTTGGATTTTCCAATGAATCTATTTAGATTAGTAATGGTAAATTTGGAACTTTTCCCAAGATTTTGGATGTAAAAACTCCCAAGTGTGCTGGGCACTCGCAAAGATAGTGAAGGACCGTTTAATTATAACTTTTATTTTTTCGCTCAAAATTAATTATTATTATTGAGTTTTATTTTTTTAGTTAAGAATCATGATTATACTAAAAACTCAAAAGCTATACCATCGTGTGATTTCCGGTGTACCTTTCATCAGCTTTGTTTTGCTTCAGTTTAGGTAGTAGTTTAAGTGAAGTGTTTGTTTGTTGCCCGTGTTGCAAAACGTTTTTTTTTTGTTATGTTTTGTTGCAACAGCAGTGGTTGGCAATGCTGGCGCTGCAATTGTAAAATGCGATGCTTTGCCAGCTTTTTATACGTAAAAATAAAATATTTGCATTTTTCACTACATTACGCTCGACGCACGTCAGCATAGCGCATACAATTAGCGCATGCATACATCGAAATACGTGTGAAAACACACACGTCAACGCATGCATACATATATATGTATACATATTTACTCTTATTCGCATGCACGCTTACACAAGCAATTTACCAAATAAAAGGTGTTAATATTTTCTATGCAACACGAACACCAAATGTGCAAGCTGCGGAAAAAAGTGCACAGGCGACTTTTTTGAGGACGCGCATATAGACTCTCGAGCTTAGCTGTACGCAACATTTTTTTATTTATACACACATACAAATATATTACATGCAGTACCCTGTGGGGAAAATCTCTAGTTCTGAACTGGGGCGCTTCTAGTACATTTAGACCCAGTACTGGTTCGCTATAAATCTCTTTTGCATGCAAGCAACTGGCGAATTTAACATGGCGATGTCCTAGGAAGTGTCAATTGCCGCCTGCTGCATCCCTTTTTCGATAGTTTCGAACTAGTCCTAAATTCTATAGTTTCGAACCAGTTCTGAAATCGACAGGCGAAAGAAAAAAGTATCATGATTTTTCAATCTTTTTAGTTCTTCCATGTGTGCGATTTTAAGTTATCTTGGAAGAAATGTGTTTTCAATTTGAAATTAAATTTGTTTGAATGATTGTAAGAAATGTACGTTTACATACCTTTAGCTGTAGCTGAGTTTGCAGAGGTGCTCGCTGTTATTTCTTAGATTCCAGACGGTCCCAATGTTAACACAAATTTTAGTTTTGTATTACCAAGCTATGAAAAAGCATCTGCGAAACGCAGAATAGAAGCGTATTTGAACGAAAAAGCCGCCGAACACATATCTGTGTAAAGTAAACAAGCCCCCCGCTGCATCCCTTATTCGATAGTTCCGAACTTGTTCTAAATTCGACAAATAAGATCTAGTTCGTTCTGCATCCATTTTTCTATAGTTCCCAACCATTTCTAAACTCGTCACTTTAGATATCGCTTTCTAGTGAAAAAAACTGAAAAAATTAGTCTTTTAAAAGTACCACTTTTCGCTGATTTTGGACTGGTGGGGATCTAGTTCATATCGGACTAGTTCCTTTTGGCGATAAAGACCTAGTACGGAACTAGAAATTTGATTCACTAGTCCGCGGTGTCCCTGCAGGGGTATTATTTGGATACATTGACTGTATGTATGTACATGGCCGCACATACACGTTTACTAACACACACACACATGCTATTCAAAGTCCTTGCACTCAATTTTGTAGTTGTTGAATGCTTAATGGAAAACATTTAATACTCTTTAAATTAATTTTTTTTTTTTAATTGTAAATTTAGTAAATACGTTTTATTGAGTGGCCAGCAAATAAATTTAATAAAATACCTAACTAAATTAACATTTTCAATCAAACGTATTAAAATGTGTATATACTATATACACATATATTGGTTAAAAAAAATTATAGAAAATACGGCATTGATTATGTATGCATGTAAATACATATGTTGTTTTCGAGGAAGCAAGGAGGAAATGTGTTATTTAATATTTTGGTCATGGAGGCGAATCAAATTGTTAAAGTATGCCCAAGTGATGGACAAAATAGTTTTTACAAAATACTAACAGCCGATTTCACCAGCAATTTAAATGGAAAATGATTTTTTATTTTATTTCAATTTACATATAAAATTCAAAAATTTAAATTAATTTTTAAATTAAATTGCTTTTGTGAAATTCTAATCTCTAAAAATGGTTCTTCTGCACGCGGTCCTTCCATTTTGTTCGTTGGTACCCTTGATTTGATTGACCAAGCCAGCACAACCGCTATACGTTAATGCGCTTTACTACGTTCATTTCGTAAAAAAGCTCATGGTTCGTCATTACAGTTACTCCGGCACCTGTCGTCCATACAAACAGGGTCATAGATTTTGCGTGAAAAACTTTCCTCCAAAGGTCCCCAAAGCCTACTGATCTTTTTTCGATATCGTCTATTTTACCGCACCATATAAATGTCCTTGAATCACAAGAAACTTGTAGAGCGTAATATTTGTTCATCAGGAGAGGGTTCTGCTTTTAACTTGCCTACCGATCCTAAGGTACTACCTGTTGGCAAGGGTGTTCTTCGCTTAATATTCGTTCTGAGATTATTGGTGGTGTCTATTTTGGATACGAGGCGGACAGGGTCCTACACCACTTCGAAGTTATAATTGGCAAAAGTGACGTGTGTCCCAAAACTCGAGACATTTTATGTGTTATGTAGTTTGTCTCGTCCTCTCTCAGCTCGCCTAGCGCTCTTTCCATTATTTTTCTTAGCTGGAAAATGCTGCGCTGTATACGCTAGCAACATAGTTCTTTTGATTTATATAGTGCTGTTTTGATAACTTTCATACATTCACTGAAAATGCAGGGAACTGCTATTTCGCCGGCTGTTAGCTGCTCAAACGGTATTCTGTCGACATTGGGGACCTTATTGTTTTTAAAGGCGATTTATTGCTATGCTTACCTCATCTTGCAAAAAATTCCATATCTCTATACCATTTCAACACCTGGATAGATATATTGGCCATCTCTTGGTCCTACTTATACCAAAATACAAAAAGCACACAGCATAAGTGGTAGTAAAATGCGATATGCGGATAATAGTCGATATAGAAACGAATTTACGGTGCACTAGAAATGGGCTGCATTGGTTTAGTCACGACTAACAAAGGAAAATTGGTGGAATGCTAAGCGGTAGTGCTGGGAGAATCGGTGCATACCAGTACGGTAGAAGGTTAAGGGGTTTTAGTCTCACTCTGAGTAAATTTTTCTACAAATATTTTTCCTACCATCAACAGTTCTTAGAAATAAGTGGTGGATAAATAATAAACAACTAATTTCCATAGTGACAATCACCTTGCCAACAAGCACACCCATAAACTGTTTACTTTGCAAACAAAACTTTTTGAAATGCGCCAATTTTAAATGGCTTAGTACCGTAGTGCCGTAGTCAACCCTGAGCAATGAAGCATATCAGTCAGCTCGAAAATTTTGTGCATCCGCCCTTAGAAGGCAAGGAAGTGAAGAATATCCTTCTGTCTGCTGTATATAATGACGCATCCGCGAAATTGCGCATCTATCAGCGTAGTCAAATGATAAATGCTACACGCTTCATGCCTAAAAAGCCTGTAACCAAATGTCATCAGAGCTCACGCCGCAGCTCTACAAAAGTGACCAGCCAAGCTATTTACGGCGAAGAAAATGTGCCTAACGAAAGAATACTAAACGAAATAAAACTCGATCAGGAGTTGACATTGCTTCGTAAAATTTATGCCATAGCGCTCTCTGAACTCGACTACTCCTCGGAGAGCACTACTGACGCTACGGAAACGCAAACGGAAACGGAAACGGATGCGCCGAAGGCGAGCAGACCACATGCCCAATTATACGCTGCTATTGAAGCACAACGGCCAGACAAGAACGAGGTAGAGCAAGCGCTAAGTACGCTAGAAGCCAACAAAGCAACACTCAAAGCGTTGAAATCGCAATTGGCTGAGGAGCATAAAGCGGCGGAGGATAAACTGGCCGAACAAGACGAGTGCATTGCTACGCTGCGTCATAATTTACGTAATGTGCGTCTACTCAACGATCTGGAGTTGCGTTTGGTACAACGTTGGGAGGAGAACCGCTACACACAAGCGAGCATTGTGGGAGCGAATGAGGAACGGACATTGCAGCAGCAAATTGACGGATTGCGCCAACGTATGGCTGACGAGGAGCGCATCATTGCCGCAGTGGATAGGTTTAGTGTGAAACAGTTTGCTGAATTGAATGCGAGTATTGTCGCTTGGCAAACGAAGTATGCGCGTGTGTGGGAGATCAAATGCGACGAGATACAAGCAAAAGAACGTCAAATACAGCAACTACAAAAGTCGTTCGAACGCCACCGGGAGACTTATGCCGCGCGTAAGCAATTTGTGCACGACTATTTGTCTGAAAAGGAAGTGGAGCGGCAGTTGTACGAGCAACAAATCTATCGTGTGCAATGCGCTGTACGGATACAGGCGTGGTGGCGTGGTTTGATGGTGCGTCGCGGTCTGGGGCCGTTCAAGAAAAAATCGAAAAAGGGCAAGAAGGGAAAGGGCAAAGCTAAGTAATGCTGTAGCTAAATGGGATATAAAGAAATTATTAACATTTCTGAAAAAATATAAAAACAGTTTAATTTTATAAGAAAACGTTTTTAAATGTTGGTAGTGTGTAACTACTTAAATACACTTTTGTATTCATTTTGCTATGTATACATCTAACGTACGTCTAACTTTTAATAAAATAATGAGTATAAAGCTGTAGTGCAATTTTTAAAGAGCATAAATAGGATTAACCGATTTAGCTTCAATTGAATAAATAGATATCCCTATAAGGGCTACCTACAGATATGCGTGAATTAAAATAAAATAATAGGGTAAAAATAAATGACTTTATAACCTTTTTGAAAACAAGAATGAATATAACACAATCTATATCTATTTATATAACAAAACCGTTAATGCTTTTGTGCGCGCATCACATTAAAACTACTTAACTCATTTAAACGAATTTTTTAAGGATAGTAGGAAAGTACACAGAGAAGGTTTTCTGTATATACATTTTATTGCAATAGGTCAGATCTGTTGAAAATTAGAGGACATTATATCTCATTTGTTCGCCAGGCAAAAACTCGAAAGCGGCTTGAGCGGTTTGAATACTATTTTTATGATTAAATGGGCTAGAAAGTAGAAAATAATATTTTCTATACCCATAGAAATTTTCTCGAAAAGTTTTGAATTTAAATACACATGTATATACACTTTCAGTACGCCCACGTGTACAGACAGATATGTATGTATTACTATTTGGGTCTTTACTTTTGCCTGCTATTATTAGCACATTCAAGTATTCTCAATTTACTACTCTATATATATATATGTACATTATACATATGTATGTAAGTATATCATGTCAAGTATCACTTTGCCAATTGGCAATTTTCTTTACAAATGTCGTTGATTGGCATGAAATTCGAGTGTAAATTATCCAGAGCCATATGAAGTTGTGCGCTGAAAGTATAAAAAAGTGACAAATGCGGTGGAAAAAAACCGTAAGAATAAAACGAGAAATGAAACGATGAGAATTTTTATACACAGATAGAAAGAAATGTATGTATGTAGAATAAAAAAAGTAGCAAATCTTCATTTGACATATTCAACACGACTAGAATTCCAGATTCATTTAACATCGCCTTTTTTACTTATGTACATACTAGGGATATTTCGAATGTAATATTTTTCACATTCGCGAATGCAAATTTTACGAATGCGAATGCGAATGTTAGGAATAACATTAAAAAAGCTATAATCAATTTAAGTCATCATTTTTATTACTTAAAAATTTTTATAAATTATTGAACCATTGAACGAGTGCTTAACCTATACAGTGTTTTAGTTTAGGAGTAAAAATTCAAAAGGGACATATTATATTTAAAAAAAAAAGTCGTTTAGCACTGAACAATTGCTCACTCGGAACGCTGGCGGCTGAAGCGCTCAAATATTTGCGGGCCAGATCTGTAAATTTGTCGTATTTTAGTTTACTTTTCCACCAATAGAGCGGATTTTCACCGAGATGAGCTCGTTTTTCTTTAAGATAGGCCTTTAATTGAGCTTTAAATTCACATGTTTTTTAATGTCTACAGATTCTACACACGAGCCTTCGTTTTCGCTGGAGGAATCTAAAATTATTTCTAGATTTATTCTTTCATAACGAATGCGAATGGAAATATTCGCAACATCCCTGTTACATACATATATGAGAAGCATTGAAACTGAACAAACAATGTCTATCTACGGCATGTAATTGAAATTACTTTTTTATTTGTAGCATACTTACATATGTATTTTATCTGTCTTCTTACAAACTCACTGCACATAAAAAAAAAAAAAAATCGGTGTTGTGTTTCCATTGGAATTATAAAATCTATAATATTTAACGACAGCCACCAAAATATTTCGGAAAAATATTAAGATTTACGTGAGCTGGACCGATTTGAAAATACCTCCAAAAATGGAGAGCAGCATCCTAATTTGTGGTTCCAACAAGATGAAGGGACTGCGCACACTGCTAGGCAAACTATGCATCCATGAACTATGGATGGTAGGTATTATTTTGCAGACCATGTACTATCAAAATAATAATGGTTAAGGCTGAAAATTAGTGAGTGCAGCACCAGTATATCCCTCTTAAAGCCGCCGCTGTGGAGAGTTATAAAAAAAATTTCTAATGTATGGAAAGTTTCTCTTATCTTTGGCTTTTAGCTTTTGGTAAAAAAGCTTTGTAAATAAATACAGTAATGATTTATGGCAAAGTCGATTAATTCAGCTGAGTACCCCTAAGCTACCTATCTATGTATGTATACAATTATAGTGAACAACTCTGAATCGATACCAAAGACGGCAAAGTTATCAAAAAGAAAAACTCTGAAAGGGTAAAGCTGCTATTTATGTACATTTGAATAATGTATGCAAGTTGAATGTGTATGTGTTTTGTTTTTTCCAAAACAAATACCAATGAAAGAATTTATATGCGCAATTGAGAATCAATTCAAACTTGATTTATAACCCTCGCCAACACCACTGGCAAACCTCAACCGAATACTTGTCAAAACTTTTCAAACCACACACAGGAAATACATAAACATTCATACCTAGTACATATGTATGTATGTATATCCCTAAGCCCACAAAGTATGTTAACTGCTTCCTTCTGCATTTTATTTTCACAACAACCAACTTTTTTGTGATAGATCTGGATTATTATGCTTCAAATTGAGTTATCAAGTTTATTTTTGTTTTTGTGTGGATATATACATACATCCATACTATGTATGTACATACGCGCAAAGAAATTATCCTAAAAGTGTATACAGTCCCAGCTAGTTGATCAGCTAAAGGACTTCTTTTTAGATTTGCGGAGTATTTTATTTGCTCTAGCATCATATGTTATTTATATTCATATGAAGCTACTTAGATTTGTATGTACATGCGTTTTTGTTCTTGTTTTTATGCAGCCCACTTGTTTTTACGAAATTGAATTCATACATGCATAAAACATAACATAAAATTGTCAAACCCATTTCATGTCAACGAAATTAATTCGAGCGAAGCGGTATGAAAACCGAAAAATATTGAAAACTGAAATTGTGTATCTGCATATTTTAGTGCAATAAAAAATCTTGTAGGATATGTGGAAATCATCCGCAATCAGCTTAAGATTTATGTACATATGTATGTACGTGTTTATGTATGCATGCGAATGCGGTCGGAGAGTTAAAAATAAATATTACGCATTTACGTATTCGTATAAGAATAAACTTAAACAGCCCTGGATAGTATTGGTCAAATTAATCCCCAACCCTTTCAAAGATTAAAGAATTCCCTGCATGTTTTAATGTATAATAGCTTAGCAGCTATACACTATCAAATCAGCTTCAAATTTTCAAATATTTTTCTGCTTTTAATAGACAAAATTGCTGAAAATTGATTTTAATCAACATTGTTGTTGTGGAATTCCTTTTATTTCTTCAAAGTTTTCGGGAAAAAAGGCTACAAATGTAGACTATGAAGGGTGAGCTACCAAGGGGGTTAAAGTAGTGGCATATGCTGACGATGTAGTGATAGCAGGCCCTTTCCTTTCAACTGTAAGTGAAATCTTAGAAGGGGCACTGGGTAAACTACTATCGCATACTATGCTTGTCTTCAGTAGAAACTGAGAATTAAAGCCGAAATTTGTGATGTGGATGTACATCGCTATCATACGGCGCCCTAGTTTGGTGGTCAGCTCTTAAGGATTTATGTATAGACGACACATATTTAGATGTGGATTTTAACAAATTTTTGTACATACAGTACAAGCCGCTGAAGTACTTAGTCTTAGGCGGGTTGGGTACTTAAAAGAATCCGCTTAAGTACCTCGATGCGGGTATTAAAGCGAACATATTTATTGATGTAGTTACATCTTCTTGTTAACTTACATAAGTAAATTCTTGAATAAAACATGAACATTTAATGAAGGTTACGTAGTTATAAACCAAAATCGTAGCATTATTAAATAGATAAAGCAATATTATGTAATTTTTACAAGTATTCCATTCTTTACATTTTAATTAGTTTTTACAAGAATTCAATTCTTCACACCATGCCACAGTCAATTTTACACATAAAAAATTTTATTCATTCGCGAAACCATGGGCCACATATAGTAAAACTGCATTTTTTAGTTTTTCTCTCTGATGTCATGATTTTTTTTTGAAGGACTTTGAAATTAGAAAAATATAATTATTTCAATATATTATTAAAAAAATTCAGTGCAATGTCGAACATTATGACTATCAAACCAAAAAGAAAATTCTGTAGAATTAAGGCCGATTAAATTTGTTGGTGCATATGCACGATTAGATTTAGAAAATGTCCTTTACATTTTATCATTAAATATCCTTGAAATTTTACAACAAATATTTTCGTAAAAATTATATGTTAAGGATTAATATGCACTCGACCACATCCTCGAACTTCGCACTTCTAACTTTATTCGCTTAAAAAATAAAACTAATTAAAGGACATTTACAATACCTATTCGTCCTTGTGAACCAACAAATTTTAATTTTTTTAAATTCTACATAGTTTTGTATTTCGTTTGGTGCCCATACTGTTTTTCTACATTGGAATGCATTTTTTAAATAATTTTTGGAACTAATTATATCTTCGAGACTGCAAAGTCCTTTTACAAAGAGAGAAAAACTAAAAATACCACAGTTTCGTGAGTATACTCATTGCTTCGTGTGTTTCGAAATTTGTTGCTTTTGTCGCATGGTGTTATACTTACTTACACTTATGTTTATTTTTTTATAACAACACAATTTATTCCCTAACAAATACCATATAAATCTAAGCTTAAAATTTTGCAGAACACTGAAAAAAAAATTCATCAAATTTTCATAAAAATTCCAAACTGTTTTGGGTACACAGCTTTATAGTTTTAATGCAATAATGTGCAAGTTTCAAGTGGCTAAAAATTGCCGTGGATATTTAAGCATTTCTTATGTCTAAATTAGGGCTGTTCAGGATGTTGTGGAAATCGTCTTGGATTTCCAGTTGGAATTGCCTTTGCAATTTTTTTTTGTTGCCATGGCAACCCTACGCAATTTATTGTTGTGAATTAACAAATGCAACGAATATGCAAATGCAAGATCGTATGCACAAGATACCGAACAGCCCTGTTATGTTTATTCGTTATATGAAAGTAAATGCAACAAAAAATAAATAAATAACAAATATTTTCAGAAATTTTAAAAGAGCACTTAAAAGGGGAAAACTATAAGTAAAATGGTAAATAAGGTACGGATATTTTAGGTACTTAGGCGGATCGTATAAATAAGAGGGGAGGTACTTAAGAGAGGGATTTTCTTCAGATGACATTCAAAAATTCACGGTGCCCGAAAATGTTGGAAACTTAAGCGGGTTAGATACTTAAGCCGGGGAGTACTTAAGCAGGATTTACTGTAGATACATTCACACACTTTTATGCATATAGCACTTAGAGCGCTCGCTTCTCGCTCGCTCTTCGTGCCTAGCCGACTGATTATTCAGACAGCTGCTCGTCTCATCAATGTGAGTGAGGCAATATACATCAGCCTCACTCAGTTAATACGAACGCGCAAAAACCAACTGCGCTCACTCGTTTGCTGAGTAAGTCAAACTTCTCAGGGCTCACGCTCATTGTTGCTATGAATGCGAATGAACGAGCAGGAGTTTCCTTACGCACTCGCGCGAACTTCGAGTATTTGCCTACCCTGTTTGGTACATAAACTAACAACACAATTGATTAGGCGCCTTAGGAACATTTAAAATTTAAATTAACTGAACAAATATTGCAAGCTTCAGTTACCATGGCAACAGTCACTTTTTATAAAAAAATCACCAATATTTTTAGTCGGCTTCAAAGGGATTCAGTAGTGCATTTCAAGATCATTGAGCGCCCTGTATTGGTTAGAGTAGAAATTTGCATGTTGATATAGATATCACAAATCCCAAATGGAAAAACTGAAGGGGTGCTGTGTTTTCTACGATGACATTTTTTTCCTTAAACAAAACTTGGACCACTTATATGCATATGTACACATTTAGTAAAGAGCATGCGGAAATCTACCACACACACGCACATCTATGATTACATATATGCGATATTATATATGAAATATTTACGCATACATGAAAACCTTTTAATTAATGCAAAGGAGTTGAAAGAGCTTCCGGATGATATTCATATGAAAATTTACGCGAACCTTCATTTGCTGTTGTTTGATGCTGATGCGCTGCTACGCAAAGTAACGCATCAAAATAAAACTTCGACTAAAAAAGCGAAATGCATATATATACTCATTAGCGCACACAAGGGATGGGTTTTGGGTTCAAACCCCCCCTAAAGCTAATAACCTGAAATACAAACTGTGTCCTAAAGCCAGCTCTCAAGAAAAATCACAAGAAATATTTTTTATTATAAAGCACTTTGCTTTTGCTGTAAATTTTCTTAAAGAAATAAATATACGAGCCTTTTTTTCTTGAGAGATGCAAATTGATTTAAGAAATTTTGATAGAAGAAAATTCCTATTCCATTTCTTGTGCGCCATTTTATATGAATTTTTTCGTTTTTTTTTTTGAGAGCTCTTAAAAGTGTAACTGCGAATGAAACCTGAAAATATGCAATGCATACTCACTTACTGAGCCTCAAAGAGTTTACAACTGATATGTCCTTAACAAGGATTCGAAGATTTAATTTGCCCACTTCGAATTCGTTCCACCAAAATTGCCTACATAACAAAAATTCAAGTTCATTTAATTTTCTCGGTATTCGAATATTAAAAAAATTAGGCAATCGTAAAAAATCACCATCTCATTCGAAAACCAGAAACCAGATTTCCAGGAAAATGAACATTAAAACTATTTTTTTTTTTTTAATTTTTTATTACTTTTGCAAGTTGAGCGCATCTTGTGTTTATAGAACACAAGTAATTTCAAATTGTCGGCCGCTGTGGTGTAGTGGTAAGCAGTGCGCGCTTCCACTCCACAATGCCTGGGTTCAAGCCCTAGTCAAAGCAACATCAAAAAAATATAGAAAACGGTTTTTTTTCTTAACAGCGGTCATCCCTCGGCAGGCAATGGCAAACCTCCGAGTGTATTTCTGCCATGAAAAACAGCTTCTCATAAAAATACAATCGCCGTTCGGAGTAGGCGTAAAACTGTAGGTCCCTCCGCTTTGTGCGACAACATCAAGGCGCACGCCACAAATCGGAGGAGAAGCTCGGCCAAATACTAACATATGTGTAAGCGCCAATCTATTATTATTATTAATTTCAAATTACGGGAAGACCCTTGAGGTACCATCTTTCCGATAAAAAAAAAGAATTATTGAAATCGGTTCACGTGGTCCAAAGTTATGCGTTAGCATACTATTCCGACGAATTGATAACCTACCCCTTTTTCGAAGTCGGTTACAAATGTTTGAGTTTTTTGCTAATTTTATGTAAATAAATTCAATTTATGAAACTTCAAAAAGTTTATTTATTTATTACATACTGTACATACAACTTGCATAAATGTACTTTAATGATCATTTTATCTGAAGCGAATTTTCAGAAGTATAAACCCCTCCCAAAATATATTCCTGGGTGCACCCCTGTATATACTATATATTTTCTGCATATAGTTACATACAGCATGGCATTAGCCGTCTCACAGCGGTTGCGCCAGCTAAATGCGTGTAAATTCCTAACGAAAATATTTTAATTTGTCACTTACGTGCATAAGCTGTGCAGGCGTAACTAAGCCAGATATGAATAAGTGTGTATGTAACTATGTGGCAGTGAGGCAGCAGTGAAGGCGGGTGCATTAAGTCCAATGCAATAAGACTAGAACTAGAACTACGGCAAGGTTGCATGCGCATGTCTGTGTGGGCGCTTGAGTGCTGGTGCGTGAATTTATGAGACGCATAATCATATTAGACGCCCGCGCTTCTCACATGCTGTATATGTGCATGTGGCACATACACAGACAGACATATACTCATGTGCGGGTTTTATTTTTATTTGCCATAATAAAACCCACCATTTGCAAAATTAGGCCAAATGCGGTAACTAATGCCGCCGCCGCCGCCACTGCGGCTGTCACTGTCACCGTCGCTGTCACTTTGTTTCTGTTGTTGCATCGGTTGCCTTGTTTCGGCCGTATCTACGTCTGACAGTTATTTATTCTGCACGCGAATATTAAGCCACTGCTGCACTGACTGTTGTTTACTTTTATCGCTGCATGTTATTTAATTTTCATGAAAGGGTTTTGTGGTTCAGCAATAATGTTTATTATTTTTGCAGCTATACATCGAAGCAAACACGTTCATATATTTATTAAAGTGACCCACGGAAATAAATGTTGGGGACGCATATATTAAAATTTTGAAAATTTAATGACTGTAACTTTTATATGTTATCTAAGTTCAGTTGCAATCGAGACCTTGGCCGCATTTAAAAGATCTGCATAAATTGTGTTTTTTCGAAAAAATTTTTTTGTCAAAATAATTTTTTTTCGATAAGAATCAGTAGATGATATAACAATTTAAACTCGCGTGATATGAATAAAATGAAAAAAATAAAAAAAGTATTTCAGCCAAATATTACAAATTTTTTATTCCAGGCGTCATGCAAAAGATTATCCGCTATAAATTTTGACTGCTTTTAAATAATATTATTAAGAAGCTCGACAGTTTTAGAAGTATTTCATAAAGCAAAGTTTTTTATTTCTTTTTCTAAATAATTCTTATTCCTTCATATATTTAATAAAAAAAAATTACGTGGTGATATCCAAAAATTTTTTAGCATAAGATTTTTTTTTACATTTTTCGATTGCAGCTAAAAAACAATTTTTAAATTTTTTTAAGACAAATTTTCATTAGTGGTTAGGAAAATAGGAAAAGCATTTTTTTTGATTCCTTTTTATGTAAGCAATATATATTCCAAATATGAACCAGATATCGGACTTTGAACACGGGGTTTTCAAATATGTCGACACCTGCACAACCTTTCCATTATATTTTCATCGGGTACCGAGCTTAGTATGAAGTTTCAAGTACATAAATAACTCATCGGAAAGTTAGTTAAAAATTTAATCCAATAAAAAAAGTTGAATGCTTTTTAAATCTTATGATAAAATTTTAAATCTGAAACAAATTGTTCGTGCTATTTTCAGTGAGGTAAAGTTTCCGAATTACCTTGAATTGAATAGATATTTTCACAACTTTAATTTTATAATTTGCTTTAAAAAATGAATCGTTTTTTGTTTTGTAGGAAAGGTGAGGCAATCTAATATATATACTTACTTTCTTGGTTGCATATACATTTTTATGCAATGATATTTAGGCGTTTATAGATTTTATATGTATGTACACATGTATGTATGTATATCCAAATAATTTTTATACTTTATTTCTCTACTGCATATTTTTTGCCCAACAAAATATACTACAGCGGATATAAAGTATTTCCTGTGCGTAAACCGTACCCTTTTACATACATGCCAAATAATATAAAATAATTTATTCGCGCTTTGGTGATGAGATTGAGTAATAGCTGCAGGTATTTTGAGGCAAATAAAAATATATTTAAAAAGTTTCCCAAGCTATTGCAATAAAATGTCATCAAATGTGTAAGTTCTAAATATAGATCAACCTATATGCATAAAATATGAACACATGAGCATGAAACATAAGTAACACAAAAAGAGATGTGAATAAATAGGTAATGTTTCTTTGCTTTTTATAAGCAACATGGGCAACATCACCACATTTATGTTAGTACCAACCAAAAAAGAACAAATAATATTAAAAAGGGTTGAAGACCTTCGTTAAACTGGAAAATTTTATTTAGGCGAAAAAGTACCGAAATTACTAATTTTTACATTTTCATTCAAAAAAATCACAATTGTGTTTTTTAATAACTTTAGGAAGCTTTTAGATAGAGTGTTCGTATAAGAGGTAATGAAACTTGACACCAAATACAACATTTCTCTGAAGTTTGAAAAGTGTGCTATCAGCTAATTTATTATTTTTGAAATTTAACAATTTGTTCATTTAAAAGTTTAAAATCCTTCAAAATGTTGACACTAAACGGCAAAAATGTTCCTTTTTCCAAAGCGAAAAAATCTAGAGTAATAAAACTAGTGTGACACCAAATGGACAAGAATTACATTGATTATAAGATGAAAGTGATTTGCGAAAGAAAAATTCCTATTTTACAGCTTTTATTGGCACACTCGAAATTCATTCGAAAATTGTTATATACATGAAGAAAGTAATATATATATATATGCATAAGGAATACTGCGTAAAAACTACCTCGTCAATAACTATTTAATTACTTTTAAATAAAATGACTTTTAAGTTAAGGCGTGCGGGTAATACTGTTAGCTGGATGTGTATGGTGCTACGAGGCGTATACGTTACATACACAACTACGGGTATAGTACACGAGTTATTGTTTTGACTTTTTTCGTATATTGGCATTTCCAACGGTCCCGAAACGTACGTTCGTACGCTTTTGAAATTCAAAACACAAGGAAAACAAAAATGTTTATAATTTTTTTTTTATGTTTCGATAGCATTTTGCTTCGGCATTCATTTTTTTCAATATGTTAGCAATAAACATGCGGTCGCGAAAGTACGAATAATGAAAGTCGCTTTTGGCTGCAAATTGAAAGATGCAAGAAACTGCGAAACGGAACAGAATATCCTAAATCTTAATTTTAATTTAAAGCGGAATCAAGGAACTTCTCCTAATTGCGCGTTGCAATATCTCTATTAGTTCTTTATTTATTTGCTTAAGTATCGATCGCGAATGTACGATTTTTCCATCATTTTTATACCTTTCATGAACATGAAATGGTATTACAAATTTGGTCCGATGTTTGTAAGTATCAGAAAAAGAAAATATAGACACACATAAGTGTTTGCCAAAATGATCAGAACGTCGAGCTAAGTCGATTTAGCTAAGTCAATCTGTCTGTTTGTTTGAACGCAATTTAGTCCCTCAGTTTTCGAGATATCCAACTGAAATTTGGTAAGCGAGTGTATGTTTACAATGTTTTAATCGTTTGTCAGAACCGTCAGAATCGGATTACTATAACTTATAGCTCCCATACGTACCTCTAACCACTCACCCACAGTGCTCACCGGTTTTAGTTTACAATAGAGGGCTGCAAATATCCGGTGAAGATGATAGCGATGCTCCCCTAATCTACTAATTTTCCAAATACGTCCACCACATCGTAACTTCTTAGACAATTACTGAACGAATGACTAGGTGGGTGTATGTATACCCACTGTGCTATATTTGGTTTAAGTCTTCATGTTTTACCTTACCTTGGCGGACTTGCATGGAATTTTCTTTTCGAACTTTCTTCAGAGTTTTAATGTTTCTTGCAGCTGTCGCATAAACCCTTAGACAAGTGAATAAAGTCTTGTCAGGAGGTGAAACTTCTGGAGTGTCTTGAAAAACCCCTAAGAATACTGCTTTGTAAGTTAGAATTTCATCAAATTTAGTAACGATACAGTGGAGCACTGTATCTATAGACGTTCATTTGGATAGGCGTGTGGGGCATATCGAGTAGTCCTACCATTTTTTCAGATCCCTTGATCAATATTAACCTTATACTTAGATGGTTCTTTGTAATGAACATAAAATTTAAGATGATTAAGATAAGAATTCTTCAGGTGTTTTTGCTTCGTTGCCACGTCTAACTAAAAGGTATGAAAATTACTTTACAACCATCATTAGAGGTGAGCGCTAGGTGTGGCCCAGGTTTTTGTTTTAATCCAGACAACATTCACTCAGTTTTTTCCTGATAAGCAGCGGGGTGTGAATACCTACATTGAGGGCCAAATTCACAGTGCGTAGTTAACTCAGAATCGGCAGTTAACTACAAATTTTCAGTACAAATTGATTGTGTGATCAATTTCCACCTACCGCCCCCCGAAAAAAGTTTGACTACTATTGCAATTAATAAAATATATTTCCCACATTTTAAATGTAAGCTATAATGAAAATTGCATAAGCACTTCTGTTAAGCTTGTTAAACAATAAAATGACTGACAATAAGCCAGACGCATTAGGGTTAGGAAGATTACGTATACGCCAAGTCCCAAATGCGAATGTTTTATGTAGTACATACATTCATATATAGTTACATACATATGTACATATGTACTTAGTGCAAAACTACACATAAAAGTGAATTTTGTACACACAGCCCTACACATTTGATTCCAGTCGCATTTGCATGAATATTTCATACATTTTGCAATGCATTTGTTGTTTGCTTTAACCAAATACATATTTCAACTGCGGTTTTTTTTTTGCATTTCATTTGGCAGAATGTGAAACATATGTTGCTCATGAAAAATTAACATTATTTTGTGGCTAACGCTTGTGGCGTCTGTAACAATTTTATAATTAGTTTGATTTTGTTAGTTAATGACCGGCTTTTTTTGGCTTTTTTTTGTTTGTTGTTTGTTTTCATTTGCTCACTAAAATATTTATGTTTTTACAACTGCTATTGTTGTTTATTGCCCTTTTACAGCTGTATGTGATGTCCCGCAAGCAAAGCTGTCATTGGCTTTCCTATTAAGCCTAACTAGTTGCTCGTAATCCGTTTTTTTTTTGACTGCAATCCGCTGGTGTTTTTCTATTCGAAAAAAAAAATTTTATTATTTGTCGCAACAAATTACTGCGTTATTATTGTAATTAATGATGTCAACGCCATGTGTTTGCATTAATTTCATGGCGCGTGCAAATTTACTGTCAACAAATGTTGATTTCGGATTTTTCTATGCAGGTTAGGTATTTGAGCCAAATATTCCATTTGTTGTTACTAAATGTTTGGTTTTATAATACCAAGAATATAATATTTATTACTTAATCAACGTGAACTTAGACTATTGTGACTTTTAAATTGTCGTAACAAACAAACAAAACAAAAGCAAATTGGAATAGTTTTTAACCGTAAATTTAATGCTAAATAAATGAAGTAAATGTATAAATTTTTAAACAACTTTTAACAAATTATCTACGTATTACGGTATTATTGTGTTAATAAAATGGTTTTTTAAGTGAAATGAAAATGAAATAGCTTTAAGGATACATTTCAGACAAGAAATATTGTCCTCGAATTTTCCTTTAAGTATACGATTTTTATTGATATGATGATATGATGAGCTGCTGTATTCTTCTTCTTCTTATTTGCCGCTGTAATCGGCTAACCGGATTTGGGCCGAGATGAACAAAGCACGCCAGGCATTTCTCTTCTGTGCCAACTGACGCCAATTGTAAATGCCAAGTGAAGTGGTCTTTCGATCCCGGTGCGGGCCTCCCTCTTCCTCTGCTACCTTCAGCAGGTTTCGAGTTGAATACTTTCAAATCTGGAGCTTTGGTGTCCATACGAACGACATGCCCAGGACAGCGGAGCCCTTGTATTTGAATTCCTTGCACTACTTATGTCTGTGTCGTTGTAAAGCTCATACAGCTCATCGCTTCATCGTCTAACGTACTCGCCATCGCCAACGCGTAAAGCATCGGAATTGAGGTCACAAAATACTCGTAAGTGTGTACAAGAACCGCATATAGAGGGGCAAGTGAGCGAAGTATTGAGAAAATTCGCTTTATGATGTTCACTGCGGTTAACAAAAATAATCAGTGACGAAGTCTTCAAAGTGCTTCTTGCCGTGCTCCGAACATTTAATTTCCTCTTCCAAGAATTTCAACTAGCAGGAAAAAGGCACTTTCCTAATCAATGATCCATATATTGGAGATACATTCCCTTAAGCAGTAGTTCCTAAAACATTTGCCGCTGTCGTAGTCGAAAGAACGAGTCTCATTCGGGGTTTAATTTTAATTTTACTTGCTGCTTTGTTTTACTTGGTGGATCCTTAATTCCGGAACCAGTTATGTGCTATATATTTTTTATACTTTACACGTTTATATAGCTACCATAATTTAAGAGCGAATGATGAGGTACATAAATGCTCAGCAATTCAGTAAAATTAAAAACAAAAAAAAAAACACTTTGCAAAAAAGCACTTATCCCGATAAAATGGTGAAGCTGGAACAAAAAATTACCTTGTGTATAGAAATAAATCTCATAACCAAGGGTTTCTAAAATTGGCATGGCGAAAGTACACAATACACTAATTATGTCAAATAACATCTAAAAAACGACCAGTTCCACTTCAAAATACCCTGTCAATTACAATCAGCACTAATTTCATTTCGCAAAGTGTTGATGATAATGGCTGCAAAAGATAAACGTAATTACAATCTTCACGATTCAACACATAACTCATTCCCCTCATTCCATGGCAAAAAGAACGAACAGCAGCAAGCAATCAGGGCGTGTCAAGCCAACCTACAGCAAAACCAAGTTAGGCCAGTTCAGGTAACAAAAAGTCAAACAGACTCTAAGTGGCAACATTATTGCAGGCAAATTAGCTGCCGTCATCGCCTCGGTAGCCAAGTCGCCGCTGCCCAAGTACTTTCTCAACAAAATTTGCAACTTGAAATTAAATTCAAATTTTTAGAGAACACTTGGCTGGCAGTTTCAAGCTAAGAATCTGTGGGAAAGGTCGCACATTGAATGTTGAGGGTGTGTGTGTGTGCGTGTGTGTGTGGGTGAGACTGTGAAATCACCTAACGCAAATGCAAATGCTGGCTATGACTACCGCTGCATACAGAAAAGAATGTCTCTTCGTGTACACTTTGCTGCCAAACTTACATTTACGCAGTCTCTTTTGTTTTAATTGCACGAAACAACTCGTTCGTCTGCAGTTTTCTCGAAATATGCTAAAACATTGCACTGCAGTAGTAAAAGTAAACATGCCGAAAACAATGATGCTGCTACGAAGGAGCGGAGGAAGTTTTACAGAAATACAGAAATACGAAAGACGAAGCCTCGATTTTGTGGTCATTTAGGAACTGCAAAAGACTATGCAGCCCCCCCGAATGGCCGATCTCTATTTGCACTTCATGGAAAACTAAAGTATTCAAAAGTGTGATAAGTATTTAAGTGTGTGTATGAGCGTATCTGCGTGGAAAACTTGAATGACGCTGTGCGGCACTCGAAAACTTTTTACTGTTTTAAGTCTTTTCAACAATCAGCCACGCGACTCTGCTACTTAAATATGAGTATCCTTACATATATACTTGCTACAGTTTGTACATACATACATATATATGTATGTATATATTTATCTGAGTTGCTACTTTAGCCACTTTTCTATTTAATTATTTAAACTCTTTACTTTGCAGCCGTACAGCCCTACAGCCGTACAGCCGTACTGTTGCAACGCAAATAGTTTTCGTGAGCAAGCAGATTTTATACGAATTAATTTTCATACTTTTTGGTTTCTTGCACCTGAAAGAATGTAAAGTGGAAAAATTTTAGGAAACTGTAAAAGTTGTGTTAGTGGGCTTGCATATTGTTAAAGTCATTAAATATGCAATGCGAAAATATTTCAAATTGAATTTTTATTTTTGAAATTTTTATTTCGTGTTTAACTTCTTTCGCATTTCATTTTACTTTATTTGCCTTCTTTACTCTCGATGAATGAAAATGTAATGAGTTTGAAAGCTAAGCGTTGGTATAGTTAGAAATACGTACATATGTATGTATGTCTGCATTTATGAGTGTATGTGTGTTAGTTCGCATTTGCTTTAGTATATATGGAACCATAGTTTGTATGCAACTCGTGGCAGAAATCCGATGCCAGAAAAGAATTTTCTTTAGGTCAATCGCATATACTTTTATAGTGCATTTTTAACAAATCTATAAG
>NW_023458556.1:14328332-14332040 GCF_013731165.1 Rhagoletis pomonella | reverse complement strand
GACGTGAATCAGCTAACCGTTTATTATTGGAAAAAAAGTTTCAGTTTGACACAAATAAAAATTTACTCGATGGTTGTTGTGTTTACTTCTTTTATTTGCATATATTAAGCATAAAAAATACAAACATATTTACATAAATAGTTACTAGTGTAAATAATACATATGTATATGGTGGTAAGAATTTCCTAAAAAGAAACGATTAAACAGGAATAGTCGTGCGAAAACCCAGGTCAATATCTGCTGGAAGTGCTGGTTTAAGTATACTGCTTTGCTTTTTCCTTGGCTAAATAGATACTTTCTAATTATAATTCACATGAATTATATATCCACTGAGAAACGCCGGTTGGCATCAAACTTTATATTTTTAAATAACCATACCCGCACCGAAACAACTCGCAGCGATGGCAAAACTGAAACTGAGACAAACAAGCCTGGGCATGTCATAGCACACACTTTTCTTTCTCTACCCAGCGCAGTGATCGACATGCCATAGCTTACTGAGCGCTCTGTAACCACACGCGTGTTTCACCCGTATACGAGCAGCGGTAGCGGAGCAATGATTTCCACGCACACAGTCTCATTCATTGAATCGTTTTTTATGCAATGGTCGGCATACTAGCGCATTCAAACGATTCAATAAGTGGGACTGTGTGCATTGCTTAGCTGGCGCTCTTCGTATGTGAAACACACATGAGCTCAGAGAGCGCTGATCATTATTTAGGGGGTGCTCATAAGCATGAATATATTCCGCTCTCAAACCAAATCGATCAACTAAGATCTGGTAACTATGACTAATCCATGTGTTGAAAGAAAGCTTATCTGTATTAGCAGAGCTTAATGGCATCCTTTTATGGACCATACTTTAAGTTGAATGGAATTTGTAGAAATATGCTTCAAAAAAATATTTATTAGTATTTACCAAACCCTTCAACTAAATTAACGATTTGGTACAACCTAGAAGAATATTAGAAGCTTTAATATATTTAGTTATAATTACCAACCCATGGTAATAGTTCCCAATCCTTGGTCACAGTTCCCAAATATTGTCAAAATTCGGGAACTAAATATCTTTAGTTGTCGAAACTAATCTTTTTTCTCAGTGTATGTCAAAAGTTGCTGCATACGCTACGTCTACGTTAAATCGGTTGCATATTCAATTTAATTTTAACTAAGTTTATTCAAATATTCCTGTATGCAAACCATACATACATAAGTACATTAGGGTGCCTTAGAAGAAAACGTCCAGAAATCTCATTATTTTGATTCCGTTGATAAAATTTTAAAATATTTTTATGTAACCCTTTTAAGCTTAAAAACTTCTATCATCTGAAGTATTTTTTTTAGAAAAAATTACTTCTAAAAACTAATTTTATTTATAAACAACTTGATTTTGGAGGGAATTTCAAATCGATCAAGCTCACGTACATCTTAATATAATTCAGAAAAATTTTTTTTTTATGGAGAGTGATGCACTCTAGTTTATAAAGGAATAATTTACCAGAGAGCAACAAAAGAAAGAGTGTTTTAGAGTTTAGTAGTTTGCAATATACATATATCCATAGTAAGCAAAAAATCGCATTAATATTCCTTCCTAAAAAAAATTGACTATTTATTCCGCATTTTTGCTGTAAAACTGTAACGGCCATATTATTGACTCGTCGTTATTCCTTCTTATTCAACGGTTTAGTTATTCTCAGTAATTCTGAGCGACGGCGGAATAACTTTTTTGTCAATTATTCACTATGACAGAGCGAGGAATAACTTTCCGGCAGAGGAATAAATATTTATTCCAATAGCTTTTCCGAAGAGAGGAATTGACATTTGGAGTGCCAAAATATTATAAAATTTTTTTAATTATTATTGTTTTTTTTTTTGAAATTTTAAATGCATGGCAAATATTGTCCAAATTGACAAATATTTCCAATTCAACGTTAAGAACTTTTCCCTCTTCAAATCAAATACATTAATCAAAAAGATAAATATAAATACCACAGTGTAGAGGAATAAATTCCTTATATAATTGCAGTGGGAATTATTGCGCCGCGGCTTATCACTTTAGCTCAGTCGATTGGGAAGTGCAATGATTTTTTTTTTTTTTTAATGAAATATAAGCAGGAAATAATGTTACTCATACGCCATGTACGAGTGTCCAACGTTTTAATGCAAATATGTAGATAATTTCTTCCTCAACCATGTGGTATTTTTATTATTTTGATAAATGCATTTGATTTGACTTATCTGAGATGAATTGGACAAGATTTGTTAGAATTTCATTAATTTAAAAATTTGAAAAAAGATAGAGCACATTGTCACACCATTATTGGACTAGGCCTAGAAGTTGCGCAATGGATGAAAGTTAAAAAAAATATATATCTTAAGAAAAGCGGTCTACATTCTTAAAGAGACCAATTAATAAAGCAGCGATTGGCCCATTTACGCAAATGCATACATAATTACAAAAAAAAAACATGTGACTTTAAAATATATGTTACAATGTGCGACAAAAACCAAAAACATTTCAAAACAGACGAAGCAACATACTAATGAAATCAGGAGCCAAATATAGTAAAACTTTGAATCTTCGAGGATATAAAAAATTGAAAAATGATAAAAAAAAATCACTGCGCTGTATAATAACAGTATGGACAACCAATAAAGGGAACATTTTTTAGAATTGAAAAATATTAAATTTTTTGGTGCACAAAGATAAATAGGTATTGAAAATAACCTTTTAAATGGCTTTTTTTCATAAACTAATAACGATAAAAGGACGATTTGAATACCCGTTAGACCTTGTGTTCCAAAACGTTTAATTTTCTTTCAATTTAACAAAGCTTTCTCTTTTATTTGACCCCCTATTGTTATTTTCGGCCGCTGTGGTGTAGTGGTAAGCAGTGCGGGCTTCCACTCCGCAGCACCTGGGTTCAAACCCCGGTCAAAGCAACATAGCAAAAAAATATAGAGAAAAGCTTTTTTCTTAACAGCGGTCGTCCCTCGGCAGGCAATGGCAAAAAAATACGAGTGTATTTCTGTCATGAAAAACAGCTTCTCATAAAAAATACAATCGCCGTTCGGAGTCGCCGTAAAACTGTACGCCCCTCCGCTTTGTGTGACAACATCAAGGCGCACGCCACAAGTCGGAGGAGAAGCTTGGCCAAACACTAACATATGTGTAAGCGCCAATCTATTATTATATTATTATTATAATATCACCGAAAAATCTGCATTTTTGAGTATTGTATTGAATCTGCCTACATTGGTAGGTAAATCTAAGCCAATATGTTTCTTCTTTACTATCGAAACCAGATAAATTTTGGTGGACCAACACTTAGAACTCTGGAACCCAAACATTTTTTTCACGCCAAAGTAGACCGCCTTCGAGTCTCCCGTGGACCTCTGGAGGTCCACCTGGACCACTTTGGGAGTCACCGATGTACACCTTGGCTAAAATTTTTACTTTTCTATGATTTACTTCAGTTAAGGTCGGTTTCCTTCGCACTACTTTATAGGTCACCTCTTTAGTCGCGTATGTATATATATCTGAGTATTGAAGTTACTCTCTTTGCTATTCTTCAATGATATTCAATGTATGCGCGTATATGCATATGGCGCAAAAATAAATACATTCATTTGCATATTCTATATACAGACATACAAAAACATAAGCGGTATTCTCTGATTGTTGCAAACACCTTGCAAGCCGCACGG
>NW_023458556.1:14323683-14328232 GCF_013731165.1 Rhagoletis pomonella | reverse complement strand
TGACTACAACATATATCTTCCATACATCTGATTGTTCAGATATGGGATTTTACTGTAAAACTCCTTTATTTGAACAGCTAAAACCGATAAATTTCGTAAGATATTTTATAAATAATAATACAAAGTCTACTGAGAAAATCGTCAAAATCTATGCTGTATAAGCTTTATCTCCTATAGCACTGATTGTTCAGATACCAGTTTTTGCGATATATCTCCTTTATGTAGGAAACTAAACCCAATAAATTGTGTCCTTTTACATACCGATCACATAGCAGTGAAAATCACTTAGATTGGTGCTAATATAAGGTATATCTTCCATACCTCTGTTTGTTCAGATGCGATTTTTTATATAGGTATGTAACTCCTCTATCGATGTATGCAGATATACTCAAAAGCAGTAATCTGTCAAAGTAAAATTTGCAGATGTTCATGAAAGGTATGAAGCCTTCGGCATAGCCGAAGACAGCGCTGCTCTTACTTGTTTTTTTTTTGCTTTCTACATATTTTCTATTGGGTCTGCCTTGCTGCTAGTAAATATGTACGTTTTAAGCTTTCCACTGGGAATTAAAATCATTTGTAAAGTAATAATATTGTAATTCTTAGTTATGCTTAACAATTTATAAGGGTCAAAGCTTGCTTATGTTGGATTAATTTTTTGTTTCATAAAAAAGGCATAAAAACAATTGGCAATTTAACAAAAGGAAAAAATTATTTTTTTATTTCTTCTGAGTATGGGACTACTCAAGTGAGGCTTATAATTTCTCTTTGGCCTTTTAAAAAAAAATTAAAATTGTTTAAAGTATTGATCAAAAGATGATTAATCTGAACCAGGCCCTATAAAGAAGACGAATAATTTACTTACCATAAAAAAGTTTAATACAAAAATAGAAATGCGCCTGTGGCACACTACGGACGGTAAATTTGTTTCGATTCCTTTGATGTTAGAGAAATTTTATTACGCTTAGGCTGTGTGCGACTTCAATTAAATTGCTACCTAAATAAAGAGAAATTCGAAATCACTCGTAAGTGACGGTGATGCAGTGAATAGGCAGAATTTAGGTTTTCTGCAAGCAATCTTTTTAACCTGGATTTAAGTAAGCGACAAAACTTTTTAAGTAAACGATAAAATTGTTTGCTGTAAAGTTACAATATTATTAAATAAGCCAAAACCTACCTAAATATCACACAATTTACTACTTTATCAACAGCAACTGAATTCAAATTTCAGAACGGACACAGTTTGATCAGCAGTTTGCCTATGTAATGTAAAGGACACTGCGACCTAGAAGATCTTTTGTATCCTTGTGATGGTTCCCAAACCTGACGGCCCAGATGTTATTAGCCTCCCTTATAAAAGCTTAAAGTTTCTTGGTAGATGCACTCCTAACCTTAAGGGCGTCGTCTGTGGAGGAACTGAAGTATTGCAGTCTTAGTTTGGCCAATGCCGGACAATCACAAATAATGTGCTCCGACTCCTCCTCGTCTTCAAGGCAAAGACGGCAATCCGTTTTTGTGCAAAGACCAAACCGGTGCATGTTTAAGCGCAGGTGATTGTGGCCTGTTAGGTAGCCAATAAGCCACTTGATATCGGCCTGTTCAAAAGATGCATATCTTTCCTAGTAAAAGGATGACCAAAAAGTCTGGCGCATCTAAAGCCCCTACCTCTCCATAGTACTTACTGTGTTCTGAGTTTACCCACGATTCAATTATAAGCTTCGAGAAGGACCAACTGAGTCCACAAACCGGTCCTGGCCCCACAAGTACAGACGATGATCGTTCCCTCCCTAAATTGAAGCTTCTTGAAAATTTCCAGTGGAATAACAATTTACTGAAATATAGGTCAACTCACATACAGCTTTAATATTAATTTAGTTCCTGATATTCGGCTTCACATTCGACGTAGTATTCGTCGTATCATTCATTTTCGTCTTCGTCTTCTTTGTTGTATTCCTTATTTTTGTTGGTAATATTTTTAGTATTCGTCTGTATATATGTATGTGCATCTTCGTTCTTGTCTTCGCTTTGTATTTTTCTCTCGTTTTAGTCGCCGTCTTTATGCTCCACTCCCTTGTGATATTATTTTTCATCTTCCTCGTTTGCCTTCGTTTTCATCTCCGTCTCCGTCTTCGTTTTCGTATTCGATTCTCTATTCGGCTTTGTATTATACTTTATCTTCGTATTCGTTTTTGTATGTATTTGACTGCGTATTCGCCTTACTATTGATCTTCTTTTTCGGCTTTATCATCCTATTCATATTCGGATTTATTTTCGTCTTCGTCGTGGTATTCATCTTCGTAATTTCCTTCGAGTTTTTATCGAATTCATATTCACCTTCGGTTTTGTCTTATAATTAGACTTCGCCCTCGCCTAGGTGTTGGTCTTCGTCTAGATTTTTTCTATGTTATTCGTATTCGTCTTCGACTTGGTATTTGTCTTCGACTTGGTATTCGTCTTCGTATCCACTTTGATTTGATCTTTGTATTCGTCTGTGTATTTGCGTTCGTTTTAAACAAATTTTTCCTTGCCTCTCACTACGTAGTCGCGCTCATCTTAATCTTCGGTTAGAGAACTGAGAAAAGACTGATTGGTCTCACCTCTCTAACGCCTTGCTTGTCTTGGGAAATGTGACCACCGTCCTAGGTTTTGTAATATATAGATCCTTCCCAAGTAGCCGGCCACTGACTTTTGCTCCTGAGGCGGTGATCATCCCAAATTTCCAAGTTGCTGACTATTTTTGTGGCCTGCTCTTGACTTTTTCATCCAGGTTCACACTCATAAAAAAATAACCTTCCAATTAAAAAAGTACGTCCTCTATTTGGGTTTGGCTGTTACCTGATAAAATAATGAGAATACTGAATTGGCAATGTTGTGACCAGAGATGAAATGAAATTTTCCAACAAATTTGCGATGTTGCGGTGATATTTTGAACTTGAGGGCCAGCTAAATTGCAGAACCATCTTCGAATAAATAAAAACCACGCTCCCAAAACTTATCTCCCTATTCCTTCATTTACTTCGATTAGAGATATTTTGACCATTCGACGCAAATTTGGTTACGTACACTGACGGCGTACACAAGCTCTCGAAGGTTCTTTTTCGTGAAACAGACATCGATCGCATCTGATTATCGTACGTAAGGATGTTAGTGCTTCGAGGAAAATTTCCTCGTACTATAAAATAAATTGCCTTTTGGAGTTCAATAACCTCTCAAACTTTTCTTTATTGAAGTGACATTTACTTTATAACCACATTTGCACCCAGTGATTAAAACCTCCAAAGATGCTTTGATAAAAATTTTGCTGAATTGAAAGAATCTATTTTCAACTTTAAAATCTCACCCAAAAAAGAAGGAGCGGTAAAAGCAAGTAAGCATTTAATAAATTTGCCCAATCATTTGCACAAATCGCCAACAAATGTGACATTGATTATTGTTAAAAAAAAGAACTCCTCAACGCAGCAAATCTGTGTCAGATGCAAAAAAAGAGGGCAGTGGGGCAGATAAAAGAGAAATGCCAGACATTCAAAAATGAAGCGAAATAAATCATTTGGATATCGAGTATAATACGAGCAGCATCAAAAAAGCGTTAATGTCTTCTCGATAGGTGTAAGTGTGAGGAGAGGAGGGCAATGAAATCAAAATGCTTGAACTAAACTCAATTTGGCAAGTCAGAAAGGAATAAAGAAAAAGTGCCAACCAAAAAAAACAAAAAAAAAAACAGAAGAGATAAAACTCTCCTCATCACCCAAATTGCTAAGGAAATTCTGACACAGATAAATAACAATTCGAGTTGTGCTTAGTATGTGACTTGCATAAATTTGCACACAATTTATTGTTTTTGTATAATCAACCCGCTTTGGTGCGGCTTGTATTTTGTTGGATTGTGATTGCAAGTGATTTGCGTAAATATGCTTAAATGTTGGAATGTATTAATGTGCAGACGTCGTTATATGGACTTTCATTTTCTCTTCACTAAATTTTCGTAATTTTGCACAAATCGATTTTAGCATACATATACATATGTATAGAAATGCGAATCTGTGTGCAGTTGTGTGTATGTATTTTCATCAAAACAATAAAACTTTTGCACACATCGAGCCGAATAATGGGCGATATGAAAGTCAAGTTGTGTTTTGTGGCGCTATAATTGCATGCAAAATTACATATTCATGTATGCGTATGAATGTTTGTTTCCAATTATAGATTTGTTTAGTTGTATGTTTCTCTGCTACAAAATCTGTGGGTATTTTGCTGTGCAGCATAGCTTACTTTTTATGCCAGTACACTCAGAAAAAGGTTTAGTTATAATAACCAAGATTTGGTTATAGTGACCAAGTGGCATAGTTGGATATGGCGAAATAAATATCTAGTTCACGAAAGCCTGCAATTTACTTGAGCCTTCTAGTTGGGACAAATGTATATTTGTTAATAATTACAAAACGACAACCTTGAGTGGACAATATTGTTAGTTGAATAAAATCATTGTTGAGCAAATATAAACAATGCTTTGGTTGATACAAGTTTTCAATTAATTTTATGAACTTGCTGTAGA
>NW_023458556.1:14301870-14323583 GCF_013731165.1 Rhagoletis pomonella | reverse complement strand
CGCATATACTTTTATAGTGCATTTTTAACAAATCTATAAGGGGGATTTTCTGAGTCTGGCAAAGCGCTTGCACGGTGCACAGATTGCATGGATTGCACGGTTAAAACCGGTTTTGGTATGGGCAGCTTGGCAAACCGTGCAATCCGTGCGCCTTGCAAGGTCTTTGCAAGGTTCAGAGAATACCGCTTATGTTTTTGTATGTCTGTTTACAGAATATGCAAATGAATGTATTTATTTTTGCGCCATATGCATATACGCGCATACATAGAATATCATTGAAGAATAGCAAAGAGAGTAACTTCAATACTCAGATATACATACATACATACGCGAACAAAGAGCTGACCTATAAAATAGTGCGAATGAAACCGACGTAAACTGGAGTAAATCATAGAAAAGTAAAAATTTTAACCAAGGTGCGCATCGGTGACTCCCAAAGTGGTCCAGGTGGACCCGCAGGGGTCCACGGGAGACTCGAAGGCGGTCTATGTTGGCGTGACAAATGTGGGGGCTCACGAGTTGTTACTGGTGGTCCACCAAAATTTATCTGGTTTCGATTCTAAAGAAGAAACATGTTGGCTTAGCTTTACCTACCAATATAGGCAGATACAATACAATACTCAAAAATATAAATTTTTCTGTGATTTTTGACAGGCTGTATTTTGGTGAAAAATGGTCGTATTAATTATTTTGTAGCTATAATTTGCAGATTTCTTGTGTCATCTTGACCGATAACTAAAAAAAAAATAATTTTAAAATCTTTTTTTTTTGGTCTACGGACTTGAAATCTTTTTGTTTCAATTAGGCCGGCATATGGTTCGGAGTTCCTATTTATTTAGCTTTAATTTCCTTTTTTTAAAACGGCCCTTAATTTTTTAAGAAGCGTATTTTATGACCGACATCGCAAAAAACTCCTCACTGAGGACTAAAACTTCCTATTTCCTCCTCAATAAATATTTTTCGCATCATTTTGAAACTCGGAGCGATGAAAATAAAAATGGTGCCGTAAACTCTTTTACATTAACTCCTTATGCAAATTCAGGAGTGAACCAAATATATTAGGAGATTATAGTGAAGATAATGTAAATAACGCTGGCGCTCTGAGTTTTTAAAATTGGAGTGCTCTTAAAAATATAACTCCTCAGAGGGAGAACGTATTTTGATGGCCTTGCGAACTCTGTTCTAAGAGGATCAGCCACTGTTACTTCTAAACACTTGCCTGTTCTATCGATAGATCCAATATTCAAATTTTTTAGCGAGTTTTGGGAATGTGGTGGAAATGTATTAGCAGGCGGTTCACAGAAGCCAGTAAAATTTTGAAAGTGGTCTACGAGAAAAAAGTTTGGGAACATCTGCTCCAAACAGTCGCTAGAGTCAATTACAATTCACAAGAAACTAAGTAAAAAACACGTAATTTTAAGACGCTGACATTATTCGGTGGTATTGATTTATACATACAAGTTTCTTTGCTTACATTAAAACTGTCGTCTGGTCGCCTCACGTGGGTAGATAGCTTAAAAAGGAAACGTTTTAAAGCTAAATTTGTCAAAACATAAAAATTGCGGTTTTTAAAAGTTTTAACTAACACAGGCGAAAACGAGCGTTTGTGTAAATTAAATTGTGCGTAAATTCTGTAAAAACGAAGAGTCCTCAAAGTTACAACAAAGTCTAAAATGAATCGGATGAATAAGGCAGTTATTCCATGTTATTATTAAACAATTTTTACTGAGTTTTACAATTGCTTTAACGATTTTTAATCCATTTAAGGTGAAATAGAAACAGGAAGAACCTGAAAAGGTCGCAACATTATTTTTTATTAAACGCAATGCTCCAATTTTTAAATTTAAGCCTCTTGTGCTCTATAGTCTACATTTGTAGCATTTTCGCTGAAAATTTGCAATAAATAAAATAGTTCCACTACAAATGTGTCCGAGTTTTTCAGTAGCTTCATGAAAATCAACTCTAAGCAGTTTTGGCTATGAAGCGTGAAAATAATTATTTCCTACACCTTCAAAACCCTTAATTTATAAATGATTATCCTGGCAGGTTTCCTACAAGTCAATTTTACCCACACAAAAATTAAAATATAAGTAAAACTGCGTTTTTAGTTTTTCTCTCTGACGTCAGGATTTTTTAGGGACTTTGAAATTTCCAGGATATGATAAATTAAAAAATGATAAAAAAAATTCACTGCAATGTAGAATAATAATATGGGTGGCAAATAAAAGAGAAAGCTGTGCTAAATTTAAAAAAAAAATTAAATGTTTTGGAACACAAGTTTGAACGGGTATTCAAATCGTCCTTTTATCATTATTAGTTTATGAAAAAAAAAATATTTAAAAGGTCATTTTCAAGACCTATTCATCCTTTTGCACCAACAAATTTAATATTTTTCAATTCCAAAAATGCTCTTTTTATTAGATGCCCATACTCTTATTTTACTTCGCAAAAAATTTTTTTAGTAATTTTTTTGATTTTTTATATCCTTGAAGATTCAAAGTTTTACTATATTTGGCTCCTGATTTCATTAGTATGTTGCTTCGTCTGTTTTGAAATGTTTTTGTTTTTGTCGCACATTGTAATATATATTTTAAAGTCACATGTTTTTTTTTTGTATGCATTTGCGTATATGGGCCAATCGGTGCTTTACTAATTGGTCTCTTTAAGAATGTAGACCGCTTTTCTTAAGATATATTTTTTTTAACTTTCATCCATTGCGCAACTTCTAGGCCTAGTCCAATAATGGTGTGACAATGTGCTCTATCTTTTTCGAATTTTTAAATTAATGAAATTCTAACAAATCTTGTCCAATTCATCTCAGATAAGTCAAATCAAATGCATTTATCAAAATCATAAAAATACCACATGGTTGAGGATGAAATTATCTACATATTTGCATCAAACGGTTGGACACTGGTACATACCCTGCAGTGAAAAATTATCAATTGTTAAAACTAACCAACTTATAGTTAGCTTTTTGGCGAGATTTCGATTAATACCTCACTTTTAATTAGCTATGACAAAACCAACTTAAAGTGAATTGTAAAGTCGTGCAGGAGTCATGCAGACGCAATCGGGAGTTGGTTTTCTTTACAAGTTTCTATTAAATATCCTCATACAAAAATTACTTTCAATACACTTTTTTTCTGAACTTCGCAGATTCTTTTTCATATTCAGGACAAATAAAAGGAAGATCGAAATTTTATACTATCATTTTGAAGTTATGTCTGACGGTGTTCGAAGCAGTTAGTTACAAGTTAGTTGACATGTAATGCAGAGGTATCCAGGTCTGACTTTTTTGCGGCCATCGCCCCACAAAAGTAGTTAGCTTTTTTCGAACAAAATACACAGTTAATAGTTAGCACTAGTGTTCGCGTAAACAGACTAAAGTTAGGTATAAGCTAACGTCACTCCCTGCAGGGTACATACATGGCGTATCAGTAAACTTTATTTCCTGCTTATATTTCATAAAAAAAAAAAAATCATTCACCCCTATTGCGAGTGTCGATTAGCAGTAGAATAGACATTTTTCTATTGAGTCGATCATATTTTATTTTGGTATTGCGGAACTGAATCACAATTGTACAATTGTGAATGGCTTACTGAATTGCAATCAGCTGTTTCGGTGTTTGTTTACATTTTTGATATATTTGGCAAATAAAATAAAATACAATTGTCCAAAACTTTTCAATTTAACAATTTAAAAAAGAAAATACCACTATTGGATAGTGTCGACGTGTGGTTCAGTGATAGTGATGACGAGGAAAGTGAAAGATTAGTAGAGTTAGCAAGAACGAGGAGGATGTTGAGGGATTCGTCTAATCCTCTGGAATTGGAGGAAAATATGTATGTATACGGTTTCAACGGTGCGTAGTTGATAAAAACGTAATCAATCTATATTTTTTTAAGATTTTTGAAAAATTTTCGTCTTCCGAAGGCTGCATTTACGCATTTGCTCACACTATTAGATAGCAAACTGCAAGCTGGCGTTAGAAAAACATCAGTTCCAAATATTTTAAAGTTGGCAGCGACTTTGACGTTCTGTGCTCAGGGGTCGTATCAGCTAAGTGTCGGGAACGAAAGTTGTATTGGGCTTGGCCAATCTACGGTGTCCATAATTTTGGCGGAAGTATTCAATGCATTGGAGGAATGCGTCTGCAGAGATTGGATAAAAATGCAATACAGTGAAGAGGAAAAACGAGAAGCAAAGTGTTATTTCTTTGAGAGGAGCGGAATACCCGGAGTAATAAGCTGCATAGACGGTACGCACATCAAAATTGTTTCCCCAAAAAAAGAGCATCAGCATTTGTATTACAATCGGAAGGGATTTTTCAGCTTGAATGCAATGATAGTGAGTATTTATAAAGGAAATGCAACAATGGAGTTTATAATCTTTCTTCATTTATAGGTTTGCGACAACGCCATGCGAATCCGCTATATCAACGCGAAGTACCCTGGAGCTACGCATGATGCTAATGTTTTTAATATGTCTGCGTTGAAGCAACAATTAGAAGAAGAGTATCGTAGTGGCGAGCGAAATATGTTATTAGGTATGCTATGGCTAATTTATGTAGACATTCGAATGGTTGTGTCATAGCTATTTCCAATTTTAGGTGATGGAGGGTATGCCTTACAACCCTATATGCTTACGCCATACCCAAACCCAGAGCCCGGATCAGCAGAATGTATGTTCAACGGTAAACATTCTCAAGGACGGAATATTGTGGAACGCACTATTGGGGTGCTCAAAAATCGTTTTAGGTGCTTGTTAGGCGCTCGAGCGCTTCCCTATGAACCCAAAAGAGCTACACAAATAATAAACGTCTGCGCAGCGCTTCATAACATTTGTATTTTCTACAATGCTCAATTTCCCGATGAAGAAATGCTAAGCGACCGAGACTCGGACGACCGAGCTCAAGACAACACAGCTTTTGAAAATCTCTCTGTGGCCAGTGAGGAAGCGAGGGCAATTAGAAATAACATTTTACAACACATGCAATTCTAACGTTATGGCTTTTTATTAATTTATTCAGTTAAGTTCAGTTCGGTTATAAATCACATATTCAGCCTTTTTTAATTCATGTTCAGTACTTTTTAACCTTATATCTAAATTCATTAATTAATACCAAGAAAAAAAAAATAAAAATAAAAATGCATCTTATTCATAAAAATGTACATATATGCTATACATAACACAAAATATCACTTCAGGTATTTATTCATAACTAACTTAAAATATCACTTCATGTATTTATTTATAACTAACTTAAAATATTACTTCAGGTATATCCAGTCTAAAAATAAATAAATAAAAATTAAAACTATCCTTAAACTACTTCAATATGTTGGAAATTCTTTCATTTTCCAACTCCAATATCTGAGCTTTTAATCTAAGCTTATCTGCTCTATTTTTCCCCTTATTTTTAAGCTCTTCCCTATACACTTGAAACTTTTCTTTTTTCAAAGCAATTTTTTCCCTTTCTAGGGCCAGAGCCTCCTCCTTGAGCGCAACCGACTTTTCCATCCATCTTTCAATTTTCCTAATTCGTACTTTCAAGCCGAGTGTAGTCTTCTTCATCACCTTAAAATGCTGCTCTTGCATGTTTATTTATTTTTCCAACAGCGCAATCCTTTTTTGTTTGTCATTCGTACGGCGGCTTGCTGTTGGAGTAGGCTGTGGTGCAGCGTGCCTTCTTGCTGTTGGAGTAGCCTGTGGTGCAGCATTTTCTTGGGTCACATTGGTTGCATACTCTTCAGGGTCTTCCTCGGCCTCACTCTCCAACTCTTCCACAACCATTGTAGGCGAACTATAGCCTTGACTTGCCCTTGATGTTGACGCCACGTTCGCGGTTCCAAATTCTTCGCCGGGTGGGTCAGTGCAGACATCCATATTAAGGAGGCTGATGATTGCTTCTTCCATCGCAGAAAATGTATGCAAGCTGTTTGGACCCCCACCAGTTGCACGAAGCTCTATTTTATTTTGCGAAGCTTTTTTTCTGGTTTTACTCTTAAGATCCGTCCACACCTATAATAAAATACGTGTATCTTATTTACGAAAGCTATATATGTAATTGTATTTTACCTTCAACCACTTTTCCCACGAGCGCATTGGTGGTCCCAAACTGTTCAACTCTACAGCTACCCGCTCCCAACTTGCCTTTCCTTGAACTTTTCCGCAGATACCTTTTCCTAAGTCGCTGTTTTTTTGCATCAACTCCACTAATCGCGCTAGTTGCTTTTTGTTACTAACTACTTTTGATCTGTAATTTTAATATAATTATTTTATTACTTTTATTTATGTATATTTTTATTTATTTTCTTTAAATTTGCTTACTTTTTATCCATTTTCGTTCTTTTTTCATCAACTTTACTCTCCAACGACTAGAAAATGGCTGTAGAAAGATGATCGATTAAAAAGCATTCACAGTCGCTTGCTGAGCGATCATTCGACACTCGCAATAGTTCGATAATCGATAATCGCTCAGTAGTCGATTATCTATTCTTGTTCGACACTCGCAATAGGGGTGATTGCATTTCCCAATCGACTAAGCTAAAGTGATAAGCCGCGGCGCAATAATTCCCATGGCAATTATGTAAGGAATTTATTCCTCTACACTGTGGTATTTATATTTATCTTTTTGATTAATGTATTTGATTTGAAGAGGGAAAAGTTCTTAACGTTGAATTGGACAATATTTGCCAGTTTTTCATGCATTTAAAATATCAAAAAAAAAAAAACAATATTAATTAAAAAAATTCTATAATATTTTGACACTCCAAATGTCAATTCCTCTCTTCGGAAAAACTATTGGAATAAATATTTATTCCTCTGCCGGAAAGTTAGTCCTCGCTATGCCATAGTGAATAATTGACAAAAAAGTTATTCCGCCGTCGCTCAGAATTACTGAGAATAACTTAACCGTTGAATAAGAAGGAATAACGACGAGTCAATAATATGGCCGTTACAGTTTTACAGCAAAAATGCGGAATAAATTGTCAATTTTTTTTAGGACGGGATATTAATGCGATTTTTTGCTTACTAAAGGTATCTGTGTATTTATGTTTATTGCAAACTTCGAAACTCTAAAACACTTTTTCTTTTGTTGCTCTCTGTTAAATTATTCTTATATAAACTAAGGTGCATCACTCTCCATAAAAAAAAAAAAAATATTTCTGAATTATATTAAGATGTACGTGAGCTTGATCGATTTAAAAATCCCCCCAAAATCGAGTTGTTTATAAATACAATTAGTTTTTAAAATTTTTTTTCTAAAAAAATACTTCAGATGATAGAAGTTTTTAAGCTTAAAAGGGTTACATAAAAATATTTTAAAATTTTATCAACGGAATCAAAATAATGAGATTTCTGGACGTTTTCTTCTAAGGCACCCTAATGTACTTATGTATGGTTCGCATACAAGAATATTTGAATAAACTTAGTTAAAATAAAATTGAATATGCAACCGATTTAAAGTAGACGAAGCGTGTGCAGCAACTTTTGACATACTGACATAAAAAGTAAGCTGTGCTGCACAGCAAAATACCCACAGATTTTGTAGCAGAGCAACATGCAACTAAACAAATCTATAATTGGAAACAAACATTCATACGCATACATGAATATGTAATTTTGCATGCAATTATAGCGTCACAAAACACAACTTGACTTTCATATCGCCCATTATTCGGCTCGATGTATGCAAAAGTTTTATTGTTTTGATGAAAATACATACACACAACTGCACACAGATTCGCATTTCTATACATATGTATATGTATGCTAAAATCGATTTGTGCAAAATTACGAAAATTTAGTCAAGAGAAAATGAAAGTCCATATAACGATGTCTGCACATTAATACATTCCAACATTTAAACATATTTACGCAAATCACTTGCAATCACAATCCAACAAAATACAAGCCGAACCAAAGCGGGTTGATTATACAAAAACAATAAATTGTGTGCAAATTTATGCAAGTCACATACTAAGCACAACTCGAATTGTTATTTATCTGTGTCAGAATTTTCTAAGCAATTTGGATGATGAGGAGAGTTTTATCTCTTCTGTTTTTTTTTGTTTTTTTTTGTCGGCACTTTTTCTTTATTCCTTTCTGACTTGCCAAATTGAGTTTAGTTCAAGCATTTTGATTTCATTGCCCTCCTCTCCTCACACTTACACCTATCGAGAAGACATTAACGCTTTTTTGATGCTGCTCGTATTATACTCGATATCCAAATGATTTATTTCGCTTCATTTTTGAATGTCTGGCATTTCTCTTTTATCTGCCCCACTGCCCTCTTTTTTTTGGATCTGACACAGATTTGCTGCGTTGAGGAGGTTTTTTTTTTTAATAATCATCAATGTCACATTTGTTGGCGATTTGTGCAAATGATTGGGCAAATTTATTAAATGCTTACTTGCTTTTGCCGCTCCTTCTTCTTTTTGGGTGAGATTTTAAAGTTGAAAATAGATTCCTTCTAGTTATTCAGCTAAATTTTTATCAAAGAATCTTTGGGGCTTTTTAATCGCTGGGTGCAAATGTGGTTATAAAGTAAATGTCATTTCAATAAAGAAAAGTTTGACAGGTTATTGAACTTTAAAAGGCAATTTATTTTATAGTACAAGGAACTTTTCCTCGAAGCACTAATATCCTTACATACTATAATCAGACGCGATCAATGTCTGTTTCACGAAAAAGAACCTCCGAGAGCTTGTGTACGCCGTCAGTGTATGTAACCACATTTTAAATATCTCTAATCGAAATAAATGAAGGAACAGGGAGATAAGTTTTGCGAGTGTGGTTTTTATTTATTCGAAGATGGTTCTGCAATTTAGCTGACTCTCAAGTTCAAAATACCACCGCAACATCGCAAATTTGTTGGAAAATTTCATTTCATCTCTGGTCACAACATTGCCAATTCAGTATTCTCATTATTTTATCAGGTAGCAGCCAAACCCAAATAGAGGACGTACTTTTTTAACTGGAAGGTTATTTTTTTATGAGTGTGAACCTGGATGAAAAAATCAAGAGCAGGCCACATAGTCAGCAACTTGGAAATTTGGGTTGATCACCGCCTCAAGAGCAAAGGTCAGTGGCCGGCTACTTAGGAGGGATCTATATACATATATTACAAAACCTAGGACGGTGGTCACATTTCTCAAGACAAGCAAGGCATTAGAGAGTTTAAACCAATCAGCCTTTTCTCAGTTCTCTAACCGAAGATTAAGACGAGCGCGACTACGTAGTGAGAAGCAAGGAAAACTTTTTTAAGACGAACGCAAATACACAGTCAAATACAAAGATCAAATCAAAGTGAATACGAAGACGAATACCAAGTCGAAGACGAATACGGATAACATAGAAAAAATCTAGACGAAGACCAACACCTAGGCGAGGGCGAAGTCTAATTATAAGACAAAACCGAAGGCGAATATGAATTCGATAAAAACTCGAAGGAAAATACGAAGATGAATACCACGACGAAGACGAAAATAAAATCGAATATGAATAAGATGATAAAGCCGAAAAAGAATAAGATGAATAGTAAGGCGAATACGCAGTCAAATACATACAAAGATGAATACGAAGATGAAGTATAATACAAAGATGAACAGGTAATCGAATACGAAAACGAAGACGGAGGCGGTGATGAAAACGAAGGCAAACGACGAAGACGAAAAATAATATCACAAGGGAGTGGAACACAAAGACGGCGACTAAAACGAGAGAAAAATACAAAGCGAAGACAAGAACGAAGATGTACATACATATATACAGACGAATACTAAAAATATCACCAACACAAATAAGCAATACAAAAAAGAAGACGAAGACGAAAATTAATGATACGACGAATACTACGTCGAATGCGAAGCCAAATATCAGGACCTAAGTTAATATTAAAGCTGTATGTGAGTTGACCTATATTTCAGTAAATTGTTATTCCACTGGAAATTTTCAAGACAGCTTCAATTTAGGGAGGGAAGGATCATCGTCTGTACTTGTGGGGCCAGGACCGGTTTGTGGACTCAGTTGGTCCTTCTCGAAGCTTATAATCGAATCGTGGGTAAACTCAGAACACAGTAAGTACTATGGAGAGGTAGGGGCTTTAGATGCGCCAGACTTTTTGGTCATCCTTTTACTAGGAAAGATATGCATCTTTTGAACAGGCCGATATCAAGTGGCTTATTGGCTACCTAACAGGCCACAATCACCTGCGCTTAAACATGCACCGGTTTGGTCTTTGCACAAAAACGGATTGCCGTCTTTGCCTTGAAGACGAGGAGGAGTCGGAGCACATTATTTGTGATTGTCCGGCATTGGCCAAACTAAGACTGCAATACTTCAGTTCCTCCACAGACGACGCCCTTAAGGTTAGGAGTTCATCTACCAAGAAACTTTAAGCTTTTATAAGGGAGGCTAATAACATCTGGACCGTCAGGTTTGGGAACCATCACAAGGATACAAAAGATCTTCTAGGTCGCAGTGCCCCTTACATTACATAGGCAAACTGCTGATCAAACTGTGTCCGTTCTGAAATTTGAATTCAGTTGCTGTTGATAAAGTAGTAAATTGTGTGATATTTGGGTAGGTTTTGGCTTATTTAATAATATTGTAACTTTACAGCAAAAAATTTTATCGCTTACTTAAAAAGTTTTATCGCTTACTTAAATCCAGGTTAAAAAGATTGCTTGCAGAAAACCTAAATTCTGCCTATTCACTGCATCACCGTCACTTACGAGTGATTTCGAATTTCTCTTTATTTAGGTAGCAATTTAATTGAAGTCGCACACAGCCTAAGCGTAATAAAATTTCTCTACCATCAAAGGAATCGAAACAAATTTAGCGTCCGTAGTGTGCCACAGGCGCATATCTATTTTTGCATTAAACATTTTTACGGTAAGTAAATTATTCGTCTTCTTTATAGGGCCTGGTTCAGATTAATCATCTTTTGATCAATACTTTAAACAATTTTAATTGTTTTTAAAAAGCCAAAGAGAATTTATAAGCCTCACTTGAGTAGTCCCATATTCAGGGGAAATAAAAAAATATTTTTTTCCTTTTGTTAAATTGCCAATTGTTTTATGCCTTTTTTATGAAACAAAAAATTAATCCAACATAAGCAAGCTTTGACCCTTATAAATTGTTAAGCATAACTAAGAATTACAATATTATTACTTTACAAATGATTTTAATTCCCAGTGGAAAGCTTGATACGCAGGCAGACCCAATAGAAAATATGTAGAAAGCAAAAAAAAAACAATGCAAGTTATGCGCATCATAAATTAGCCCTTAGGATAGATAATATTTATTTTTAGCTTTTGCTGCCAACTTGGCTTTTCATTTCAAATTTTTCATTCTAATTCTACACTTCTTTTTATATTTTACTTTTTTTAACTTTTTTTTTACCACTGACAAACACACGGAACAGTTAACGGTTTAGATACGTATACAATTATGTCAAACATTTTTTCAAGCGTTTTATTGCGTGAAATTTCAACTTCATAAGCACACAACAATAGCAACAATAACAGCAACAGTGGCGACAAGTCGAAAGCAATATAAACTTTTTATGCGCTTCGCTTAATATAAAAAGGGATTTTTTTGCGGGGGCCCTGCTGCATTCCCGTTATTACAATGATCTGCTTTTGTTGTGGAATTTTTTTCCCACAACTTTTTTGAGGGTTGCTCGATTTAAGAGTATAATACATATATATTTATAAGTTATCTTTTTAAAATTTTTGCATTTCATTTCCCCCTTCAAAGAATGCGAACGCGTTAAGCTTAAGCGGATGTAATCGTTTGAGATACATACATACATACAAAGAATACACAAAGAAAATACAATGGAAACCACGCTCGTAGTAGCGCTCGTTAAGTAGCTTAGCCACCGATTGAGGAGCGTGGCAAACGCAAAACTTTGTCTCTAAATTAAGCACTCGTAATAAAGTAGCGTACACACCACCACAAAAAGCGTCTGTGAAGTATTATTGTCATTACGCTTGTGTTTGAAAGAAAAACAAAGCCTTTCGAAATGCGACAAGCTGCAAAGTCGACAAAGCAACAGGCGATGTCGCTGCCTAATGGCTGAATGGTTATGCGGACATTTATTTGGTCGTCTGCGTCGTTATATAAAATAACTTTCCACATACATAAAGGTCATACTTAAGAATAGTATGAGCCATACATTAGCCTCCTATTTTCAAGATAGTGTACAAGATTTCTCAATCGGTAGACGGTAGTTGCTAAGACGCACAGTGGTATGAAGAGCAATTCTACTGCGCCAAAACTCGTTTCAAAAATGGTCTCAAATTTGTCTGCTATTCTCTGAAACTGTTGTCTTTACAATTTTCAGCTGAATGCGAATGCGAAGTAGAACAGTTTTCGAGATGGAAGCAAATCTTAGTTTTTTTCAGATCTGAGATATATGCACTCACTTGCCATCTCTTTTTGATATGGTCTAACATAAAAATAAGTATCCAAGCTAAGTTCAGCGACCCAAAGTTATAAATGATTACGACAAGCATACTTTTGAATTGATTTCACCCCACTGTGTGGCGCTACCTTGGTTTCAAGAAGACGACGTGAATTTTCATGAAAATGTTTAGCAAATTAAATTCATAGCTTAAGAACGGGAAGTAGAATCAAAACATCCATACATAGCACTAAGATAATTTTTTTGTATGGAAAAAATTCAGATAAAATAGTAAAAATAAAAATCATCACAAATAAACGCGCTTTCTTATTAATTTAAAACTTGCACTTTTTTTGCTTAGAAAGTGGAAAATTTATATTCACTTAATAATTTGGTCTAAAAGATTTCTTAGTCAACTTTTGACAATAAACTTGAGTTCCTCGGTCGAAAACATACAAGAACTATGGACTTCATAAAACCAAAATTTGTTTGTTGGAGCTAGTTTGTTTTTCAACCAAATCTTTTGGGGGTTTTATATAATTATTATATAGTGGCACTATTTTTCCCTCATAAGCTATTATGTCAGCTTTAAAACCCATATTTTTTTCTTACTCTTATCGAGGGACTTACGCTTTTATCCATCGGCACTCTCAAATCCTACACTGTGCGGCGGCCACATATTATTCTGCCAGATTCCTTGCAGGAAAATCAGTTAACGCTTCTAGCGCTTTATTTGGTGTGGCCCCTTAAACAACTGAAATGCATAAAAACGCTTTTATTTGTATATTACTCAGTAGTTTTTGATAACGTGCTTTTTGAGTTGATGGCCACCATACAAGTATTCCATATAATGTAATACAACCGAACCCTGGAAGAGCATTTGCCGAAAGTCGTGGACAAGAATCAGAAAGATTGGGATTTTTGGTCAATCGGGTTTGGGAAGAAACAAAATGGTCTTATGCTATGGTGGGTTAGTAAACAATCACTGTTAACCTCAAGAATTTTTAATACGAATTCGCAGTTTTATTTTCTTTCTTCTTTATTTTCTTACTGCATATTCTCTTTCTCTTTACCTAATCTTTTTGGCTATTCATTGTTTGTTTTGAGTGAGCTGCTTTTGATTTATTTTCCTTGCTTTCATATTTTATTTCATTTGCGTGATTTTAATGTTGAATTGCAGTAAATGTAATCGCAGGCAATGTTGCATGCTTCGCACAATGCGCTAAATGAAAATGGAAGAAAATTTAAAATACAACGACAATATGGATATACATACATATGTATGTATTTAAGAATATGTCACAGCAGTTTGAGCTTCCTTTAGTTGCGAAGCATGCAAGTTCCTTGGACAATTGGTTAAGCATCACAAGTAGTTGGCATTGTTTATTATCCAGGGATGTGGATACATATGTACATATGTATGTATGTATGTATATGTAGCTTTTTATCTCCACTCGATTCACTTCACTACGCTATTCAGACATTTAACGAGCGTCACGTTTTTACTGTGATTTCATTCTAAGTCTCAGATTGTTTGAAACCACGAGGGCCAACAATCATCCGACTTTGCCGTTTGAGAACTTATACGTAGTATGTATGTATGTATGTAGCTACATAAGTACCGCAGTCATAAATCAGTGTGTACTCGTACGTCTACTTGTGTCCCAATCCCTCGATTTATTTCACCACACTCCTGTCGCTTATGTCAAGTATGTAAGTACATTTCCCATTTAACCATCGCCACTGTGACTTAATGTGTCGTCCAATGTCATTTTGGAGCTTAGGTCACAGCGGGTGAAACACATTAATGTATACATATACAAACTTGGCCAAATACCTACGTTCCCATACACATATTCACATACATACTTTCACTTGAATTGGTATGCATAACTCAGCATCTTATTCCCATTTTGAAGTTTTTCGCATGCTTCTTTCAGGTAACTGGAAATTAAATTCGATGAGACAAAGCTATTTTTAATGAAATTATAGCCAAGGGTGATTCCAGAAATTTCCATGGAATTATTATGACGTTAAACCCAATGAGGCAATTGCTTCTTACAATTCTTTTATAAAGGGAAAATGCAATCATTAGGTATTGTAGTTTTTTTCTTTCTTAGCAAGTAACCTGGTGCCCTTCGCTTCATTTTGTAAATTCAAAAATGGCAATTTTACTTGAATTTGTTAAAAAATAAATTTGGGAACAGGCCTGTGTGTGTGTGTAGTCAGGCCTGTATATGAACTTACCTTATGATATTTAGCGTGGCAGTAGTTTTTCCTGCTATATTCTGTGGCGTCATTTCCACCGGTGGATGATGCAGTTGCTTTTAGAGTGGTTCTGAGTGCTTCTGTTCACTGCCTTCTCTTCTGACACAGGTTTTCTTCTTCATTTCGCTAATTGGGCCTCTGTCTTCTTTTTACGGCAAACATAGCTCGCATTACGCACGGCTCTGTAGGCGTAGGGTGACCAGACTTCCTGATTTCAGGGACGAATTAAAGTGTTCTGATTGATTTTTTTTTGTCTTGATTTTTAAAAAGCTGACCTTTTATAAACCTTTTACTGCATAAACATATCGTTGGGTGCTTTTTTTTTTTGTATATCGTTCACATACAAATGCAAAACTCGAATGACCGAAACTGCAATACACGTACAAAACTTTTCGATTGTCACTAACACATAAATAGAGAACCACTGTGTCAAGATACAACTGATTTATTGCCAGAACTGTGGCGGATGAATATGCCATAAGATATGCTATTGAGTTTTATCCTTAGCATCCTACCTATTGTACTTATAGAAGGTGTGGAGCTTTTGTCGGCGACCTTGAAAAAGATTTTCACGGCGTCGCTTGGCTATATCCCACGACTCTCAACTGAGAACTCTAAATTCTTACCATTGAGCGTAAAAATACAATCATTTCAAACTCAAGTCTGATGGAAAAAAAGTGGGTGTGCTAACTTTCAAAAATGCAGTGTCCTAATTTTTCCTTCGACCCATCTGGTTACCCTATGTAGGCGGCAGATTTTTTCTCTGCAGTTTCGTGACATTCCTCATCGTATCAGCTGTTCTTTCGGCTTCGCTGAAATCCCACTATTTCTTCGGCGACGGTACGTAATAAGTGGAAAATTTCGTTCCACCGCTCAGAGAGCAGGTGTAGTGGCAAAGGTGGTGCATTTTTCGATAAACAGAGTTATGTGACGTCGTAAGACTGAACACATTTGTATTTTATTTTGCCTCATCCATTGCCTTTCCTTGCCTTGAATGTCAGTGATGTCATATCTACTTAGTCTCCGGACGGGCAGAGTCATCTTCTAAATTAAGTGTTCGGACGTTTCAGGTGCATGTCCTTAAGTCATGGTCATTTCTGCGTTTGTAGTGGCCTTCATCAAAAGAAGGCGTAAAACCACAGCTGGGAGAATTTGTTTTTTAAGTGCATGTTTATTTAGCGAGTTACCAGCTGCAAAAAGATGCCCGCTTACAGTGTCCTGTTCTGACTTTAGTGTGCTTTGAAACAATAAGTGCCAGTGGTACCAAAAGCCCCCTCTCTTACTGTCGTGGCCTAAGACTCCGCATGCCGCATATGGGTTGCTCATAATTTGCGAACGGGGTCGCAATAGTTGAAGTTTAGTATGGTCGTGCAACTGGAACTGCGTACCCAGAAGAAGGACCATAACATCTTCATGTTCTATCTGTCATTTTTAAAGTACTTATATTGAATTTCTCAGCAGTGAGGTGCAAAAAGGTAAGAATTGAAGGGTCTTATTTGTCTGTAAAATTAAAGTTTTTAGTACAAAGTAAAAACCTTAATCAACTGGAAATAAAATCGGGTGAGAATGAAAAAGATTTGTAGCTAAACTTCCACGTATGTATGTATTATTAATATCGTTTACATTTTCTTTTATTGAGATTTTAAGCGAAATCCCAAAAAATTATTGGTAGTAGTCAGGGACTATACAAGCCTACCTAAGCTACAATTGCAAAGAAATTTTTGATTGGTGCAATGCTAAGTTAGCATAAACTTATTTTTTCTTGTTTGAAAATTTCTGAGGTAAAATGCAGAACATAAAATGTTTATTCAGTTTGGCTACAGTTTCTGGAAGGAACTATCAAAATGAACAAAATTCGAATTGGGGGGTTTTCTGGATTGTTCGCAATTTTATTTTGAGACCTTTTTCAAGGAAAATGCCGACTTGAGGCAGTTTTTTAAATCAGTTTGTTGCAAAGTTGTTTCTCATAGTCTATAACTTTAATTATAAATACTGAAGAGAGGAGAACAAAATTTCAATTGGTTCACGAGATATAGGCATAGAAGTAATGTATTTTATTTGAAAAAACTGCAAAAAATAAATTTTTAGGTAAAACATTCATGCGACGGTACAACTCGAATTGGATTGGACCAGAAAAACCCAAATGGAAAGTTTTTCGTTTTGATAAGTACTTTCAAAAACTATATAGTCTATAGACAAAACTGCATTAACTTTCGATGACCTCGAAAATGCTGCACTATGTAAATCTTGGAACATTAATAAGAAAAAGTAATGGGAATAGCCATTGAAGTTTAACTGGATATATGGAAATTATCTTAAGTGTACTGTCTTTTTTAAAATTCCGACTACTGCATTACTTTGGCTCTTAAACACCTCACTAAAAAAATAATAAAGCGGTATTTAAATTAAAATTAACGAGAATTACCTTATTGAATTTTCTCTAAATTACATTGTTATTCAGGCAGTTTTTGCAATTGGCTTCTAATTGTTATACATATTCATATATACATATAAGTGCAACCCAAGCCTTTTGCATAGAAATATGCATTAGTATGCACATATGTATGTAGCGATACATCAATTTTTGTATGTAAGCGTGCACACACTGAAGATGTAGTCGGAAAACTGTTACTTTCCGCGCTGAATATGAATGAAGAATGTGTGAATCGAATGCATAAACAGCACTTTTGGGAGCAAAGTGGTGAAATGGCAAAGTGTGGGACTTGTCATATCTATAGTAAAAAATACACTTGCATATTTTTCTATGCAAAGTAAGGCAATGTACACGTATAACAAAAACCAAAAAGAAAAGTTAAACCAGCAGCTTGAAAAAAGAAACGAATGCACACGAAAACAACACCTTGGAAAGCGAGTGAATGCTCCTTTGCAAAAATGTTTTTATTTTCTATATGCATAACCTACAAATCAGAGGGCAATAACTGACATTTTTTTTTTTCGCTGTAAAAGTGACAACAACACCATTCGCATACATATTTACTCACTTATGTAAGTTAGTACTCGCGAAAAAATGCTTGCCACAGCTGGGGAAAACACACTAGCTAACGGCAGTTACAACAGTGACACTTCCTGGGACTTGAACGAACAGACCAGTAAACACACATTGCATATGACAACATCAGCTTGGTACTTGACTACGCAGGACAAGCACCCCAGATCCGAAGGAACAACAATGGCGTTCAGACTTAGAAGCACAGTGTGCGCTTATGCCAAGCTCTGAGCAGATTAAAATATGTATGTTTGCGTTTGTGCGTTGTAGAAAAAGTATTAAAACTATGCAAAGTGGAAATAGAAATGTGTGCGTGGTATAATAAATGTTGGAATGGGATGTTAGAAGTGGGCAAAGTTAGTATGGAAATATGGAGGAGATGTAACACATTTGCATAGGAATACTTTCTCTTCCCTACATACTTGTACTTACATACCTATTTATGTATATGTGCACCAACCTTAATATCTTTTTTGTTATTTTTATAGCTCATTATTGAGATGAGCGATGACTTTTGAGGGCTCAGGATGCTACGATTTATATTCTTGGCGACCGTGGGTGGTTATTGTCACTGCAGACACTGCTGTTTCAAAGTGCATTTGCATATTTAAATGTTGCCGGGAGTAACAAAGCAGCAATGTTGCAGCGGTTATTGCTTAGCTTCAGAACTTTAGGGGTAAGAAAAATACAAATGAAATAAGACTGATTTTTTGTTTTTCATAGCCATACTTCATGCATAGTTGATAAGAAGCATAGTAGTGAAGTTGAAAAGTTACGTCAATAGCGAGGTTAAAAAACCGGCGATGACTTATATGTAGTGGTGATAGTTTTTCTATTTCATATACTACTAGTATTAAAAAATTTCTAAAGACTGCATTCAGGAAAAATTAAAAAACAGAAGATATTTGAGTTGCGACTTGCAAATATGATTGGATATATGGTCACTAAATAGTTAAGTATAAAAAATATAAAAAATGCAGTTGCACTTTACCTTGCTTGCATATATTTTATACTTACATAATTTATACAAAAAAACTTTAATGAATTCCCAGTCGGACCGTGCAGCGTGTGGTTCCGAAAATAATGCCTTTTTAGGTACTAATTACTTCATGAGAAATTTTAAGTATCTTTAAATTCCGCATGAAAAGTTAGTTAGTAATCTGCGTGAAAAAGTAATCACATCTTTTTTTTAGCAGTAATGGAAGGCTAAAAACCTTGAGAACTTCACTCGTTACATCAACATTTTGTAATGCTTTGACTAAGGCAAATAAATTCGAGCGAGAATAAAAAACTCTACAAAGCTTCCAAACCAACAACAACCACCTCATGCAAAATTGCCTTCTTAAAGAACCGTTCTTGCTATGCTTGCCGCCTGCACAAAGGCGAATTAAAGACTTAATGTTTTTGAAACTACTTCTGAGTGGAAAAAGTACCCTGCTGTGCTTTTAGTACATTTTGAAAGCAACCAAGTCCAATTGGGGTGCCGGCCAAAAGAATACTGAAGCAACTGCATAAGTATTTGTGCCAAGCGTAAGAAAAGCGAAAGCATAACTTTGTGCTTACAAATCGTTACCGTTGGGGTCAAAACACGAACGAAAAAATGCACAATGTGCACTTTTTGGTTGGTATTGAAGTTTAATAGGTATGTAATTACCAGCAGCATTTTCGAATCACGCCAAATTGCAATTTCATTCACCTTCATCAACAAAATGAATACGAAAATATACAAATAAGCGTACATACTTTAACTTGCAACAAACAACTTTGCCTAAGAGTCATAAGCTTTAGCTGCCATATGAAACTTTTCATATAAGTAAATTCATATATGTACATATTAGTAGTATATGTATATAAGCACAACAATTTGCATGCACCTGGGTTTTGTGTGTGTTAGTTAGAAACTCGTAAATAAGAGAAGCTTCTTTAAATTTGACATCATAAAGTATGTATGTATGTATGTTTTTATAATATCACTTTCTGCATCCGCCTAAACAAATTACAATTTATTCACGGTTGCTTGGCTTGGCTGGCTGAAGCACTACCAAGATTTTATTTAAGCTGCATCAAAAACTGGCGAATTCTCTTCACTTTTCTTGGTGCTTTATACTCGTTGCACTGCTCTTGATTTTGCATACACCCGCTCCACTTTTAAGGCCAGTATGCAGCTCACAAGAAAACGATCAAGAAAAAATTGCAATTATTTCGTGTGTATGCCCGAGGAATTTTGGCATCTGATGCTTCGCCATCTTGTTGCCTAACTCTTTCCTAAAAAAATAATAGAACGGCATAGAACGAATAGAAAGCGTAGCAAATTTCTTAAGAACTGCTTACTGCCTCAAGAAAGTTTTACACAAGCAAATTTTTTAGCCATTTCTTGTACGCCATTTTAAATGGAGGTTTTGCTTTACTTGAGAGCTGCATACTGGCCTTATCCGCTTTTCATTTTGTTATTGCTTTTGTCTCTTTGCTTGTGGGTAGGTTAGGTAATGTTACGTATACGCAACGTCTGCCACGCACATTAATATAAATATTTTGTTTCTACACACCAGAGCACAGAATTTAAACTTTTACCTGTTACAGTTGCTATTTTCGCATTTTGGATTTTGAACCTTAAGTTTTGAGTTCTACAGAGACTAAAAGGAGACAAATTGTCGTGAAATTTATGGAAAATACGTTGTGGAGTTTTAAAATATGTACGAAGAACAGGGTGTCTTAAAAATAATAATATTTTGGCGATTAAACTATTACTAAGTGTTTGGCCAAGTTTCTGAAATGAAGCCGTATAAATTAGGGAGCATCGCTCTGCGATGTTCGAAACGTAAAGCGATTTTAGGCAGTGTGATTTATTCGCGCTGATTTTGAAAGACGTAATAAGTGTTGCCCATCTGAATCAGAGGGGCTTCATAGATATCAAAGATATGATTCTGCTGGTGTATGCATAGGACATAGACATCGTCAGCCTCAACACCAGGGTCGCGGCAACAGGCAAAGAGTCTTCGTCCATTGGGAAACACATCACTATTTAGCCGAAGGAAAGCGGAATACCTGTAGCTCGTTTCTGTAACCCTTCTCTACCGATTAGTTCTCTACTGGTAGAGAATATACGTCATTGTCTACTACTCAGTAGCAGTAGAGAACAGGGCGGCGAATAAATATCTCAATTCGCCTTGGTAGAGAATCGTTACAGAAACGAGCTACAGGTCTATGTATCAACGCGAATCATTCGTCCTACTGAAAACTAACTAATACCTTTTATTACGTTTTGGAATCGGAAAGGATTTTTACTAAGGATGTTACCCAATACAAATACATTTTTTCGACCCCAATAAAAATAAATTTTTTTAACCATTCACTTCATTTTTATGACTGAACTAAATCTTTTATGAAATACTAAATCTTACAATAACAGTTATAATATCATGGAAAAAATAAGTATCAGCGAATTGATTGGGCCTTATCTGTGTGGCTTTAGACCTGCAAATCCAGCATAGACCAGCGTATTCACATTACGCCAAATCTTTGAAAAGAGCCGCGAGAAAAGAAGTTTTTCTAACTTCGTTCAAAATTTCGTTCACAACATAAGTAACAGCTTAATTTCATCCAATCGACCCAAATAATAACAAAATCCAGCTACAGGTAATTTATAAAACCATATGTATAAAAAAAAGAATTGTTATAAATTAAAAAATGTGTTTGATGGTACCGCAGTAAACTTTCTTCCAATTATTTCATCCAATTCCTGCGTTGGTACATAGAAGTAATCAAAACCCTTTAAATTAAGCATACATAAACATATAAGTATACTAACATGTATGCACGCACATACGTTCATATGTATGCGAAACCAACTTAGAAACTTGGAATCTTTGGAGAACGCAAATAAGTAAATATTGTTTGCATTTACAGAAGCGGCTCTTGCATGCACTCACTCACCTGTTGGTATAAATATAAACACGCTGTGGCAACAAGAATAATGTGGTTGCACTTTGTCATATTTAGTTTATAAGTTTTTGTTTATT
>NW_023458556.1:14290360-14301770 GCF_013731165.1 Rhagoletis pomonella | reverse complement strand
ACATTTTCATGGGTCTATCTCTTTTTGTTCTGGTACTTACAAACATCTGACCAAAGTTATAATACCATTTCATGCATACGCAGATATGCACATACATACATATATGCACATACTTACATATAAGTTTTGAATTATGGATTCGTTGTACATACCTTGATTTATCTAAGTAGCCTGCTTTCTCTCGCTACTTCATGGCCGACAATTGAGTGGGAGTCGCATAATTGCAAATACAGCTGAAATTATACTTAAATGTGTATGCATGCATGTGTATTAGATTGCGCCTTAGTTGTATAGAGAAAATTTTTTGTTAAGCTACAAAGCAAGACTACTCCTAGAAATGTTCCTTTGGTCATATACACGTGCGTTGCGAAAAATTTTTTAAATCGGATAACGGAAAGACGTGCCTCAAAGGCCCTTAAGTTCTAAAGCACTTGATATAGTTTTTTCTCCCGGTGTCAAATATGGTAACAATATTTTTAAATGTCCCCAACTTTTAAATTTATTCAGGTTTTTCCCACGTAAAATTTAAATTTTCTAGGTTTCTAGGTAAATTTAGATCAATTTGATAGGAAGAAAAAAAAATTGTAGCAGCGAACTTTTGATACAGTTTACTTAAATTTTACGTGTAGATCATAGATCCACAGTCTTGCCCCTAAATTTCGTATGGGAACATTCCGCCATCTTGGATTTTAGGTCTTTTTTTTTTGATTTTTTGCGATTTGCAAGCTTAGTTTTAATTTTTCCTAAAAACAATTGAACACAAATTTGAAGAGAATTTGATTTCCCACATTTTTTAAGAATACGCCTTTTTAATCAAATTAGATTTTATAGTAAATAATTAGCAAAAAGTGCGTCACAGTTTTCGACATTTTTCAACAATTTCTGTTGAAAATACTTAGCATATTCAAATGCCGAAGTTGTAGATAATTTCATTCTCTTTGTGGCATGTTTTTCTGTTATCTGATTTAAAAAACGTTTTTGAGACGAAATTAACCTTCTTTGGGGGGAGTCTTGCTTTGTACGACAAAGTTGCGAAATAATGCGCAGCCTAATGTGTATGTATATATATATTTACCCACATTTCTGACCCAAAATGACCAGCTACTTTTATTTATTGTAGCTGTTTTAACAGTCCTCTTCCACGTACGTAAATATATAAACATTTTGTTATTGCACTCGTAATGGGGTTTTCACGTTTGCGGTCGTGTCTCGTACTTTGCTGTGAACAATGTTGTCATTATTGTTGTAACTGGTGGCATTCTCGTAAATCCTTCGTTTATAGCGTGACCATTCACGCCACACCAATTTATTTGCACTTTACTCTTCCACCGTCAGCGTTCGTCATAATACTTTTTCTTCTTCTGCTCAAGCCACACATACATACATACATACATACTAGATCCTTTTGAAACAATATTTGCAGCAGTATTCCGCTTGCGTTTTCCGGCTGTCCAGCAACGGTATTGTCTCAATGATAAATATGGTAATTAATTCTCGCTGCGAATTGTTGAAGTGCTGTAATGAAAATGAAAATGTTTTTACCGTTACCACACCCTACTTTCGAAAGTTTTATGGTTTTTTATTTCTGCGGCAGTGCAGCGTTGTTTTTTTTTTTGCGGTCGATTGCGGGTGGCATCATAAAATTTTAAACAATAACATATCACTCTTATACATTTGTGAATGCGAAAGCAAAAAATATTTAATTTCACAAAAAGTTATATTATTTATTTAATGTCTCAAATAATGTGGCGCAGCTGTGGATTTTTTAAATTTTTTTATTTATTGCTCTTGTGTGTTTTTCGTTGTCTTCTTGTGCGCCTTGGTAATTATTTCATTTATCATGCAAGGCCACCAAAGTGCCTTCGTTGTGATGTGAATCATGGCGATGGATTGCAGTGAGTTCATTATTTCTGTCTGTCTTTACTAAGTGATCACTTAAATACATACATTTACATAAATACACTTATTTATATACATACATTAGTGGCATTTCACTGATATGAATTGCTATTAACGGCAATCGCTTTTGTCTCTTCAGCGTGTAAATAATTTGCATTTCTTTTTGATATGTCAGCAATCTTGTTGAGCACTTCTCTTCAGACTTAAGTAATCAGTGGTTAATGAGGTTAATAAGCTCGATTTAGCGTGAAGAAGGTCCATTAAAGGAATGTATATTTGTTTATCTTATTTTATATATATGTATGTATGCCGCTGTAGCTTAGTAGTTATCGGTGCATACTACCATTCCGAAGGGGCTGGGATCGAGTCCAAATACCGATTAAGCGATCTCCCTCGGCAGGCAATGGTCGACACCACCTCGATGAAGCTGTCGAGAAAGAATGATCTTGCTCTCGGTGGTTGTGAACAGTTAAACCTTTTTCAGTACCATCGGTTACTGCTGGTGATTATTTTTTTTTTGTTGCTGGTAGTCTACTTATCGTTGTTGTTTAGCCCCACTAACTGTATGTCCAGGATTTGTGTGGCTTCGACGAGTCGTAGTAAAGAGAGAGCGTTTATAGCTGAGCGGTTTTAAAGGAATAGGTGAAATAGTGGTTTGTCTCATCTCGGATACCTTCACCGGATATACATAAATAAATTGGGTTCGAATCATTTGTTGTTCCAGAGGTATCCAGACCCGCATACAGTTGAAGGGCTTTGACCTCGTCTGTGATTTTTGGAGTTGAACTCCGATGACGGTCTTGTTCATTGGTTGTGTGATGTAGGTCTGTATCTCGTCTGCAAATTCATGTAGATGCCTTTTAAAGTGCCTGAACTTGCGTTACCTGCGGTAACGACCGAGAATGAGCTGCTAGTTGAACTTAAAGTTGTGTTCACTGGCGTACAGCACGAGTCCTCTCTATGTAAATTGTGTTCAAACGAGATCGGAAGACGCCCCACTATTGTCCGAAATGCGGTGTTTTTAGAGGTTTGAAGCTTCGTCCACTGCGAGCTGCTACCTACATATGTAGTTCTCGAATCTCCGATCAAACTGTTTTTTTTTGCATGTGTCCGCGAGCGATATTTGGGCCTTTTTCTGCCTCTGTACTTTACTGTCGAATGCGATTGTTTGCGCGGAGAAGGAGATTAAGATATTTGACGTTAGTAAACCCCTACAAATGTCAGGCTAGTTTCCATAGGTATTGGCATACCTTCCAAGTGGCTTTTTCGCTTAGTGACGCTAGCATTGTGGGACCCACGGTTTACCACTTCTAGGCTTCACGATTTTATTTTTGGGTGATTACGTTGAAGGTGATATTCTGGTAACAAAGATAGGCTAGTGACTGTCATACATGATGGTGATTGATGCAAATAAAGCAAGATGTTGATTGCCGGTCACTACAGAGGACACTGCTTTGCCGGTTAATAAATTCTGATATAGTGTTCGAATATCCACAGAACTTTTGGGCAGGACTGATGCTTTTAAGCGACTCTAGAACTGCTTTATAGCGGCTAGATGAAGAAAGTCCAAATGTATATCCCGCGCACAATTGATTTATCGTTCTATTAAAATTTATTTCATGTACACTAATATAAATACAGAACCAAAAAGGCATATACAGCCTACCAAACATACCTGGAGCCTGCTAGAAAAAACGGTAAGAAGAAGAGTTACGTTATTCATAGAACTATAAGACGCCTTAAAATCACAGCATGGTCTAATGTGGTATTTTCTCCTGCTCACCACAAAGTTTTTTTTGCGCAAGGACATAGTCTTTTTATTCAAAATACCTCAATTGTTTGTTTGCTATCTAAATACCACTACCATAAACATTAGCATAACCATTACTACAACCGTTACAATTACCATTATTACCATTACTATTTTCTTTACCATTAACATTACCGTTACCATTACCATTACTATTATTACAGTGTTCAGCAGGCGGCTGGGGAATTGATTAAGCAAATTTTTCTAAAAGTGTGGACAGCTTCCTTAGATTGTTTTTTTGTTTTCAATTGAAGTTGGTGGTCGCCTTCAGCGGGTTTTCGGTTACGCAACATCCGAGTCTTTACTGCATTTTTACGAAAAATGGCCGCTTCGTGCGCTTTGGTTCATAACTGTTGCTTTCCGCAGAATTTGTATAGGATTCAAAGGGGCCAATAGATTACATATGTATACTATATGCCCGAAATAAACCCTACTAAAATACTCAAATGCTTAAATAAGAACAAATGCTCTTATATTAACATGCCTGATTTATATATATTTACATTCGCACATTTTTTTCATTTCCTATGCCCAGCACGCGTCAACATTTTATTTCGCGAACAACTGCTGCTGTTAACAAATCGCAACACTCAAATTGGATTTATTACTGAGGTATTATTATATTTTAGCATAGCATTCCACAGAGGTTTGCTTAGCCCTTTGTGCGATTTTTATAGGCTCGCGTGCGTGCATTAGGGTGTTACAAATCTGAGTGAAATTTAAGAACTTGCTTACCACCAGTACAGTGCTTACAGACCAGCCAAATCTACATATGTACATATATTACACCGTGCGACAAAAACAAAAAATTTGAAATTTTAAAGATATGATTAATTCAAAAAATTATTTTAAAAAATCAGTGCAATATATAATAACAATATGGGTACCAAATGGGAAAGAAAATTCTGTAGAATTTAGAAACATTTATCTTTTAAAGTTAATAAATTTTGCAGGACGAAATTCGATGATGAGGTCGCGCGTATATAGTCCTCAAACAGTAATTAAAAAAAAAAATATATTCAAAAATTTCAAGGGTATTTAAGGACATTTTCCATACGTATACGTCCGTATATACCAACAAATTTATTCTGTTATAATTCTACAGAATTTTTTCTTTCATATCATACCCTTATTGTTACCCTACATAGCACTGAATTTTTTGAAATAATGGTTTTTTTAAATTTCAAAGTCCTTTAAAAAAAAAACCTGACGTCAGAGAGAAACACTAAGTACGCAGTTTAACACAATTTACCCATAGCTTCACGAAAATATTCATTTTTTTTTTGTGTGTAAAATTTATTGTCGCACGGTATTATTGAAACGCTTCAAATAATTCTAAATAATCACGTCCATTAAAAGAAGGGAGCATATATTTTCACTTTCATTTATATTTTTATTTTCACTTTTATTATGCGTAGGGATGTTAATTTTTTGTGTTTGCAATCAACCCGTGCGATAACTTTTACGGTCTGCAATAAGAATTTTGGCAATTTACGCGTATTTGTATGCAAAAATGGGTATGTGTGGGTGCTTGTTTAATGCGAATTAGGGAAATGCGAGTGAGTGAGTTGAAGTATCAAAAAGTACTTGAGAATAATAAAATGAATAATACATACTTACGTGCATACATACATATAGATACATATGTATTTGTTTCCATTTATGGCTAGCTAAAAAATTTTGTGATGTGGTTGCATGGAATATGCATGGCAGCTGAAGTGTCCATAGAAATTGCCCACGCATACAATGTTTTCCACCGTCACATATGTATATCTATATAAGTGTTTTTTGCACATATACATACGTACCTACGTGTGCACATAAGTATATGCATTTGTTGATTCTTTAAATTGGACTTGCTTCGCCAATTCAGCACATTTCGCCTCATTATTCATCATGAAATAACATTTCGCATATTTAATGCATTGAATACAAATTTTCCATTCACTTTCTTGCAATTTCAAAGTCTAATTTCGTGTAAAAATCGAGTAAGAACCACACAAGCACATAAAAAAGTTTATATAATTTTTGCTGACTTCTTTGAAATAATGTTTTCCCTTCACTTTCTCAGTGTTCAGCATTTACTTATCCTGGTTTTCGCTGGCTTAAAAATAAATTTATTTCCGCCCACGAAAAAAAACAAACAGCAAAAACAACAGCAAAACGCAGAGCTTTGTTTTAGCCAGCAACTGTTCGTGCTATCTTATTTGGCCAAAACCATTGCAACAATCTGCCAGTAGCCAGTCCGCAACACAGACCTATGTAAATGTGCGCATGTATTTTACATATGTATGTATGTACATATTGTATGTACGTAGATATGTATGTATGTGGACTGTGAGTTTTGCGAAGCCACATTCAGAATGCAGGATCAAATCAACCAGTCTACCAAAGGCTTTATGTCCTGTTTTGAGCTGTGCTGCGGTTCGCGTGGTCTGAGTTGCCATATTTCTGCGTAATTTATAATATGCACTCGCGTGCGGAAAGTGCTCCAATAGTAACATAGAAGCAAAAATGTGGAATATATTTCATGTGTATACACTAAGAAAAAAGTAACATGAGAATAAGTTCAGCCCATGGTACAATAGCTATAGGTATTGTCTTCCCAGAGAGCGCATGTTCCGATCTTCCTTATTTGAAAAATATCAATGTTGCCCACGCTAAAAGGTTTACTGTAAGAGAACAGAGAGAGAGAGAGAGAGAACTATTCACCAATACCATATATGTCCATGTATCTTTTTTTAAATAAACCCTCTTGCAGAGAACTTATTTAAATTGCAAAATCCGAAAAATAAACATTTGCTTAGTAAACAAAAAAAAAATTGTTTATTGCTCAATTTGTTTCAAACGTTTTTTCTTTTTTTTTTTAAAAATTATAAAAATTGAGTTCAGCAAAAATCAAAAGCAAATCCACCTAAAAGTAAACGAATCAACATTGAAATGCGTCAAAATGAAGATAAGGGAGCACGAATTTCGATGTAAGGCCAAACTCTATGGGAAGACAATACCTTTAATAATTATACCATGGTTCAGCCCAATAAAAAATTTACAAACAATGCCACTCCGTAAATAGCAAAAACAAATTTGTACGAATTTACCAGTCGTGTTCTAAAGATTCAGATTAAAAAGTTGAAGCTTTGATGAAAATTTGTCAAATTTTCATAAATTTTGTATAAAGTTTGAAGCTTTGATGAATATGTTTTCGGGTAAAGCTTGGGCGATAATTTTTTTCGAAAAATAACAAAAAAAATTAGCTCGAAAAACATTACGAGTATTAACAAAAAATCAACCCGTGTCATTTGTTTGAGTCACTGTATACATGTTTTGGTTTTTCTTAGTTACGAAAAAACATCTGTGAAGTGCACAACGAAGTCGTGTTCAAACGAAAAAATTACCAAAAATAAATCTGTTGAAAGTAAACAAAACTTGTGTTTATGTTTAAAACAAATACGATATGGTTTAGTTTGTTTTTCTCAGTGTATATATGTATTTATGTAAACATATTTATGCAAGTAAGTTAGCTGATTGAAATTTTAGGCGAAAATATTTGCAAGGCTTTCGACGAAAATAAATATGTACTACCTAACAACTGTCTACAACAACAACATTTGCATTTGCAATAGTGGTCGATATTTGTTGTCTTTGGGAACAGTGCTGCAAGGTGGACTATAATATTTTTGACATACTGAACTCTTTATCACCTATGTATATTCATACAGAATCAACTTAAGTGTAAAATTAGCGCGTTAAATTGCAAAATTCCGTCGGCAATTTGAATTCGTTGCTTCGTGATATAATGCTCCGTGGAACTTCATTTGTTTCGTCCTATTAAAACCACATATTGACCAAGACCATGCGATTTAATTTAGGCCATAAAAAGTTTGTTATTCGACGCATGAGTGTTCCAAAATTTTACACCGACCCGGTTTTTTTCTAAATAGCTGTACCAAAGGACTGATTGTTGACTAAGATAGCCGGTTGTAATGTAATGTAAAGTTTTTGAGTGTAACAGAACAACATAGAAAATCTTTTGTATTCCTATTATGGTTCCTATCCCTAACGGACCATAATCATATTGGCTTAATAAAAGCTATATTAGTTCTTGCTAGATGAATTCCTAAGCTTAAGGGCATCTACGGTGGAAGAACTGAAGTATTGCTGTCTTAGTCTGGCCAACGCCGGACAATCACACATAATGTCCTCCGACGTATGCTCGTCTTCAAGGCAACGACGGAAAACCGTCTCTGTGTCATCAGATAATCAATAAGCCACTTAATATCTGCTCTGTTCATAGAGGTATATATTTCCCTGGATAACCAAAAGTCTGGCCTGTCTAAGGTCACCTACCTCTCCTCAGTACCTATTGCGTTCTGAGTTTATCCACGATTCTATTTTAAGCCTCTAGAATGACCAATGGATTCCACAAAACAGTTCCTGCTCTTTGCTGCCAAGAGTTGGATAGTGTTAAAGCACTCCTTGACGGGCCTTTAGGTGATTGAAAAAGGGCCCTTATGGGCACCAAGCTATCTGAAAAGATAACTACAAACGCGCTTTTTAAGCTCTTTTCATAGTTCAGTCTGGTACAAATTGAGATTGCTAGTACGTCGCGTCGGCCTTAAAGACCGAGCACCTAGTACCCACTTCCAGGTCCAAAGACATCCGCTCCTACTCAGTCTTCCATCGTTGATACCTCTGAGTACCAGTGTACATATCTGCGATCTAGTTCTGGTAGACCATTTGACCAGACATCTCGGTATGGAATTTCGACCTAACATTTTCGTCCAAAGCATATTCCTTTGGCACAGCATCGGCGAACTCGAAAATTCCTAGCATTTTTCTCAAAATACTTTTGTGTTGTATTTTGTTTTTAATACTGCTGCAGAATTTTGCACTTAAAAATTCCTCGAAGCTTCTGCTGCTAAATAAATACCATGGAGCACCTCTTTATTTTGCACAAAATAAAGATCTCGCCAATAATTTAAAGACTAAAAAAAAATATATTAGGGATCGCCAACGTCGAAAAGCCACAATCAAAACAGACTGCCAGCATATTCGACACTTGAATAGTAGAACTGCTCCCAGAATGCATTCCAGTTTTGAATTCTTGTAAGAAAGAGTATGACAAACTGGTGATTGTTGCACAGAATATGCCGACTTCTTTAATTTGATGCTCAGATGAGAGCTCGCGATGGAGCTATCGTTACCAAAATAAGAACGGTTTTGTACATTGGACGAAGTATGCACCTGAGAAGTAAAGTTCCTTCTGGTCATACAAAAACCAAACTCTACTAGTCACTCATAATGTCCGTTCCAATGTCCGGTAATAGGCGTAGACTTTCGAGAGCTCGAGACAAAAATTTATCGAAGAGTTTGTAGCCCTTTGCACATCTGTGGCGGCAAATACCAAAGACGAAAAGCTCCATGATTCTGTAGCCCATCTTCTATTTGTCAATTCAAATATGTAGGCTTTATGCTATACTATGCAGGTAATTGTAGATGAAATGAACTTGCGGGTTCTGGCCAATTCATCTGACTCACTATACTCTCCTATATGGCTGAGTCTTTAAAATTAAATCACCTTACGAACCTACGCTCTCAAAGGCATCTGGCTGAGTTTTGAGTACTGAGTTATCGCCCACTTCTCTCGCCCTTCCTTTGTTTTTTTTTTCTCATATGTGATTTTCTTTGATTCCTTAAGACAAACACTTCTTTGCATTACGCTACCTTACGTTCCATTAAACAATTTTTCATTGCAGTGTTTTAGATTTATTACGTTTTTCTTAAATTTTTATTACTTTAAATTAGGCAAATAATGTAACAGTGAACGTGATTTCATTACTTCGCGCACAATTCTATTAATCTAAATCATTCCCCATACCAACGACCGCTGCCTTGTCCTATCAAACTTGTGTAATTACGGGCATTATTTATTTCTACTGGATAATCAAAAAAGCCTCACTGTATGCAGCTCTTCTACATATCCTACTTACTTACTTCCGTTGGCACCCTTTGTCTTTGCTGGCGCTTGGCGCTTTCACTTTGCCGTTATTATTATTATTATTTGTTCGTATTTCTATTATTTTGGCAAATAGAATTCAACACACACACACACACACACGTGCCGTAGCGCCACGTAGAAGAAAATCCGTGCAACGTCAAAAAATTGCAAACGCGTGCTCTGTTTTTCATTTTCCATGCGCTGCTCTAGAATCCGAAATCCAGAAGATTTTTGCATGCATAGTTTATGTGCCAACAAAGCCGGCGGCAAGTTGGGTCGAAAGCGAATGTTTCAAGCTGGCAGCTTAGCTAACTTCATGCCAGCACACACACACACTCAAGTAGCAGCAAACGCGCACATACATTTACGGGGGGGGGGGGGGCAGGGAAATACAGGCACTGCACTTAAATCTGGTTTTTGGGCTTGCCGCCTCAGCAGTCACTTGCCGCCTCGCCTGACTTTATTCACATCACAAAATTTCTGTTTTATTTTCGCGTTAAAATTGGTATTTTTATAGCTCATTAAATTTTTGATTTATTCCCGCCGCGGTTACATGCGCCACTCTTTCACTTTGCAACGCAGAATTCTTATTTCTTTTATTTTATTTTTTTTTTGAGCGTTAAAGTGTATTTATGTCTGCTGAATGGTATTTGCAAGCTAAGGACTGCTGCTGAGCTGAATATAGCCGCTTGCTGCGATTTATACTCACTTACAAGTACGCATACCAATAAATTTTAAGGCGAAGGATTATTTGCGCCCAAAAGCATACTTCAATTTAGTGCGCGTTAAATAATGCACTCGTTTGCTGTCGCTCTACCAGCTAAATAGTATACTCTTTCGAAAATACACATGTATATAGTATGTATGTATGTACGATGTGTGCACTTAGCACATGCAAGCCTTGAAAATTTATGTGGATTTCATCAGCTGATAACATTTTTGCAAATTATTTTGAGAATAATGCTTTAGGGAGGAATTGGCAATCACTTAGAAATAGCTCAGAGTCCTTGCGTACAACCAACAAGTCGGCTTTTCGAACAGCCAAACAGCTAGATGGCCTAGCAGTTGAACAACGAGCAGAGCAACCGCTTAGGCAATCGACCTTCAGTGTAATTTAGTTGCAGACAGTCGGAGGCCGCTGGGCGGTGAGTGAGTGGGGCTGCTGAATTACTCAGTCAGCTATAATCGGCATTCGTCTGCGCCCCAAATCGATTTGCGGTAATTGTGGTGATGAAAAAATTAAGCTAAATTTTATATGTATGTGTCTGCTGCGTCTGCAATTTTGGCTGCCCTCCTGTGGTTACCCACTCTCTTAGCGCAATTTCAATACGCAAGTGGTTTATTAATTTTGATTTTTGTAATTTTCGTTTTTCACATAATTCAGGACATTAGAAGTAATGCAGTCAATTTGGTATTCCAAAAATTATAAGCAATTTTTTCTTTAATATTTCCAAGTTTGATTTAATGAACTTGATCGACGGATGTACATAATTATTTTTTACTAAAGAAGACAGTAGCTTTCGCAGAACGTATTTTTTTTTTAAATTTATAATAATAATTTTAAAATGTAACAAAGGTAACTCGTGACCCATTCTCGAGATCCTAGATTCGAATCTCCGGGTGGCGCATTTTTTTCTTTTTTAATATAACTTTTTTCTTTTTATACCTTTCATGAGCATGAAATGGTATTATAACTTTGGTCC
>NW_023458556.1:14285099-14290260 GCF_013731165.1 Rhagoletis pomonella | reverse complement strand
GTAAAGTGTAAATTGATTTTTGTGAAAATGAAATGCTATGTACATACGCATTAGGAAAATAAAGAAATATAATATTTACATAGGGAAATAAAGTATATAAGTATACTACATATATAGGAACATAGGTTTTTGTTTTCATTACTCAATTTGGTATTGCAAATTTCAACTATGAAAATCATTCATGCACACATGAGTGAAGGAAGCTAAAAATATTTATGTAAATTCAATTGAAATAAATTACGTTTTAGTGAGCAGGATTTACCAGCTTGTCGAAGTTTCACCCTGCGCACTATGGACGAAACGGCTTTTATGGAAAAAAGATTTTGTCAATGGCATTTCTAGAAATAATAATTACTAACACTATATATGTATTTCTAATGAATCCATGACTTGCATTTACATAGTATGCAGCTCTATAAAATACTAGCAAACTGTCGGTCGAATGCATGCTTGTAGGTGTCCCAACAATTTTGTTCGGTAAGCTGAACATTTTCGGTGAAGAAAGTCATGGTCCGTGTTCTCAAGCGCTAAGAAGCCACATTGAGTCTGTGCACCACAAGCCCAAAAACTTTAAGCGATATATGTACATACATATCTTTGGCGACTTCAAGACAAACATCCTTTACAAAAAATAAGAGCTTGTGTTCGAACAACAAAAATGTATAAAAGAGTACCGGCCGCAATGGTCGAATTAGTTTACTTAATGATTGTTATTGCGGGATAGTTGAATATTTTCCATTGCAAATAAATATTTTAAATATTCATAAGTAATGTTGAAATAAGAGAAACAAACGAGTACATACATGGTTTCATCATCATTACTGATATCAGCGCAATTCATCAAGAATAAATATTCTAGCATGCTATGGAAATCTGTAGCTAGGTTGGTGTATGTGTTCTTACAGAAATTCGGCTTGGTTTTAAAGCTCAGCGTAAGTCGTCAAACTTTCTAATACAGTTTTATGGCGTACGAAAACGGAGACGAACACGAGTATGTTCGAATAAGACGAACACGAATGCAAACGCGAACCCGATTACGGAGTTGAAAACCACGATTTTCATTACCAATAGTATTACCATTACTGTTGCCATTACCATTACAATAAACATTACCTATACCATTATCTACCAATACCATTACCAGTACCATTACCATCACCATTATCATTAGCTTTAACATTACTATTGCCATTACTACTTACTACCATTAAGATTACCTTCATAATTTATTCGAATGCGAAGCTGAAAATGATGACTGCCTTTGCCAATACCAATAACTTGACCATTACCATTATCACCACCACTGCTATTGCTAGCATTATGTTTAGCTGCATTTTTATACCTTTCATGAGCATGAAATGGTATTATAACTTTGGTCCGATGTTTGTAAGTACCAGAACAAAAAGAGATAGACCCATGAAAATGTATACTTATATGATCAGAACGTCGAGCTGAGTTGATTTAGCCATGTCCGTCTGTCCGTCTGTCCGTCTGTCCGTCTGTCCGTCTGTCTGTCTGTTTGTATGCAATCTAGTCTCTCAGTTTTCGAGATATCCGGATGAAATTTGGTAGGTGGGTGTATTTTTATAATGTATTAATCATTTGTCGGAACCGGAAGAATCGGACCACTATAACATATAGCTCCCATACAACTGATTGTTCAGATATGAGATTTTTCATTATAACTTCTCCATTTATGTAGTTAAGAACAAGAAATTTCGCAGCACTTTCACCCATTATCAACAGAATACTTATAGTGAAAATTACAAAGATCGGGTCACTATAACCTATAGCTCCCATACAACGGATTGTTCAGATATAAAATTTTGCGTTATAACTCCTCCATTTATATAGCTAGGAACATGAAATTCCGCACTGTTTTCAATAATTATCTACAGAAAACTTACAGTGAAAATTAAAAAGATCGGGTAACTATAACCTATAGCTCCCATACAACTGATTGTTCAGATATGAGATTTTTCGTTATAATTCATCCATTTATGTAGCTAGGACCATGAAATTTCGCGCTGTTTTCACTCATTATCAACAGAAGACTTACCTCGAAAATAATAAAGATCGGGTCACTATAACCTGCAGCCCCCATACAACTGATTGTTCAGATATGAGGTCTTTTATCATAACTCCTCCATTTATGCAGCTAGGAACATGAAGTTTCGCACCATTTTCACTCATTATTAACAGAATACTTACAGTGAAAATAACAAGGATCGGATGACTACAACATATATCTTCCAAACATCAGATTGTTCAGATATGGGATTTTACTGTAAAACTTCTTTATTTGAACAGCTAAAACCGATAAATTTCGTAAGATATTTTATAAATAATAATACAAAGTCTACTGAGAAAATCGTCAAAATCTATGCTGTATAAGCTTTATCTCCTATAGCACTGATTGTTCAGATACCAGTTTTTGCGATATATCTCCTTTATGTAGGAAACTAAACCCAATAAATTGTGTTACCGGTTTACATACCGATCACATAGCGGTGAAAATCACTTAGATTGGTGTCATATAAAGTATATCTTCCATACCTCTGATTGTTTAGATGCGATTTTTTATATAAGTATGTAACTCCTCTATCGATGTATGCAGATGTATTCAAAAGCAGTAATCTGTCAAAGTAAAATTTGCAGATGTTCATGAAAGGTATGAAGCCTTCGGCATAGCCGAAGACAGCGCTGCTCTTACTTGTTATCTTTATCTTTATTGCCAAAAATTAAGTTTTATTTTCGAGGCAAAAAATATAGATAACTAAAAAATATTGATTATTTTGCAAGCAATAAATAGTCCAAAAAAAATTATTATTAAACTTCATTATTTTATTAAAACTTATAAATTTAAAAAGAAGTATTTGTTGTTATTACTATTGTGGTGCAATAACCTTTAGCTTATAGCAATGTTTTTTTAAGCTTTATACCACGATTCGTTTGTTAGTAAAATGGAGAAAAACAACAAAGTCTATGCGATGGAAGAAATAGCTGTTGTTTCGCAAATCACCACATCTCCTCATCCGACTTATTTTTGCAGACTTCAGCAGGAATCGAACCCGCATCATCGACGTGCAAAGCCAGCAACGCTAACCACTGAGCTATGCACACCCCGTAAACTCTTGTTGCGTCACCTTTGATTAATGTTCAGGAAGATATTTTGGTTTCTGTTAAGAGTGATATGTACGTGATGTCTAAGATAAACATTTTTTTCATAAAATTAACAATTGGCACAATATTTAGAAAAAAATCTGCTTGAATAACTGTATTCCGTACGTTCTATGTTTCACAGTCGACCGGAGCTGGGAAATAATGCAATTTGCATTTAACATAAAAAACAAGAAGGGACCTCCCGCAGTGTGGCACTCGCGTGCGCGGAGCAAACATACCCTCACACTCAACAGAAGCGAGTTATGCTATAAGGAAACAAATCACAGCAAAAGTGAGTCACGTATTTAATTAGCTTGCAATGCGCTGCACATGCATACAAACACGCAGGAGAGTGGGCTTTGACGACGAAAGCATGCAACAGTGTGGGCCATCGACAAAACAACAACAAAATTAGGACAACAGGGATGGGGGGGATAAAAGTAGTTGGGTGGGCAGGTAGCCCACAGACAAAGCACTTCGAACGATGAAATGTGAAATTAATTTTGTTTCGGCACCATTTGGCGAATCACGAAAATTTAAATTGAAAATGACAACGTGCAACATGCAATACTTAGCTGGGTAATAGTAGCAATAACACCCATTAAAACTATAATAGGAATAAGAACAAGAGAACCGTGCAAAATGAGCAGTGTAAAAGCGTGGTGCTTTTAATAATACTAATCGCCATTGGGACACTATGATCTCCTACTGCATGGGAAATAATTTCCACTGTCAGCTCACGCAGCAAAAGCGTAAACACCGGCGGGACAATGAAATTGCAAAATCATTTCTTATATTTAGGTGTGTTTGTTTATTTGCCTTTGGTTGCTTATGCTACTCCACATTTAAATAACAACATCCCAGGCACATTAAGAACCGTAGTAAGAAAGCATAGAGAATGTGAGCAAACAGGAAATGGCTAGTAGAAAACAGGACATCAAAAACTAATTGAATTTTAATTAAGTAAACAAAAACGCCTACAAATTCTTCAACAGCGCTTAGCAGCTCAGGCCTAAAAACACAGGAAGATATACAGGTACATGCTCGCACGGATATTAGGGTAGTACTTAAACATATTAATTTAGAAGTATTGTATGGTCTGGTCTGTGCAACATTTGAATTAGAGAAAGTTTCTTCCGGCGGTCACCCCTCCACAAAATATTATTATTGTTATTTTTTGTATGGTTTACTCCTTTATTTTGTTCTACAGACCAGCTAAAAATAAGCGAGTTTATGAATTTATGTGAATATGTTTTAATACGCTGTGTGTGTGTGTGTAGTCAATGTAAAAATTTTGTCAATTTCTTTTTCAATAAAAATTTTTTCAAACCCTGGTACCACTAAAAGTTTGTTTAATATTTTGACACTTTCGTGGATGTCCTTATTTTTTTTATAAAATTTAAATGCCGATGTTTTATAGGCCACCTTAATGTACATACATACCTAGTGTGTATTTACGTATACATGCATGTGAACCTAATGTGTATAATTACAAACATTTAAACAACTTTTTGTTAGTGAATACATATATGTCCTTGTGTAGAATAGAGAACGAATTCCTAATTAATTTAAGATTGGAAGCGAAAGAGTAAGGGTATGGGAATAGCTAACGGCAGACATTTTAAGTATTACGAAAAAATCTGGAACATCTGGTGTTGCGCAATTCTCCTTTTACCATCGGCATGCAGTAGCGGTGGCATTGTCATCTCGCTGTCAGCTGCAAAGAAAAATCATCGGTCAGTGACTGCCAAGGCAGTAGCCTTGAAAACTTGACAAGTCTTTGGAATATTTGTAGCAGCGGTGTGGTTCACTCTGAAATGAGATGTAATTTAGGTGGCATACTGCGGCTGTCATCTCGAAAGTGAAACTAAATACGAAAAAATATAAATACTGCCGAAATTGATGAAATTTTGGCTAACAATAAAGAAATAAGTACATATATATATATATATATGTGGTCGAGCGGTATAATAAAATTTGCTAGTCACTCTCTTGGCTG
>NW_023458556.1:14255180-14285089 GCF_013731165.1 Rhagoletis pomonella | reverse complement strand
TCAAAATTTATGAGATTTTTATAAAATGTTTTGAAGGGACCACCACATATATATATATATATATATTTATATGAGATGAAGTGCTTTCACTAATACGGTAATAGCCATTGAGTGTTTTGTCAGTGCGCCTATTTGGCTCATGAGGCACCCTTCAAAATTGTTTAGTAGTTATGGTATGAAGCATACACCCAAAAAAAATTCAAATACAAAGAAATTCTAAGTTTAAATCTTTGGCAGCAATTTTTCGTGATATGTTAATGTTTTTTGTATACATATACTTATTTTTTTCAAGACACTTGGAGAGGAAGGATATTCTGGTGAAGGACGCGTAAAAGTAATCCAGAAGTTGAAGCCGATTAAAACAACTAAAATAAATAATTATTATGTCTCAAATTTTCACTTAATCGTATACCTTAACAAGCATAGCTGCACCCACAAGGAGACACAGTTTAGTCTGGTTTTTGGGCTGGCGTAGTTGTCCGACCGTAATTTTTCGAAGACGAACGCACGTTGTCGTGACATAATAAAAATTTGTTTAAGGTCTGAATTATATGAAATGGACTCGGGCGATATGTGGTTTCAAAAGGACGATGCCAAGTTGCCAAACAGCGCATGAAACAGTGGCTTCATTGGGGATATTTACGAACATACGGAATGGCCCTACATTTCATGCGACAGAAACAATGACAACTAAATCATCTAGGATCTTCACTGTTGAATGAGAATCTCAAGTTAATATTATTCAATATTATTTATTCAATTCAGTTTTTGGGGTATTTGAAATGTATGCATGTACAGCGACAAAGGATAATTTTTTGAATTTCACGAACTCTTATAGAAGAACGAAATGTTGTGGCAACATTATTTTTTATTTTTTTTTACCACAAAAATGGTTTGGTGCAAGGGCTGCGCTTTTTGCGACTATCCCTTCAGTGATGACCCTCCAAAGTGCAGTTTTGGCAAACAACAAGGTAACACCGACCGCGCTATTATGAAAAGGGCATAGATGAGGCTATCACCCTCAATGGCTGAGACATTTTTTTGGACAAATTTTAGAAGTATGGCAGGCCGCTGTCAATAACGCAAAGGCATCTAAGGCATTTGGCCTAAACGGAGTGCCCGTGAATGAAAAGGATTGAAATTCAGAGAAAAAACTGAGGCAAGAGAATTATATATATCCATCTCAATCCTATATAAAGTGCCAAAAAATGGATTATAAAAAAAACATATATTAATAGATTGAACACTTCCACCATACAGATAAGTGAGGTTATAAAGCAAAGTCTACCTTTTGATAGAGCCGCTATTGTCGCAGTTGTCGATGACAATCGGCACAGTTAACCATGCGAACCTTAGCTGAGCCATTCTAGAAGCCTTACTTCACTGATCGAATGGAACGGTGGGTGAACTTCAATCGACAGTTGAATTCAAAAACGCTTAAAACAAAAATCGTAAATTTAAATTTCCTCCGACACTGATTGTAGTCTACATACACACATACATCCCATCACACTTTTCCACTTGTGGATGGAGTAGATTAGGCTTGACACTGTAGAAACTATCCTGAGGAGGCTCTACTTCGGAACAATTTGCCCCCGGTCCCTGAGAGGGCAAGTGGAGAACGGTCCTCGAGCCATACGTATACCTCCCGTTCATTGAGCTACGGGGCACTAGCCCTAACATCTACCATCTTCGGTTGAACTCAAAAATAGTACACCTCTAATTATATTATGTTTTTCGCATCAGTGGGAAAACCCTCCGAGATGGTTCTGCAAAATCTGGTTGTCCGAATAAGCAATGGGTATTTTTTCAGAGTTTGAGCGTGCTGTTCTTCTTATTATGCTTTGCTTTAAACTGGACTCACTAAATGTTCATACATCCGGCCAATAGGATTCAGGCCAATATGTAACGCGCAGAGTTAATATGAGGACTGGGCTTTCCTTTTGCACTTTACTGATGGACTAACACTGACAATGGGTCAGGATGTGGAATCTACTATGTCGAAGATGATTTGGACCAGCTTAAATTTTCTCTCAGGTTTTAACCTTAGTTAAATAAAACTTAAATGCATACATAAATACATGCATATATTCATGTAGCCACCTCTTATTGGCGCGAATATGATATAAATTTTCATTAAAGACATTTTAATGATAACTGAAATTATATGCGTCACTTGCTAATTAAAGCAGCATGTGAAACTGAAAGCTGTGTAAATACCAGTTAATTTGTGCAGGACAAATTGCCTTCAATTAAACCGCGAACATGTTAATTGACCGGGTCATACAGTGATGAGTGTAAAGAAAAATAAGAAAAAAATACATATCACAACAAAATGTAGCTTGAACTAAAGAAAATTCATTAGCCAGCCAATTAAAGTATGTATGGCAGAAATATATGTATATGTAAATATATACTGCGTGTCGCACTTAGTTTTTTGAATATGTAATTGAATTATTAGCTTTATTTCGATTATTTAATGATTCGCTTACCAAAGCCCATGTACGGATACTACAGGTGTAGGATTATAAGGTGTAATTAAATTACGCTGTGGTAAAGTAAAAATTTTCCAAACAGCGATTTATGAGGTCATGAAGTAGCATTGGCATATAGATAAACTGCATTTTCAGTTTGGTTCCATCAAGTAATTTTTTCGAGATATTGGACTACTAGGTTTTAGATTTTTTTCAGGTGGAAGGTATACCTTTTTTATAAAGTATATTTTTTTAAAATTTGGTACTTAATTTGTCCAAGCAAATCAAAATTTTTTTTTTTAATTATGACACTCCTACAGCAAATGAGCGCTGTGCTTACTTATATAGCATATAGGCCATACAAGTGCCAGTCTATTCTGACTTCACTCTTATTCACTTCCACTTTCACTTCCGATAATTAACACTTAAATACACTCACACATTTACTAGTAGTTATGTACAATCAACTAAGTGCATAAAACAATAGCATTGCAAGCCATTTATAGTTTGCCATCGATGTAGGTTTTGTGCTTTTGGTGTTTTTTTTTTAATTATCACGTTTTGTGGTAAACTATGCCATAAGAGCTGCTTCAATTACGCCCGCATTCTCGGAGGCAGAAAAAAAGTATGCCATATTCTTTGCAAAGGTAGCCTACTTAAATACATAGGTACTACATAGAAGTGCTACATACATACACCTTCGCTGATATGCAAGCAATCGACATTGCAGCAGCTTTGTATGGAAATATGTATGTATATTCATGTTCTTGTGCACTTTGCCTTACTCAAAATTCTACCGTCCGGCTGTCAAAAACACATTCACTCTACATTCACTGTTTTACTCCCTTTTTTGTGACCCCGGTTCTGTATTTGTAAGCAAGTTTTTGCAAGTAATTATGCTAAAAAGGTTCCCCGTTGATTTATGTACTTGTATTATTGCTTCGTGAACAAATGCCTTTGTTGTTATTGCATTGTGTTTTGTTCTTTGTTTTTTGTGTGTTTTATTACCGTATCAGCTCAATTAGGTCGTTTCAACCGCATCAATTGTGCATAATTTTCCCATAATTATGCGCTATTCACATTCTACGCTCTACATATACATAAATTAGTATACATTTTGTCGTTTTTAATCACTTCTAGAACATTTAATTATTAAAGTCAATGATTTGATTATTTTTATACGAAACGAACGAGTTTATTGATTTTATAGAACTTTTTATTTTATTTTTGTTTAATAAAAGAAACGCCCCAGCAAAAAACACGATTACCACAGGAACGAAAATAGAAACGAGCTAGGCGATGGGAATCGCTTACCCTTTCGCTTCAAGAAGGCCTTATTTTAACATGGGCATGTCATTGGAGGTAAGCCCTTACCCGCAGCATTACCTTCAAACGAAGGGAGAACGCATGGATAAACAGAATCCAGAGAAGCGAACAAAGAATGCCTTACAGAGAAACTAATATAGATTGCCTAGATAAGTACATACTTATTTATATTAAATTTAAATCAGAAAATGTCTTAAAAGATTAAAATTAATTAAAATTTTTATAAATCAGCTTTTATACAAACATATGTATGTATGTATTTAGGTATTTAGATTTTCTTAAAAATCGGTATGTACATATATTCATTATTAATTAAGCTTAAAATTGTACTTCCTCACTCTTGTACTTCACTTCATCGACTGACTTCAACTTCGCTGCAAATTGAACAAAGCAAAACATGATTTTTATGCGAGACAAATTTCCACAGAAAGTAACGGAGAAAAAGAACTTTTGGATATTCGTTCTATTATTCAGCTGACTACGATGCAGCATTCTACTTTGCATTCCCGGAAATGAAGCAAAGAAGCGAAACAAATAAAATATTTTAGGACATTCTACTTTGCATTCCCTGAAATGAAGCAAAGAAGCGAAACAAATAAAATGTTGGAGGACATTCTACTTTGCATTCCCTGAAATGCAGTAGAGAAGCGAAACAAATAAAATATTGTTGGACATTATACTTTGCTTTCCCGGAAATGAAGCAAAGAAACGAATTAAAAAGGAAATATTATAGGACATTCTACTTTGCATTCCCCGAAATGAAACAAAGAAGCGAAATAAATAAAATATTGTAGAACATTCTACTTTGCAATACTAGCAATGCATAAAAGAAGCGAAAAAATTCGAAGGCATTATAACGCTATGCCTTCTAGAACACGTTACCACTAAAAGCGATTACCCATTTTTTGCTGGGGCTGTATAAATTACGTATACGCAGTGGAGGCCCACATTTGTTTGACTTTTTTAGTAAGCATTAAAATTTAAATAGATTTTTGCCAAAATTGAGTTTCCCAAAGTTTTAGTTTTGCTTAAATTATACATTTTTCCAGGAAGGAAGCGATACAATGTTGGTTGACGCTTTTGCCTTACTATTTTGGAAAATAGTTGCGTCTTGTCTGGTCTAATGGCTAATGGCTATTGACTAGTGACTCATAACTTACTACCTATAGCTTATTACCTATAACTAATCACTATTGACTTATAACTAATAATGGCGAATGACTAAAAACTTATGAATTGCATCATGGCATATATATTACGATACATACATAAGTTATGAGACTCGTGACCACTTACTAGTGAGTACTGACTAATGACCTAAAAATAAAAATAAAATCATACATTTTTCAAGCAATAGAAGGCAATAATCTTAGATTATGGAGGCCCTCAAAGCTATTTTCTGATTGGCCCGAAAAATCACTTTTTTAAGAGATCTGAGAAAAATATTCGTGCTTTTGTAGGTTTTTTTTAAGTATTTCAGCTTTTTAAATTCGCCTTCTAGTTTTTGTAATTAAAAAATACATTGAAGTTTTTTTTAGAGTTTTTGGCTATTCAGAGAAGTATTTGAGCTTTTTTAAAATTTGTTTAACCATTTTTAAAATTAATTTGTGGTTTCTTGAAGTTTATTCGAGCTTGAGTTCTTATAAATAGGTTTGTTCCACAAGCTACTAGTAGAAAAACTCGAGCAAAGTTCAAACTGTCAGCGTTTATCAAATAAACTCTAAAACTTACTTGTGGAACGCGTATGTGTGACTCAAAGTGACTTCGAGTAGCTTGTGGAACAAACCTAATGTGTTTCGGTTTTATCGAATTCTTCTCGACATTTGAATTTTACCGGAGTTTATTTGGGCTTTGATGATATTCAATTTAGCCTTTCAAAAATTCATTCATTTTTATTAGCTTTTCTGAAATACATTTGAGCTTTTCTGAAATACATTTGAGCTTTTCTGAGATACAATTGAGCTTTTTTGTTTAAGCTTTTTTAATTTTCAAGTTTTCTTTTATTTTGGTGGCTTTTCTGATGCATTTATATAATGCATTTGGTTTTTTCTTTTATTTTTTTGCTTTTCTTTTTTTTTGTGTATCAGTTGACCTTTTCCAGCTTTTTGAAATTTATTTATTAGTGTTATTTTTTGTATTGAATTTTTAAAGAGGGTTTGAGTCTATCTAAACTTTCTGTGCATTTTCGGAATTACTAATGACGTGTACTGAAAACATATAAGCTTTGAAGTTTCTTTTTGAGCATTTAAAATAAAGTTTGTTTAAGCTTTGAGATAAATTTGGAAATTCATTTCAGACTTTTGAATTTTTATTTTGCTTTACAACTCTATTACTCTCTCTGTGTGAAAACTTAAAGATTTTGACATTTGTGATATGAAAAAAAACCTGGTTCTTCTTCATAAAGCTTCCAATCGCAGCACGAGTGACATTTAAAAACTTAAAATTTTTTATAAAAGGTCATTGTGGATTAAAAAAGCTTGGTCTGCCTGCAAACTTTACCGATTATTCTCAAGCTCTGCTGAGATGCCATGCAGCTAGCTAGCCAATTATCAACCATGACCACCAAAAAATATGCATTACTTAGAGAAATATTTCCTTCTAAAATACAATTATTTTCCATTCTAACTAGAAGTAGGAGCTTTCCAGTTTGTTAGTTCTGCTTTGTGTACCGAGTTGTTATCTGGAAGAAATGCCTCATATCCACCAGCTTACTACACCCATTTTAGTGTTCGATGCTGCATATAAATATATACGTATGGGTGTTTCCATGATGTCGGACGTGAAATTCGCAACAACTTAGATGAAATAAATCAAAAGAAAACGGAAGTCACTTATATAAAAAATTTTCCATTGCGGAGCTTTTACACTGGACGTTAGAATTTTTTTTTCCCCATATATGTATCATACAATTTTTTATTTAATTTTTAGTGCTTCTCTACATCCTTTAGCATTTTCATAACCTTCATCGCCTTCTGAATACGAAATTTAAAAATGCAAGTAATTCTCGCTTTACATTTTCATGGAAACACCCATTTATATCTGCATACATAAGCGCATTGAGCACAATTTAACTGAACCTTTTATAGTATTTTTGATATCCTTCCAGTTGACGACATTTCGATAAACAAAAAAAAATAATAACTATTTTTCTGAATGCCCAAGGACATATTGTCAATTCGAAGGACGATTACAATTCGTTTCGCATTGTCTTTTCTCGTTTTGCAAATTTTATTTACTTAAATACACATATTCTTCGGAATTTATTTTGGCTTTAGGGGTAAGGGTATCTTTCTTACGCTTCAGCACTACCGCCCGCTAACGACAATGTTTGCCGATATGCAAGTGGGAATGTAAATGTAGATACTTACGTGTGTATGTATTCTATAGAGAAATCTACTTGTCTTCCACACAATAAAATTACGAGAAAAAAAATTGTTCGATGCCTTTCGATTTAGCCACATTTTATTACCTCTTTTTGTTGCACATCTCCCAAAAGCCCAATAAAAGGAGTAAGGGTAAATTATTTTATTACATTATTAATACGAGTTTGTATGTATGTATGTGTATTTTTACATATTCATAACTTAATTTTTTCCAGCAACATTGGCTGGAAATGAGTCTTATTGATTTCATATCTGTATTTGCTAACCAATTGTGCGAAGGGTCTTACGTTTGTGGCTGTCAGAATAAGTAAGCAAACAGTTGACAGGCAGAATGTAGACAAAAGCTCAAACAAGTGCAAGGCCGATGACAGCTGAAAAGGTTCGTTTGAAGTGTAGCGACGACCTGAGTGTGTAAGCATTTGGGACAAAACGCATAAAAGTATGCCTACGCATGAGTGCTTACAGTAATATGCGAAAATATTTGCGAAGGTCCCCTCTCAATTTGTTTGTTATTAAAGTTGTTGTTTGGATGTACATGTTTACCAAATGGAACAAAAAAAAAAAAAAAAACACGTACGAGGAGTGTTGCTGAGACATAATTTTCAATGTTATTTCACAACTGCACCATCTTTCTTATAAACAAAAATTTATGAAATAACAGATTCTGTGTAAGTTTTTAAAATTTTTTTAAAGCCTATTCTGTTTTAAAAAAATCAAGCTACTAAGGAAAATATTGATGGAGAAATAAAAGAGGAATGAGTGGTTAAATGAAAACGCGCAACGAAATTTGTATGAAAAATGAGCAGGAAAAAATGTTACGCCATATACACTCTTTCCTGCTCATTTTTCACACAAAAACAATTCTTGCGCATTTTCTTTTGACCGCACATCGCACATTCCTTTTTCTTCATTAATACCTTGATTTTTTTGTAAGATACAAAGAAACTTTTACTTTTTAAATTTTTTCCCTGTTAAAGTTTGTATTTTTTTCATTTTATCATAAAAAAAAAAAAATCTGGAATAGGAAATTAATTTCTTAGGAACTATCAGGCCTACCGAAAAGTGATGCATTTCTAATTAAAATTGTTAAATTGGTTTGTCAGATATACGTGATTAAATGGAAGCACTTTTTGTTTTAAGCTGAATAACGGTAAACTGAAAATATTTCTAAAACTTATCCATGGAATTAAAAACTAACGAAATGTTGCTCTTTTCTGTAAAAAAAAAAAACTATTGATTTGCTCTTCCTTATATAACTGAAATTAACTTTTTTCGATATTTTTATATCTAATGATATGTGACAGCATAACGCCCTTCACTTAAAAATGTCTAGCACTTGTTTTCACATTGGTTGCACGAAACAAAAGAGAAGAGGTATGTAAAAATGAAAATTATTTAATAACATATTTGTAACACATCAGCAAACATTTTATTTCGTCGGCGGTATCACAAAAAATTTTTAGGCTGGTTGCATACATACACGTACCTATTTATGTACATATGTAGGTCTATACAACAACGGAACCCTGCACACACACAAATGCATAATCATGCACGCTTGCATACACATAAAATGATAAAAATATATATTTACATATGTACGCTGTCATTTTTAACAGCGCTCACTGGTGGCGTGTCGGAAGGCACATGCCATGGCATTTATGTGACACCTCATACACGCTTCACCATTCGGGACTTTATGTTTGTGTTGTGGTTGAAATACAAAAGTATAAATGTACGTACTTACAAATGTTAGTAGACATGTCTAAATTTCGTTTCGCCATTTACAGTGTTTGAAAGTTTTCAGTGCTATTTTATCATTTTCTATTTTTTCATCCTTTTATATTTTTTAAGTATTTTTTATTTAATTTTTTACCCATTTCAATTTAAGTTCTTCTTTTGGTTTCGCTTATGCGCCATTTTTGTGCATGTATATGTATGTATATATGTTTTTCATTAACATACATATGTCTGTAGGTACTTAGTCGCAACTGCGCCTCGTGTCTGATACTCAAGGCGTTGTCGCTTATACGAACAACACTTGCAGTAAACGGAAACTACTTCCTCTCGGTTGCCCTTTTTTGTATTATGCCCGCATTTGTTGATTGACCTCATTTGGGGTAACCTGAGAAAAAAATAAAATTGATAAGTGTGTGAAAATAACCGTCATAAGGTGGTTTGCTATAAATAAAATATTAAAAATATATAAATTATGGACGAATGTAAGTACATATATTACACTTTTGTATGGCATTGTATGTTTGTTCACAGGTAGTTGTGAATACCGATATACTGTGTACACATAAATATAAGAATAATAATAATAGATTGGCCGAGCTTCTCCTCCGCATTGTGGCGTGCGCTTTGATGTTGTCACACAAATGGGAGGGACCTACAATTTTACGCCGATTTCGAACGGCTATTGTATTCTTATTTTCGTGGCAGAAATATACTCGGAGGTTTACCATTTCCTGCCGAGGGGCGACCGCTGTTAGACATTTTTATTTTTGTTTTTTATATTTTGATTTTGGCTTGAACCGAGCGTGAACCCAGGCCGTGCATACGCATACGGCGCGCACTGCTAACCATTATACTACAGCAATAACTTCGGTAACAGCGACTTCAGACATGTTGACTTCTATTTGAGCAACACCGAATGGCGAAATTTGCTTTACATAAGAATAGTTAAAAAATTTAATTAGACTCACGTAAATTCCTCGTGACATTTTAGTATTTTTTTGAAGTATTCCAGTAGTTTTAGTGACTTTTCGTTTTTAACTTAAATAACAAAATTTGTTGGGAAAAAGAGAAGTTTGAACAAAAACTTAATGAGCTACATATATATATTTAAACCATATACCACTTTATTTTTATTGTACGATTAGTGAATGAAAATTGTTAACAAAGGGTGTATTCACATATATGTGGAATAATATAGTGCATTAAGAAATGATAGCGACCTAGTGGCTGAAAAGTTCCAAAATTTGGTGGGAGGAATCCTTGTACATATTTACACCATATTTTTAAAGCGTTAATAAATGATAGCACCAAATATTATTGAGGGTTTGCAGTTTCTCCAACTTTAACTTAAAATTTTATTTTTTTTTTATTGCGCGAAGTTTGCCGGCCATTTGTTGATATTTTCCCTCAAAGTCGTGAAATTTCTTTTTTCTGCAATCCGACGTTATAAAAATGTCTGCAATCCTATCAACTTTATGCGATGTGATGCATCCAGGGATTCATACTTAAGTTAGATTGGAAATCAATCATTTTCTATATCCCCTTTGAAGTTTTCCAATCAGTGTTTTCGTGGCAAATTACAAAAATGGCGTTCCAAGTAATATTACATCATTCGTTTAATAATTACAAAGCACTACATACACACCGCTAGAACGCCAAGTGTTTTTTTTTTAAATAAATTTCGTGTTCACTTTTAGTTTGTGTATACGAATATTAAATCAATTTATAATATAAATTTTTTTCAGTGCTGAAATATTTTTTATTATTTTTTTCATTCTACATTTTGGAGTGAGCAGCTCTGATCTAGACCCTTGTTTTTTAATTTATAATAAAAAAATTAAAACTGAACTATATGTCTGTATGACGGATGACGGTATCACGCATTTTCTTTCATATAAAGTAATTTTTTTATATGGAAACGGGCAGTGTTGGCAAAATGTTTATCTGATTAACGATTAAAAATTAACGACTAAAATGTTGATCGCGATTAACGACTAAAATTAATTAATCGTAATCATCTGTACCATTAATGATTAAATTTTTTTACTATTAACTGGCCTTGTGTACATAACACCGAAAAAAAAAATATATCAAAAATCAGTTCGATGTTTTTGCAACCTCAAATTGTCCCTTTTTAAAATTTGTGTACAGGGTTTGAAATTTGGACATATATGGTTTATCTTTTGTCGCGAGCTGCACAGTGCAGTCTCCACCAACATTCGAATGAAATTATTTTTAAAAATTTAATGTCAGATAATGCTCGTTCGGGTAATAATAAAGATTCGACATTCAGTTTTGTCTTAAGTGTTTTATCTAAAAAAAAAAAAACAAAGTTCTTGATGGATCACCCCTTATAGACATTTGTGCTTACGTACATATATACATACACACAATACATATAAATTGTTGCTAAATATTTTACATTTCTCTGCTTGTGCGCCGCCTCTAAGTTGCGCTGGGATTAGTGAAATGCGAATGAGACTGCGACTGCGACTGCGACTATGAAGCGAATGCCATTTTCTATTTTCTATTTTCTATTTCATTTTTATTTTAATTTTATTTTTTTTTCTCTAACAACAACACACTTATCCCGTAAAATCGCTATAACACTTTTCAAGTGTTTTTTAATGCTTCTGCACACACACATATGCGTACTTTTAATGCTATTTGCCATTTGAATGCTGTGCACATCACACATTTACTATAAACTCACATAGGCACATACATATGTATGTATAATGTACAAATGTTACATATAAATCTGTGCGCAAATGTATGTACAATATTTGTGCGCGTTTATGTTTTAAAGTGTTATGTTCTTGAGGGCATACGCGCTGAGCTTTAAGTTTCCCTGACCCACTTTGCAACCTTAACATACTAAATATTGCGACCCTGCTACGGGTTTGCCCTTTTGGGACCAACCTAAGCTTCGACATTCAGACGTGCCATCGCCCTCGCTGCAGTGATTTGACTTGGGCGTACTCTCTCTCTCTCTCTCTCTCTCTCGCTCTATCTGCACCTCTCTGTCCCTCTCCCTATGGCGCCTGTTGACAACCCGCTGACGAGGCAACGACGAGTAACTCGTTGTGGTAATTTACACTTAGATTGCTTGTCGGATTTACTTTGCTTTTCATTTTGTTTGTTTTGTTGTTGATTGCTTTAGAAAAATGTTGCACCAAATGTCGCATAAATGTACGCGCCGTTACGAGCTATTAGTAGTTAGTAGTAGTTCTGAGTTGTTGCCGCCGTACATACATATGTATGTATGCTGGGTATTAAATTTAAGTATTTGGTTTTTATTGTTGCGGATTTCTGCTAATGCGATTCGCATGGAATTTAATTTGGTGGTATTAATGTTTCAGTATTTTGTTGATTTCAGAGAGATTTTATTTTTAAAATGTATACATACGTATAGTAAAAAATTCCGCACATGTTTTGGTGGGTGATTTATTTACGCTGATATTCAAGAGAGGCAAAACTGAGTGGTTCGTGATTCTTTTAGTATTTAGCATGTGTCTTTTAATTAAATAAGTAACTTTTCTGAACGTTTTGAAAACAGGTTAGCCAGTTCCTTTAGTTTTCTTAAAATGCAGTAAAATATTTCAGAAGCAGAATCGCAAAGGACAATAAATATTGTCTACCTTGGATAGGTTTATGGCATAAAGAGGCTGGCTAATACCCGCGGTAGAAGTAAAAAATATTTAGTTGCCATAACCTACGGATTTCGTTTCGCTCTACGCCCCTATGCCCAGTTACCGAGTATAAATGAGTTATCCTTGTTAACCCTAAGATGATTAAAAAATGTCTGCATTCTGGCACACTTTTTATAGTCATAGTAGTTAAAACCGTGGACTTAATGGTTGCTTGGTTATCGGTGTAGAAACTAATTAGTTTACTACTTGTCACCACAAATTTAGTTTCTTATTCATTGTGTGTTTTTTTCGTGCATACTCATTTTTTGGCATTGTCACCTTCAATACATCATAAGTTCCTTTAAAACTTGTTGAAAAAATTTTATATCGAAGACGAACGCAGTACTGCGGCGTTTATAACAATAATAGCGAAAAAAATCGATACAAATCGATTTCTAAAGAATTATTCCACTCGCTTTACTGTTTTCACAGATATATACAAAATCTATGTAATCCATTTTTTTTTGCATGAGGTGTCATCATCGCTGAAATGACTCTTAAATGGTTTTCAAAAACGTTATTAGCTACAGGACACAACACTTGAAACAAACAAAAAGCCACCCGATTGCTTCTTCAATTGGAGCCTTTGCGGGCATTTGTGCTATATTTGGAGCCAAGATAGTTTGAAACTACGATTATGTGCTTTCCTAGTGATTTTACTGAATTTTTACGTATTTTCTATGCATTAAAAAACCATCACTTAAGTGACACTGGCATTTTGAAAAATGGTAAATTGTTAAACAAAATTTTAAAAATATTTAAGAAGCATTTCGAAGGCAATTATAAAGATTGATTTGTTTTCAAAATATTTTTGACCTAGCAAACCAGGCGGTCCACATTTATTTATTTTTTTCGTTTTTTTTCGAAAGAACAAACATTCACATTATTTATGAACATGATTTGTTTCATGTGTCTTCATTGGCTGGCTTCTCAGTAGCGCATGCTCTTAACCTAGCTTCCTAGGAACTTCTTGACGGCTTTTGGCTCTATCTTACGAACGATTTGCTAGATTTTCATCTTAAGGGCTTGCATCGTTAAGGGATTTTTCGTATAATATCGGCACCCCGCAAAAAAGTCTAACGGCGTCAAACTACAGTTCCGAGGTGGCCAACTGACACCGCCGAGACGGCTGAAAACGTGATTATCGAACTTGGTCCACAAAAGATCGTTTGTGTCATATCTTTAATTTCTGGCTAAAAAAGTCGCCAATAATGCCTCGGTAGTGCTTATCTTTGACCGAAATGTCGTTTCCAGCTGCATTTCAAAAAAAAAAAACTCTCTGTGAGGGATTCTCGATGACCAGGTGCGGGTTTTTCGATCCCCGGATACAGCAGTGTTTTTTCTTAACAATAGCTGCGGAGATGAAAATCCGCTTCGTCGGAGAAGAGGTTTTCTTCGTGCAAAATCTTTGTCGAATACGTTTGCATTATTTTCCAACGTTTTTTGTTAAATCGTAAAGCGATTAGTTTCATCTCGCGGAGATATGATCCTTCTGTAAACTGGACCACTGTACATAGGTAAAGGTATTATAAGTTTTTGTACTACTACACTATGCGCATATAGCGTAGCGGTATTGTACGGGTAATTCTATGCAAATTTTCTAAAGAAACTATGGGTCTAAAATCAACTTGCAGTTTGTCAAATTTCGAAAATAGGTTTCGAAGACAATATGAAAGTTTTCACTGTTTCGCCGTCTGCTAGAAGTTTTAAGAAAAGAATAAACGCAGAAACGGATTCCTCATACCAAACAATCCCTTATTGCAGACACTACAGCAAAATGCTAATTAACTAATTTTCGCAATTTGGCAAACTCCACATTGATTTTTGACACACAGTTTCTTCGTCAAATTTGCTTAGCATTGCACATAGTATCCTTCTGTGCTATACGCGCATAGTCGAGAAAATCCGCCATACTAATAGACCCGCCCTAATATATAGGTATATATAGAAGTGGAAGCTTGCTTTTACAATTGCTTTTTTATCACCTGAAGATAAGTAAGTATAATTATACATATTAAATAAGAGTATTTTTCTATGAATACGTATCCGTGCCGTCATTGGCCAGTTGATTGCTTTCGTAAGTTTTGGTTGTTTTTTTTCAGCAGCACTTCATAGTTATGGATTGTTGATGAACTAATAAAATAATCATCAATCATAATAAAATATGAAATTCGATATGAAAACTTCTTATCCAGCGACAAGAGCTTATTCTTGCTAGAAGAAATATAGTAAGTATATACTTACATAAATATATGTATATATTTATCTATTTGGGCGTAGAAGTACTTTTTATATAAGGTCCTTTGTACGTAGGAAATGAGTGATATGTAACTTATTCGGATATGTGTCGAAGTGAACGCCGAAAACCACAGCGAAGACACAGCGTGCATTGAATATATCCCTGTAGGGAAAATCTCTAGTTCTGAACTGGCGCGCTACTAGTACATTTAGACCCAGTACTGGTTCGCGATAAATCTCTTTTGCATGCAAACAACTGGCGAATTTAGCGTGGCGATGTGCTAGGAAGTGTCAATCGCCCCCGCTGCATCCCTTTTTCGATAGTTCCGAACTAGCTCTTAATTCGACAGATAAGATCTAGTTCGTTCTGAATCCCTTTTTCTATAGTTTCTAGACAGTTCTAACTTCGTCACGTTAGATATAAATTTCTAATGAAAATAGTGAAATAAAATAGTTTTTTAAAAGTACCACATTTCGCTAATTTTGAACTGGTGGGGATCTGGTTACTATCGGACTGGTTCTTTTTTGCCGATAAAGATTTAGTACGGAACTCGAAATTTGATTAACTAGTTCGCAGTTTCCCCTGCAGGGATATTACTCATACGCCATGGTGAGCGTGTAAAAAGTCATTAGGCTGCTGCATGCATGATCAAAGTTACCATAACTAAATAAATATGTTTCCAAACATTAACGTTCACATGTGGGTACATATATATATGTATATATTCTGTGCTAATTAATTACTTTGGACGAAACCATCCATTCATTTTCTTTGAATATGTATCTCTTGCTGTCTGTCTGCTTTGTCCATATTCATTTATATTAGATCACAAAACTTTGGCTTCAGTTCTGCATCAGAGCTCTTCAACAACTTTGCCAACTACACTGGGCACCCTATTGTCTGTATGCCTACATATCAGCATTTTCTCGCAAGTATTAAAGTAAATGTAATTAAATAAACAATTTTATTCGTCGTAGTCAGCTGCTGCCGCAAAGGATGGCGTGGTCGACTCACAGGCACGTAGTACAAACACACAGTATATGCTTAAGTTTTCACAGCGTGCGCTTGTGAGCGTGTCTTAATGTTATTATGGCACAGTGATTAACATTTGCGTCCAGCACATTCTTCATTTCTAAACATTTGGAACATTAATTTTGCTTCGCCCACTACTTGAAATGCTTGACTCACATTTTTTTCCCCCTTTTTATTTTGTTCTGCCTTCCTCGTATCGATATCCAATTACTGCTGGCGCGGTCCACCAAGCAGTGTACTACCAATTTAGTGGCTATGTACGTACAAATGTTTGAATGCATGAACATTTAATTAAGCGCAACAACAAGGATAATATCAATATCATTCGGCTTCATCATCTGCGGCCGCCTTGCTTCATTGCCTCGCAACACAATGGGTGGTCAGCAGGCATTTCGTTGTTATAGTGAGCAAACATATGTATATGTATGTACATATGTACTGGCTTGCGGACATATAGATACAGTATTGGCCAATAAAATAGCATCCCAATTTCAAAGTGATATTGTTTTGCCACTCATTTTATTTATTTATTTTTAGGTATCTTTTATTAAGCACAGTTCATTCTCTTATTAACCTCATATAAACCTAAGTATAAACTTTATAGAAAATAAAAAACTGCAACAAATTTTCATCCAAATTTCAAACTTTTGTCTCAGAAGTATTATAATTTTTTGAGTACGCAATTTTATAGCTTGTTCAATTTTGGTCAATTAAATTACAAGTTCAATATGGCTAAAAATTAACGTTGATTTTTTAGAATTTTTTTCGTCGAAGATATTGCGGGTTTCTTCCGTATACAAATAAATTGTGTTCATATGTTTTATGGAAGCAAATTCGACAAAAAAAATTCTAAAAAATCAACGGTAATTTTTAGCCCCATTAAACTTTTACTTTGTTTGACTAAAATTGAATCGGCTGTAAAACTGCTTACTCAAAAAAATTCTAACACTTCGGAGGAAAAAGTTTGAAATTTATGTGAAAATTTGTTACATTTTTTTGTAGTATTTTATAAAGTTTAAAACTAGATTTTATATGGGTTTTGTTCGAGAATGAATAATTAAGCATAAATGGCAAACACTATCTCTGTGAAAATAGGGTGCTATAGATATGGTCAATACTGTACATACTCATTCATATATCAGCGCACGGTTTAATACAATTAAGAAGCAATTCACGCAGTTAATTACACTTTTATTGCGAACAATAACAATTATTTTGCCAACATTGTAGTTGGGACCCTTGTGTATATTTACACTTGATTTCCTTTTGGAAATAAATATTTATTGTAGTGTGCTTGTGTGAATATCGTGCTCTCAATTTTTATGTATTACCTTTAATTAAGAATTTCTATAATTTAAAAAGGTGCGTAGTAACGCTCAGTAGGACTCAGGGTCAATCGCGATTCTAAAATAGTAAAAATGAGTTCTTTGTAAAAACTTGGCTGGCAAGTGACAAGCCGCAAACATATTTCTGCCAAAAAGGTCCGCAGAATACTATACCATATAAAAAAGAAACTGGAAAAATAAAAAAAAACGAGCATCCGGGCAAAATCGGAAGTCGATAATTGTACCAAAAGATAGTGCATCCCTGATGCGGTAATTTATACTATTTTTTCACTACGCGGCGAAATTTACTCCTAAACTTTTTTGTACTACATTTCAACCACCTAACTGCTATTTTTAATGAATTTACAAGGAACTTCATCATAGTAATGACGAAAGCATATTATTGTATAGGTTAAGATGTTTAAGTGTTCTATTGAAAACTTCACATTCTACATTTTACTACTAACGAATAGGAAAATTTAAAAGTCCTTTTAAACGCGTCGAACATTTCCTCTAATGAAAGTATATAAAATTTTCATTGAAAATTAATTAAGTGCTCGAAAATTTGCAGTAAATTTACTAAAAGTAAACTCGCGAATACTAGTCGCGTAATAAAAGCAAAGAAAAAAATTAAATAAAGCAAACCAAAAAAAAATTTCAAAATGCGAATAACAACCCCAGGCGAAACATTTGTATTCTCGCCTACGGAAACGATTTACACGCCCCACGGGGCGTATGAGCAATACGGAAATTTTGTGATAAAATGTTTGAAAAAAGTAAGCTTTTTCCGATGTTCTCGAACAACATTAAAAAAATAACAAACCACAATTACACAGACACATTAATTGACACAAAAGATGAGTAGCATAAAAATTTGTAGTGTCAGAAATTGTCGCAAAATGAGTAAAATGTAAACAAAAATATGATTGAAAAAAAATATTAACTTTGTATTAATTACCAATATTACGTATGGCAAATTGGCAGTGGCTAGATAAATTGCGTGAGATGAGTTTTAACTATATATAATTAAATACGTATGTGTATGTTGTCTGTATACATATCGTCGCTTAAAGTACAAAACCGTGTAACCGACATTGGCTGCCAAAAATTGGATTTGCTCACACCAGCTCTTGGCTCAATTCTTATCCATTCGTCGTGAAATATACTAGCCAGAAATGCGATTGCTTTATAAAAAAGGAAACCATTTTGAAATATGAGTGTTTTTACTCTCTAGAAAATAATTTATGCATTCTCACATACGCGGTTTTGCATTATCTTGAAACGCGGTTTTGCATTTTGTTGATACGCGGTTTTGTACTTTAAACGACGATATGTATATGCTTGTACCAGTGTACTGCAGCAAGCTACTTACATTTCAAGCTACTTGAAAACTTACTTGTATTCACTGGGCTTAAAATTTTACTTTCATTCCAAAATAAGAGTTAAAATTTAGCTTTAAATGTTTCGACCAAAAAGTCATATTTTAGTTCGTACTTTTGATAGGATAAATAAAATTCAAACTTTTACTGTTACATTTGATCGATAAAAGTAAAATTTTAACTGTTAGCTGCCAAAAAATAATGACTAAATGTTGACTTTTTCAAAGTAGGTCAAAAGAAGTTAAATACATCAAGATTCCTTAGCTTCGATAGAACGTTCAGTTAGACATAATGGGTTAAACTTATATAGTCATATGTGGGCGATATCACTCCCATTTTCCAAAACTCCAAATAATGTTACTTCTTTTCAAGGGACTGTTGGTAGTACCGTTATATGAAAAGTGGCCATAATTATGACGAAAGAAGGACACATTTTAGACTCATAAATTCTGAGCACTCAAAAAATTTTTATGCGGAAATATGCTGTCGGGTGTCGAAAAGCTGCTAGCTATGTGGTTTGATCGCTATAGTTTTTGTTTATTTCCCTTAATTTTTTTATTTGCTTATTTGGGTTTTTGTTTGTTCCTTGATTTTATTTATTTTTTGTTTTTGTTTCTTTACCTCAAAAGAATATTTACACTGAGCGCGGAAACGCTCAATTTAATCAAAATTAATTGCTTCGCTTTCAATTAAATTGCCAATTGCCGATGTGCCCGCAACAAACGCTTACTGATCGACTGATAGACTGTTCGTTGTGAAATGTTGGCTAGCCCACTGACAGGCCGATTGCCGCCTTATGTGTTGCAACATTATTTACTCTGTGGTGGCGACACGTTTTTTCACAAACATTTTTATGCCATGTTTTATGGGCGAAAAACAATCACTTATTTATGAGCGACTATTTTTTTTTATGTGAAGTGTTACTACGTACAATAACATGACCATGTATTTACACAAATATACATAAATATATATGTACATATATACAGACATGTGCAAGCGGCTACAAATTTGTTAAAGTGCGAATTCCTGGTAGCCTTCACTTGAATTTTATATTTCCCTTTGGGCATTTAACTTAAATATTTTTTCATGTAGAAGTTAATTTTATAGCTATAATTGCCAATACTGTCTGAAATTTCATATTAAAATGCATTTTACTTCAAAATAAATCATGCGTGCACCGTATTTATGAAAATTATTCAGAGCGAAATGGAAGATATACAATACATAACCTATTCATGCTAACGCTCCCATTTTTTCAGGAAAATAAAAGGAAAACTCTTAAGCAGTGGCCGATTGTAATGCATGCAATTTTTGTCTGTTATTTGTGGTTTAATGACACAGTGCAACAAATTTCGAAAAAATTGGTATTTAAAATTTCTTTTTAAGTCACATAAATGGTACAAAATTTATACTAAAAATATTTCCAATTATTACTCGTAACACTGATCAGAACCGCTAAAGTAATCGGCCATAGCACAGTGGATCAAAACTGGAATTTACTGTTGAAAATTCATTATAAAAATTAGGATGAAAAGAATTGCAGCATTCCCAAAATACGAAAAAAATTTTGGAAATGTTAAAAATATTTCACCAAATTAATTTTGAATTTTTACAAAAGTTTTGGGTATGCAGTTTTTTAGCTTATTAAATTTTGCTATCATTAACTGCAAACTTTAAGTGGCTAGAACTTCGCGCTGATATTTTATGTTTTTTTTTTTTGGTCTGTGCTAGGCATGTTCTTCCATATGCATAAAGTGTGGTCGAAATGGCAGCAAAAAAAATATTAAAAGTCAACTATAGCTTAACGGGCCATAAAAATGCATACCTGAAGTTTTTATAGACATTCTGAGAAAACAACTACAACTTCAAATCGATATAAAAAAATGGTAATCAATTTTTAAAAATCCTTTGTTATTAATTCATATTTTGACCACCCTAATTGTTGGCAATTGGTCTCATTCCCATCACTTTTTGAATATTGCACTGTGTAATCAATTAATATTTTGCAATTTTTATTAAGTTTGAAGCCGCCTTTTTCAAGAGAAATGCTACTCAAAAATAATTTACAAAGGTATGTATTTAATTGTATTTCATCGAGCTCACTGAGTTGCAAATATATAAATGTGCGTATATGCATATTATAAAAAAAGTTACAGTTGGTAAACGTGTATAACAAAAAACCCATTTATTTATTTTTTACTCGTACTATGAAAAAATTTAATTCATTTGCGTTAAATTGAAAACTAAAAGTCTATTAAAAATCCAGGCACTGTCTGCAAAGTATTGCAAAGCGAATACCAAAAAGCAAAAAGGGTAGATTTAGTCTGATGCAATGTATGGCGAATTTTTTATGTAAGTACATAAACGTATACATAAGTTTTACTTATTCAGAAGCGTCTGTCTTGCTAAACTTCTTAATTAAAATATTAATAAAAACCGTCTGAGCGACAAAAATTTTACGAAACAAAAGAGGGATATTAAATGAAAATTAAGGGAAATTTGCAAGCAACCTGAAAATTTCTGAGTATGTATTTACATATATAAAAGTGTAGGTGTTTATATGTTACTGTGCCAAAAGCTACCTTAATCAAGTAGAACTGTTGAGAAAAAGTACGAAATTAGGACTAAAAAAAATTAGGTACACATAAAAAGCGTATAATAGCAACAAGCAACAACAACGACTTCATTCACTTAAAAATTAACGTTGCCTTAGTTAAAGTGAAAAGAGAAATGCAAAAGTGAGAATGGTGGGAGATTTAATCTGTTCTTATTAAGAATGCCTATAACATAAGAAGTGATTGTGAACAGTGGATAAAGATTGAGCAAGGTTTAAGAAAACGCTGGTAAGCAAATTTGCAGAACAATAAAATAAACTAAAAAAATTTAAATAAATATTTAGTAATCCAGAATTATTTTACGCAAGCTCTACTAAACCAGAACCCAGGCACTCACAGAAAGCTAGTAAATTTTACAAAATATGAAGTAATCCAAAGAAACACCGTTGTTAAACTCTCGAAGCTTTGCAGAGAACATAATAGGCTGTATGCGGAATTTAATTAGTTATCCCGTATCGATGAAAGGGCTGGTTGGTAAACACCAAGTTTGTGACATGACTCCCCCGAAGAGAACTAGTAGTTAATCGGACCCCTTATTCGGTCTCAAATGGCACGGAGAGGTCACTCCCAGCTTGGACAAAGCTCAAAGTTGTGTCAACGTCGCTGTGAAATGTTGGTCAATGCTGGACTTACCAGGTCCGGAGCCATAGTGATAAGGTCAAAGCAGTTGGTTCGTAGAGACCTTCTTATTCCCCTATAATTGTTTCCTCCACATCTCAAGTGTACTCTGGACATCTATTACCAGATTTCCATCTTCATCTCTACAGAAACAAAGCCCTGATCTTGAAATAATTTGACTGCTGCCTTAAATTCTAATAGAATTTTTGAGCCGCATTCTGGTCTGCCAGCATGTAAAGCTCTTCGCGTACACTTCTTTCTGCCTCTCGTTTCATTCTTTTGAAGATATGTGAGATAAGAGGAGATCCCTCGTCATCTCCTGTTATCGTTCCGCAGCGGAAAAAAGAGATTTGGAGATGGATTCCCACTGCTCATTTATATCCGGTCGATGAAGAGTAACCCAGCTAGACAAAAAGTGTTGGTGTTACCGCAGACCACTTTGGTAGTCATAATATCTAAGTACATTTTCATTGCCAGTCGCTAATGTGCATATTTGCTCAATTTCGCCAACCTCTTAATGAGATGGCTGCAAATAAGATATTCCGCGTATATATTGTGTGAATTGATGGCAATTGGGACATCAAAAGATATTGCAAGACTGACGAACTAGCGCGTTATGATACAGATATCAGGCATACACTAGACATCTCTCTTCAAACAAATGATCATCTACTGAATGAAATATTCACGAAGTTAACAATAAAATATGACAAGTGGTATCAAATTAAAATTATTTTTCTCGGCATATTATTTTTATGGTCGTAAGATTACGATTTTGCACTTACCCTAAAATAAAAGAATTTAACACAGAATAAGATTTTATTGCGGCTAAAAGTCTTTAAAATTCCTACTTCATCATAAAAACTGTCGTTGTAATAGTGATATATCCGTAGACAAAACTATCCTCCAATTTGGGATTCATTTCACAGCGTTAGCATTTTAAGCCATAAGTTAAATTTTCATCGCTGAAGCTGCGTCATAGTACTTTTTCGACCCGAAGGCAATTTCGAACATAGGGGTCGCCCTTTTACATTTTTTGTCATATCTCCGGCTGTTAAAGTCGGGTCTTAAAGTATGGTATATCGATGAGTTCGTGTCGAGGAAGTTTTTTTGCAGAATTTTTCAGAATTTTATTTATTTTTCGTACAGAAATTTCTTTACAAATTCGTGTCAACCACTTCATATAATGTTTTTTGAAGATTCGTAAGAAAATCGCTACAGAAATGAGATGCCCCTAAAAATATCGTTAAGTTTTCGGGAACTTTGGTTTGCAGGGTACATAAATACATATGGGGTATTCCATGAGTAAGTGAACCTTTGTGTACAATTGTAAAGTTCCTTTGAACATGGAATGCTTGATGAATCAATACTAAATACCCAAAATTTTCGTATATTAGAAGATACAATTTATTTATATTATTGTAGATGAATTCAAAACTTCACCATTTGAAAAGTAATTTAATACGAGTATATATTTTAGAATAATTTTTGCTGTAAAAATGTCCCGCTCGTGACGATGGCATACCCCATATGTATATAAACATATGCATATGTAAACACATAAATAAATGTCTTACGAGCTTCAACCATGATCTCAGTAAGAAAAGGTGGCGACTAAGCTAGTAGCTTGCTATCTATTCTTAAGTACCAGTAGCTGCAGATGGCAAATTTCACCACGAATACCAGCTAATTTGTGACAAAGTCGAGTGATGAAAATCAAAGCAAAAGCTTCAAGTGAAAGCAAGCGTACAAATTAAAAACCTACAACCATTTTGCTTTTCAGTAGGGAGTAGATATTGAGTGAGTGCGTTAGCAACCAACAACAAAGCAATTTAAAAATTATGAGGTTCGTTGAACTAAACAAAATGGAAAGTAAGAAAAAATTTTGTATCGCGATTTACTTTTATTTTTGCTTCTGTTTATCAGTCTCGTTAACTCAATTTTTTTTGTTGCTCTCCTGGTTGTGTTTTTCTTTTTTCGTTTTTTTATTATAATTTTTTTTGTTTTTCCTCATTTCACTTTTCTGCGGTTGCTTAGTTTAATGCTTTCGTTTGCCGTCGACCTGCTACCCCCCCTCCATGCCATTGTGTTGGCATAATTTTTCGCTTTCGTTTTCCTTCAGCGTCGTTCGCGTTTTTCTGTTTGTACTTCTAAAATTTAAAGCATATCGGATACTGGCTTGAGTTTTATCTTACTTAGCTGTTTGAGCTTGAATCTGCTTCTGGTTTTGTCCTTTCAATGCAAATATTGCGCTGAGACTATATAGTTATTTGTTTACAATGCCATGAAAAATTGAGTTGTGTAATAAAAAAATATACAAAAATTTAATTATCTGTGCTTTTTATGGGAGTTGCTCTGACGGATACTTCGTCTTAACACCTTAATGCTCGATTACACTCCCACGCACTTGAATACGGACACTGCTTTGCGCTTTATTTCTGGGTTTTTTTACTTTTATTTAATTTTGTGTATTTTAAATAAAATACTGTTCAAGAACCCAAACTATTTACATTCGGGATTCAAGCTTTGTAGAAAATTATATTGAAAAAATTATCACATTTTCAAATAAAACTAAAATAAAGCAAAATAGCACAGAATAAAAAGCGAAAACTCATTGTTCCTTTTTGGACCATGCATTGCCAGAGATTCTCGATAGGACTAGCATCAGGCAGCCAGCAAACCGTTATGCTCTTTCAATGTAAACAAGTTTTTGTTGACAACAGTACTAAGCAGTAAAATTTTGAGATAACTCCAAGGCTTTTTCAATTCTTTAAAGAAGCTTGAGATACATTATAATTCAAAGTAATAACACCGCACGTTCTACCAAAAAAAAAAGGATACATTATTTTATAAGCTCAAAAATTGAAGTACCTTAGAATAGAAGCATAGTTTAATATCCTCTTATCCTTTCCAATTTAAAAAATAATTGCCTGCACCTACGCTGTTGCAGAAGCTGTAGCAAGAATTTAGAGTATGTACATATGTATGTATATATTAGTACAGTAGCTGCGCAAATTCCAAATACAACAGGCGACTAGCTACTAACGAATATTGAGTAGAATTTTGCACTTAATTAAACGATTACCGGTTTTTATCTACATACGTACATACATACATATGTATGATTTTATTTCTATTTCTTATTTAGTTTTTTTCTGCCTTCGACAGCATGACCCAATTCACACAGGAAATTAATGTGAAAATCGTTCAAATGCAAATAAAGTGCAACAAAATCGGCAACTAATAAAATCACAATAACAACATGAACTAAAGGCTAACCTGAAATCGCGATGTTTGTAGCCGAAGCGAGAAGTTGTAAATGACACGATGGGAATTAGTAAAATGAAATGGAAAAGCATTTTTATTTTCAACACTGAGGTGATAAAAGCGTTCGCGCACATTGATATCGATGTGCATTAGGGTGGTTCCATAAAAGTTAAATATGTTAAACTTTCTATCCCTAGGATTTTTCTAAATGGAAAAAAGAATGTATACTTATTTAGAACTATGAGTTTTATATGAGGAAAAAACACTTTTTCGTAGAAGTGGTGTAGAATTTTGAAAATCAATATTATTTGAACTATGCTACTATAATATTAAGAAATTGTTTGTTTTAAAATTTTTTTAATGCCTACAACTTTCTATAGGTCCATATTGCATTTTTTGGAGTATTTGTAGACTTATAAAAAATAGTTAGTATTAAAAAAATGGTTCAATAAACAATAAAGTATTGTCACTGGGAGTATCTTAAAGAGAAACAGAGTTCTCCGTGCGACAAATATTGATTTTCAATTTTATAACATTTCTACGAAAAAGTATTTATTCCCCATATAAAATACATCGACAACTTCATGGACTTTGATGCAGTTCTAAATATAATTTTTTTAACCCCTCCATGCATGTACTTCGGTTCACCGTAATGTACATATGTACATATGTATATACATTATCGTAGGCCAAAAACACCTACGGAAACTGCACGGTCAGACGACCATGGCATCAGATAGACATTGAATTTGAGCAGAATTTGCACTTTCAAAAATATGCCGGTAGGAACGGTGCTAGGTGAGTACAGTATTTTTCAAATAGATATGTATGTATGTACATGATTTTATGCTTATTAAAAAGAGAGAATGAAACGTGTTCGTTAATACGAAAATAGGAATATGCGTAACAGTAAATTTTTCGTTTTTTATCGATTACTTGTCTGTAGTAAAGAAATTCGCAAATTTTTTAAATACCCAAAAGTTTTTAAAATTTGCACTTAGAAGTAGATGGGTGCGCTTTTAGGAATTTTTCTAAAGAAAATAAATTGTATTATGCTTTTAGGACAGTCAATATAGAAGTTATGGTGGAATGTGATACTACCCTGCGAAAGTAAATTTTACACACACAAAAAATAATATATTCGCGAAACTAGGGGTAAGTAATAGTAAAAGGACTTTGAAATTGTAAAAAATATGGTTATCCCAAAATATTATTTAAAAAGTTCAGTGCAATATAGGATAACAATAAAGGTATCAAATAAAAGCAAAAGTTCAGTAGGAGTATACTTGAACACACTTTTTGGTGCATAAAGACGAATAGTTATGGAAAATGTTCTTTACAAATTTTGTCCCTACATAACCTGAAAATTTTCAATTTTTTTTTTTTGGAAAAAATAATTTTTTGAGGAGTAATAAACCCACGACCACATTATCGAATTTCGCCCTGCAAACTTTATTAACCTAAAAAGATAAAATTTATTAAAAGCGCATTTTCAATACCCATTCGTCCTTGTAAAATAAAAAAAAACTTTATTGTTTTTAAACTCTACAGAACTTTCTCTGTCATTTGGTACCCATATTATTATTCTACACTGCACTGATTTTTTTAAATAATTTTTTGAATGAGTCATATCTTCAAATTTCCAAAGTCCTTTGTATGTATGTGTGTGTATGCTTATGTACTTATATCTCAAATATTTGTGCCTATTCGAATAGAAAAAATTAACTTAAAAATGCTCCTGATGCTCATAAGCGAGAAATACTGTATCAGGTTTACTTTGGCATTTCTGCTGATTGACAGGTTATTGTGTACGTTTTTTTGACCCACATCATTCATTGCATGTTTGTGTGTACGTCAGTATGTCAGTTAAGGTATGTTGGTGGGTTAAGTTTGATCTTTGATATGCCGAAAAAAGTTCAATTTCCACACTGTGCGACGCTGGGCGATGCGAGAATAGGTTTACCGCTAACTGACTGTGCCGACGATGCCAATATCTGCTAAAACTATTTACCATCAATTAATGCCTTTACTCAGAGGGAGGTGGGTCAGGTGAGTTTTAGGCTTAAATGCAATATTTAGCCTGGTTTACACTTTGTAAGGTCTTCAATGACGACTTCTAAATTCACACCGGGTCTGATATCTGCAGTCTGTATCGAAAAGGTAAGGGGGACTATCCCCACTTATTTCTTGTGGAACTTGCTTTGATATTGCAAACCTCAATGAAAAACTGACACGAAAAAAAACGTTTTCAAATAAATAAAGCTATTTACATATATCTACGTTTCGTTTGTAGATTAGAATAATTGCAAATGTGACATTGACAGAAATTTTCATTAGCGCAATCGAAGTCTTTGTATTCGTGTGTAATGAAATGTTTGTCATTTTAATTTCGCTCTTATTTCACAACGTCCGAATGCTCACAAGCAATTAGCCGATAATTTCCTTGAACCCATCACAGCAACAATCGTAAAATACTATCAAAAGTTGGCATTTTTTTTTAACTTTTACCTTTTTTCGATCAGTTCATTAATTTGCCAATAGGCAAAGGTTGGGAGTTTCTACTGTTGTTCCCTGTCATCTACATACAAGTATATATGTATGTGCATGCAAAATTAATGTGTGCCCACATTCGCATTTATATGCAATTCGTTTGTCTGTATGTATGCATAAAAAGTATTTTCATTCTCATTAACACAACTTTTGTGCTGCTCAAGGCCATTGCGGTCAGTTGTGTGGCTGCAACATTGGCAAATATAGGCGCGGCTGCATTCAATGCATCACTGAGTTGCTGCTAACCATGCTGCGCGAATACATACATACGTATGCAGATATGCATCATTGCGCGCTCTAATTAATTGGAGACATGTAATAGGTAAGTAAGTAGAGCATTGATGAAATGCTATTCGATGCGTGAATTTATTTCGCCCTAATATTTTATGAATTTTTCTAGCTTCATTGCATGCCATATTTTTGTAGGTATGTATCGTTTCCTTTGTATTTCAAATATTTTTTAATAATAAATAATATTTTGATTTTTTATACAGTTCGGTTGGTGTTTAATTTTAATAATAAAAAGGGTTTCCATATGCATATGTACGCATATGTACTAATATACCTAGTTACCACACACATATATATTGTAGAAATGTGAATTTCTAATTAATTTCAACAAAAAACGGTGATTATCCATGGAATGAGCCGAGATCTTTTTTTTTTTTTAATTTTCGCATATTGAAAATTAAGTTTATATCATATTTGTGTAAGCACAAAAATGTTCCAAAATATTCATATACATAAGTACACATGTATATACTATACTTCAATTTATAAATACAAGTAACTATTTTCGAAAGTCAACCCTCCAAGCCACTTGTCAATCATTCTCTCAGTACGAGCAGACATTGTTAATACCTGCCAACAGCTTTTGATATGCGTCTGATAAAACTGAGAGGGAATGCGCATGACATGGCAGTTGTTAATACACAGAGCATAGGTTCCAAGCATATTTAAAGAACTTAAGTTCATACACATTTTAATAAATATATCTTTTAGTAAATGAAACATTATTTTGTATTTTCAATCTGGCAGTAACAATTGACACGAAACTTTATTAAGCGCAAAAGCGGAGAGTGATTTAGTTTGGAAGGCTTAAAATCGTAGAAGACTTTCGGCCTAAAAAGCTATCAAAATTGCCTTTCGTCACTTGACAGTTATTATTTAGCAGCTTAGTTTGATATTTTTATTGACAACTCGCTTGTGAGACTGAGTCTCACATCGACTTAAATACACCATCGGCCAGTCGCTACTTGAGTGTGACAGACAGAAATGCCATTTAGTTGGCTTAATGTTTACTTTCAATTGGACAAATACTGATTATTTCATTGATTGATTCATGCAATAAAAATCATTGATATGTATCTTGAGGTTTTTTCTTAAGTTTACTTATATTCTGAGATAGGGTCTTCAGTCAAATTCTGAGATTGGGTATTTTGCAATAAAATTCGGAATTAGGCGTTCTTCAATCAAATTCTGAAGTGTAGCGTTTCAAAAAAGTTTTATGAGATAGGGTGTTTTCAAGATAGGAGGTTTTATAAAATTATTATAAAAAATTATGATGACCTAAATTGTCTGATTCAGAGATTTCTCTTTCCGGTCAAATCCGTTCGTACAAAAATTTTTCCTCTTAACTACAAGGTTCATAGAGCCTCATAATACCAAAAGTAAAGAAAAAATATTCAAAAGTTGTTTTGGGTAGCTATAAGGGCTACCTCCAGTTTGTGCAATATATTGTACAAAAGTCCGAAAAGGAGTAAAAGTACTCAAGAAAACTCAATAGATATTTCACTTAGTTTGACGGAATAAAAGTTTTATTTCATTGAAAATGAACTTATTTATGTACAAAATAATTGATTTTACTGCATGCAGTATCTTTAGTTAGGTTTGAATTAAAATAAAAAATATAAAATTTCTCCATGAGAAGAGAATTATGTAAAAAGATTTTGAAAAATTTCAGACACAATTACAATATAAAATACAAATGACCCATTTTAATAAACCTGCCCGGTTCTTCTGCCTTCAGTAGATCAAGAAATCAAAAACCTACCCTTTACTGCAACAACAGCGCACAGGCTATTCACGGCAAAAACCACCAATTGCCTGTTCAGCTGCAACCTTTGGGGACGTTTGTACAATATATGTACACGACACTTACAACCTTTCGGTTTAAATGTACAATATATTGTATATAGTTTATATTAATATTTGGAAGTTTGAAGTAAATATGTATAATAACATTCTTTTTTTTATGCCAAAAAAA
>NW_023458556.1:14220508-14254780 GCF_013731165.1 Rhagoletis pomonella | reverse complement strand
TATATCAAAACTCTCGCACTTTCACGAAACTGTGACAATAAAATGATTTGCACAATAGAATGCAAAGAAATTGCAAACGTGGAAGCCAACAAACCCATTTGAGTTGTCAGAGTCAAATTTCAGGTTAGGGCATGAGCTCATAGCCCGGAGAGTATGCGGAGCTGGTAGTTGTAGTAGAGTAGTTAAAGTGCACTTGAAATTACATAGTCATTTTACAATTTCAAAATTTAGTTTTTCTATAAAGCTTTCACGCGGCTGCTAGCTATCATCTTTTTGCATGCACAGCGTAACGCAGCGGCAACAAGAAATTACGGGAGAAATTACAAGGTGTCAGGCAATACGACGCTGCTGTGAAAGTAAATGATATCCAAAGAAAAGCGAATAAGTACGAAATTTCTACAACAAAAAAAACAAATAGAAAAAATATGTAAAGTGAAGTAGCTTACTAGCTAGGTGGAAGAAATGAAGAAGTAGCAGGAGCAATTGGGTAGGTGGGTCAACTTTTTGGAGGTAAATTGGAAACGGAAGCGGAAGCATGGCGACTAAAAATTGTATGCACTATCGCACCAGCACCAGCAAAAGTACTAGCGAAAATGCCAGGAAAAGCATCTGACGTCGTTTTTTTTTGCTTTTATTTTTGTTGTGCTCATTTAAGAATTATACATACATACATACCTTTTAGCAGCACAGAGTGGAAAAGCGCTAAATTACTATAAGTAGAAGTGGCTGAAGGGGAAAGCGTTTGCTGAGTTGGCTGAAAAACGCCGAGCTAAGACATAATGGAAACGAGATATTCAAACTGACGAATTTTTGAACTTATCACATTTTTGCAGCGTTGCATTTGAAAGACCAGCGCAAGTGACAGTGTCACGAAATTGCACTAAAAAAAAGCAGCTATTCTTAATGCTCTTTCACTTGGTGTAGCAGTCGAGTGGCGCTATTGTTGGTGAACGGAACAGCTTGCCTTTGTTTCTGGATAAATTTAATTTTCCAAGTCACTTGAACTGATAACACAAACACTGAGTTAATTTTGAAGGGAATTTTAGTGAAAGTATAGAAAAAGAATGGAGAGTTTACGCGTATTAGGATACACATTGCTTTTTGCGAGTTTAACTTGGAAGTTCGAAAGAACTGGGCGTACTTACACATATATATGTTCAGGATGTTAACAGTGACGTGAGAATAAAATATTTGGCACTTGCAATACTACAGGTCCTTGGTTTTACCAAAGTGACCTTCAGATCGGTCACCTCCAACCACGACTTTACGTTAAAGTTGCCTGTATGCATTCTTTATGATCGGCATGTGATATGTAAAGTACCGTTACTTTGGCCTCCAAGGTTACTCAACTTATTAGTTTGAATACTCACAACTTTAGTCCATATATGCTTTTCTCTAGCACCCAGGTGTATTGGACTAGGGCAACGTAGACTGCTTCTGATGAGTAACTTTGCTATGGTGCAGATGTTTTTGCTGGACCTGCTCCATATCTTGACCTATTCGGACTGCCTCCTCTATGGAGCTGTGAAGTTCTCTGCGTTGTCAAAAAACAGCTACTTATCTGTTTTTCGCCGGAACTCAAAGACAGCAACCCCTCTCCCCTGAGGATGTGGGAGGGCTCATTCCTCCATCGGATCGTCGGCGTTGCTGTAAACCCTAACCTTCACAGTTTCGAACCCACGCCTGACAGGTGGCCTTTTTGCTCGGTTAGGATTTTAGTACCCTCCAGTTTTATTCGTGTTGCTCTGGTTCAAACAACCAGATAATCGTCTCTTCTTTCCAAGGTCGGCCGAGACTCTTTGTTCATTATCAGAACCGCCTAACGGTTGGCCTTATTACTCGGCTAAAATTTTAGTATACTCCAGTTTTATCCGTGCTGCTCTGGTACGAGTAACCGAATAATCTTCGGTGTTCTTTCCGGATCTATTGTTTGCGACGAATCAACCTTCAATTTCACCGCTCCCTGCTTCGGACCAGAGTAAACTTCGCTAAAACTGCCGACCGCTGACTTATAAAGTGCAGTAAGATTGTTAAATTAGTTCGTAAGGTATACATGATTAAGTGGAATCACGTTTTGCTTTAAGCTGCAAATATCTCGAAAACGTATCCATAGATAAAAATGTACTCGATTTTCGGAATCACCGAGAAATTGTACATAGAAATTGTTGAGTGGCATCCATTGAGAGTTTTTCCTTTAAACCAATGTTATTTTCCCTGGTTATTTATGTATTTTCTGTTGTGGATCGAACCAAGGCGAATTAATATCCAGATTCAATAATAAAGGCTGAATTTCTTTATTCATTCTGAACGTTTGAAATAAACTTTTTTGTTTATTTATTCTTTAGAACGTTCCTGATGATATGTTGACGTATATTTCAAACGCATTCTGTTTATTCCGGCTGTGAAATGGGATTATCCGGAATGTATAAAGAAACGCAGCCAAAATGTTTGCTCGGAAAACAGTTTTTTCGCTAGCTTTTGACAAAATCGGCTCCCTTAGCAAGGCACTGTATGTGGGTGTGTGTGTGTGTGTGTAAGGGAGTAAGGGAGTGTCAAAACTCTAATGTCACTAGTGAGCAAATCTTTAATTATTGAATAATGAATTAATATAAAGTGAAAGCAGGAGTACAAAAACAAAAATTTACCTGTATTGTGTTTTGCTTTTGCGGCGTGACCCAGCCAGCAAAATCATCGTAAACAAGCTCGTAATTGGATATTTTCTCGAAGAAAAACCGGATTAAAAATCGTTTATGATAGCCGTTTACGACTCTTTTTCGAGCACTTTTTCGCTTTAAATTGTGCATCGCCTACGAACAGTCGTAAACGGATCGAAAAAGCATTCGTATGCGAATATTTTTACGTCCATTTTTTAATTGTAAACGAGTCTCGTAAACGATTAATTTACGTTAAAAAAGCGTTTTTTTCGCACTGCTTTATCTACTGTTTTTGAATGCTAAAAATAAAGGCAATTAATTAATTCAAATTATTGTAGTTCTTTTATTGAATGGAATTATAATTAATATATATTTATAGTGCCGGATCTAAGTATTGGCATAGAGAATTTTTCGCAATGTATGCAAAGTTTTTTACTTGAATTTCTTTTCGCACATTATTTTTTTTAAATATAGTTAGTACTTTCAAATCAGATTTTTGAGAAAAATTTTTAAGTATGCAGTTTTATATCCCATTATATTTTAGTATAACATAGTGCAAGCTTGAAGTTGCCAGAAAACCGAGGCAATTTTTTCACGCAGTTTCTTCCATGCAAATTATGTGCGACATTTTTTTTGTATGGAAGAAACTGCGTATAAGAAATTGTCAAAAAACAAAGAGGTTTTCTAGCTATTCAAGTGTGCACTTTATTATACTAAAATTAAATGAGCTATAAAACTGCATACTTAAAATTATTCTAAAAAATCTGATTTGAAAGTAGAACTTCATACTAACTATATTTTTATAAAAAACAATTAGAGAAGAAATCAGAATAAAAAACTTTGCATTCATGGCGAAAAATTCTCTGTGCCAATATTTTTTTCCGGTACTGTATATGTGAAGATATTTTCAGATAAATAAATATTAACAAACTATCTATTTCCAAATTAACAATTAAATAAGAGGGGTTTAATGTATATTATAAAGTAGCTGAATTTATTTTTTCTTTTTTGCCGATAGGCTGCCAATTTTTTTTGCCGGTCGTGTGCATATTGGAAGTGCTTCTTTGAAACGGAAATAAAAACTTCTTCGTCGGAGTTAAATTTTTGACGAAAAGCACCTAAAAAAATAAAGTTAAAGATTAAACTCCATTGGAAATCGGAAAATTGAATTAAATAAAAAGTGGTAATAAATAATATTATAATCAGTACTTCTTATTGCCGCAGTCGTTGCCAAACCAATAGCGTTGCATTTGGTACCAGTTCCCTTCCACGAGAAAAGTTCTGCTACCTCATCTGTAATAATTTTCCGCCAGTACGTTCTTAAACATTTATCTACATTTAAAATATTTATAGCTTCGAGTTCAGAAACCTATAAAGTGTTTAAAGAATGCAATAAAAATTATTTTATTATGGTTAATTTATGTTTTAGTTACCAATAATTGTTGTTTTTCACTTGAACTCCAGAGGTCTTTTTTAAATTCCATAAATTCATGCTTTTCCTTAAATGGGCTTCTTGGCAGGACGCCCTCTGCAATGGTTGGTCTCTTACTGTTTCGAAGGGTACCATTTTCTTTCCTTAAAGCAATCACCTCTGAAAATAACCGCTCCAAAACAGCTCCAATTTTTGCATCCATCTGATTCACTTTTTCGTTTAAGGGGTCCACGGTTTTTTTTTTAAGAAAGTGGTAGATCGTCCTTTGCGTTTGCACCAGTCTGCCAATAAATCACATACTTAATAATTTTCTTAAATTAAATATTTAACAAACTACTTACTTATAAAATATTGTGATTGAAGAAAAATTGTCAATAAAACTAAAATTTTTTCTTGTGCTGACAAATTATTACAAGCCTCTTTCTATTATATTTTTTTGTTTTGTCGTTTACGAGCTTTTCTCTAACTTTTTGGCGATACGAGAATCCCTCGTAAAACATAATGTTCGTAAAATGTACGTGTTCTTGTTGGCTGGGGAACTATCAAAATCTATATGTGTATGTGTGAAAATGAAACAAAATACTGTAGCATAAAAACTTATACATATATGTCTTACCAAATATTTACCATATTAATATGTATGTACATGATTATATTTACTTTCCCAACTCATCTTTTTAGTTTTGCTTGTTTACTTATACATAATTACATTGAATGCAATATTATTGTACGGTACAACCATTCAATTATCAAAATGATCAAACAGCTGTAAGGCAACCGTTATGTTAGAATATGCAATTCATAGCTTTTCGGCCTATAAAGGGACAAATCTTCTGAGCTTTCGCTCTCATTTGTCTAAGGCGTCCGCTCAGGAGGTTTTGATACTCAGCGTTTGTTAAACCCATGCGTTTTGTACAACCCACAAATACAATAATAAAGCAATAATTCTTTGTAACATTTAAATTTGACATTCGAAGCCTGAGGCGAAACACATATACAAAATCAGCGGATCTAGTAATACCACCTTATATAAATTCGCGTTATATTGAACTATTTTCTAAATGAAAATAATTAAAAATAAATAAATAAACATAAATTGCAAACAATATCATTTTGAGTCTTGTACCTATTGGCTGCGTTTCTTTATACATTCCGGATAATCCCATTTCACAGCCGGAATAAACCGAATGCTTTTGAAATATACGTTAACATATCATCAGGAACGTTCTAAAGAATAAGTAAACAAAAAAGTTTATTCCAAACGTTCAGAATGAATAAAGAAATTCAGCCATTATAATGATCATGAGTGTAAGCATTTAGTTTTTTTTTTGTCCTCCGAAAAACACCACTTTTTTCTTAGTCGTACTCAAAATCCCTTAATTTGTTCTTTTCTGAATTCCTTTCGATATTTGCAATCTGGCACCCCTAGCGCTGCTAATACACAAAGTCCTTCACTACTTCAAATATATAACTGCCAACAGTGACGTTTGTTCCAACAACCGACAAAAGTCACTTCACTGAAATTTCTAGCTTCAACAATAAATATACCAAACTAAAACGTTTACACCAAATTACTTTCTCCCAAAGTTATTACATCACACCACTTATTGACAGTTTTACAATGGCAACGCTATGCCGGAGAAAGAAAAAAAGTAAATAAAAAGAACAAATAAATACTTATGTACATATATACATGAATAAATGTAACATTACTAAGTAAGTACTTGCGATAAAAGGCAAATTTAGAGCTCGTGAAAGACTTGTGGCCATCAAATGTTGCCGCCTGCGAAATATTCTCTTTTATATTCAAAGCTGTTCGCCTGTCACCTTTATGGAACAATTTATATAGGTCTTAAATGGACGATTCATTATCGCAAGTGGGGTGAGGTGCTTCTAAAAGGTATAATAAAAAAAAAATGAAATTTAAAGTGTTTATGAGCCGCGAAGGGCCCAAAATGCAAATGCTCCAAATAAAGTGAGACACTTTATAGCCGGTTATGTGTGACAGTTTTGTGGTTGCTCATTAGCGAGTGTCGAATTAGTGGCTTGGCGCTTTGACATTTGCCAACAGGCACCCCGGGAAGAAAGTGCTGTGTGCGTGTACAACAAAGAGTGCTGGGGGGAAAGAGTGTGGCGAAAGGTGAGTGAAGCAAAGGCGCAGTGAAAGGTATTTCACGCAGACCGGTCGAGTGCCTCTTTGTTAATTAGGGGGTGTGGGGGGGGCAATGCTATAAGGTCCGCCAGCATCTGTGTTATCGCAAAAAAGGCAAAAATTATGTCGACATAATGCCAGTAAATAGCAACTCAGCAGGCGCTAACGCTTGTAGCGGGGTAGCCGGGTAGCCGGGTAGCCAACAAACACAGGAAATGTGTCGAATAGAGGAAGTATAGATGTTGTAAATCGAGGCAAAGTGACACTAACAAGCCAACATTGACTGTAGGCCGGAAAGTATGTGCCAGGTATGTATGTATGTATGCATTGTTGGAATGACACCTCTTAATGACGTGAAAATACGACCCGAACATGGTGCGCTATCGGCGGCGTCGGCGGCCACCAGCAGCTACAGCAACAACACGCTTGCCACCAGTCGCATTAGCAGAAAAAGGTATGTATGTACATACATAGACAGCAGATATGGCAAAAAAAAAAGAAGCCAATCGCTGCGGAAAAACCAGCAAAAGCAACAAAAATAACAACAACAATAGTAATACAGCAACCAAACCAACATTAACAGCAAATTGGCTGACATGCTGGTATGTGTCGCTGGTATCAGTGGCGAATTAATTCAGCAGCAGCGATGATATTATCATGCCGCGCATACAACAACAAGGCCAATGTTAATGCCTATAAAATAAATGGAATGGCAGTAGCGGCAACAACAACAACAATAACAACAAGAGTGACATTCAAATGCGTTGTCATAAAGATTATTGTGGCGGTGCAGAGAACGCGTGGCATGTGGTTAACGCATGCCAAAAACCAACAACAACAAAAACAAGCACAAATTTGCGCAACAAAGTCGAGCAGGCAAATATTAAAACTAAAAAAAAAAAACACAAATTTTTTAAGCTGTACTGTGTTGCTATGCGCTTATGTTGCGCCACAAAACCATCAAAGCCGCGGCACGACCACAGTTGTGGCACTGTCGCACAGTGGTTTAAAACTGGCATTTACTGTTCATAATTCACTGGAGCCTTAATTTTTCATTGATGTTTTTTTTAAATGAAAATGAATAAAATTTACAAGAGACCGATTGAGCCCGATTTTCGAATGTTTGTTTGTTTGTATTAAATTTTTTAGTGCAAAGTGCAGAAAAAGTCGAAAAAGTAGCAATTTAGAAGAAAATCGATTCTGATGTTGCAGTTAATGAATTTTGCATAGCAAAAACTAGTTGTAAATAATTGCAGGGTTCTCCCAAACCGAAAATAAATTTAAATGTAAAAAAAAAATTTTTTTACCAAATTTAATTTTTTTTTTTAAATTTTTGTATGCAGTTTTATAGATCATTAGAGTGCAATTGGCTAAGAATTCGCGTTGTTTTTATTAATGTGTAAGCACACGTTTCTATTTCCCATGCAGATGTGTTCGAAATGTTAGCGAAAAGATTTATCAAAAATCAACGCGACCTCTTAGCCACTTGCAAATTTTAATTGATAATACTAAAATTTTATGATCTATAAAACTGCATACCCAAAATTTTTCTGGAAGCGCAACATTTTTTTTTTTTTTAATTTTTGTGATTTTTTTTACAACATTTAAAATTTCTCATGCGAAACTTTTTTCCGTTTTGGGGGACCCTACAATTGTTTGCAACTAATTTCTATTATGTAAAGTTTATGAAATGGAACACGAGAATCTTTTTTCTATTCTTCTGCACTTTGCGCAAAAAAGTTTAATACAAACAAAACAAAATTCAAAAATCAGACTTAACTGCTCTCTTTCAAATTATATGAAAAAAAAAATATATGCAAGTTGAGTAAAAATTGAAGACTCCAGTTAATTGTGAGCACAAAATGTCAATTTTGAACCACTGTGCAATGGTGATGGCAACGACAGGTCGCGAATTTCGCGAACAAAGCAAGTTGAAAGAAAGCACCGAAAATGGCAATGAACTGATAAAACTAGCCGCAAAAACATACAAACATACATATGTATATATGTACGTCCATAAATGGAGTCAGAAAATAAATACCTAAAACATTTGGGTAGGGCGAGTGCGGCTAGAAGTAGCTCAACATTCGCTGGCACTTAACAAATCAGCAAAACGCCGGAAACGCGCTTCAACGCTGCTAGTGGAAAATTACCATGCAAACAGATAGTTATGTAGTTAGTTGCCAAGCTTTGAAAATAAGCGTAATTTTCAGTTAGTTATTGCGCGCTTTTCCCCCTTAAAATAAGCATGTATGTAAAGATGTGCTTATGTAGTTGTATATATATGTACATATATAGTGACTATAGCTTAACTAAGTATTTGAAATATGTCTGCGCTGAATGTAGGCAAAAGTCTATAGTTAACCTAGCGACTATCCAAATGACCTTTAGAGCTTGTCGTTTTGTGCCGCGCCTAATTTTCTGGCTTTGCTTTTATTTACTCGACCGAAATTTTTGCTCTACTCGCTTTTTATGAGAGAAAAGTGCTAATGTTTGGCAATTTGCTTGCTGCTTTATAGTCTGCAGCTGTTTCCGTGTTGAAGAGTCTATGAAAGTGAAATGATGGGCATTTGGAAAAGTGACAGTGAGAAATTAAACGTGAGGTCAGGTTTTGGGATGTAAAATTTTTAAAGTATTTTAAATTTGAATAGTTTCGGCTACACATTTATTTTTTTTTTAACCCGATATTATAACATTGGGCACGTAACGGCCATTTGTAATGGCGTAATGCTGAGAGTGAATAGAAAAACCGTTTAAGCCATATCTCACAATCCGTCTTCTTCTTATTATTATTAGGCACTGGTACCGTCCCACAATGCGGGCGAAATTCAAAAGTGCGGCCAAAATTCTAAGGTTTAAAGAAATGATCGAAATTTCGTACTAGAGGGGTTTCGCGGTCGCTTATTACGAATCCGCTATCAGAATTGTAAAATTCGAAATGGCGGATCTAGTAAGGCGTCTGGTAAATTTCGGGCTGTATAATTAAAATTTTTAGAAAGATTTTGACTATGCAGTTTTGTAGCCCAGTCAATTTTAGTGTCACAAAGTACTAGTTTGAAGTAGCTGGGGCTTACCGTTGATTTTTGAGATTTTTTTTTGTTGACAGTGCCAGTCCATTCGATGATTAGAAGAAAATCAGCGACACCTTCAACAAACAAAAAATTTCATTAAACTTGCACTTTGTTATACTTAAATTAAATGGGCCACAAAACTTAATACTCAAAATCTTCCTGTGAAATCTAATTAAAAAGCTCGAAATTTTTATATGGAGGTGAAGCTAAGATGTATAAATGGGCAAATCTCAAGAGTTGTTTCTTTTTTAGGATCATTTCCATCTCTCGTCAGAAAAAAACGCAAATATATTCTTTTTGTATTTATTTAAATCAATGGAGTTTTGAGAAAAATTAAAAAAAATATATAAGTTAATAAAGTATTTCAGCAGTTTTAGCCTTAACCCACCATTTGACAGGTGAATTTTCGTAACCAGTTTCGACAGGTGGAGTGCCAAAAACCCCATTGAAATAAAGCCACGATAGAAACCGCTTACAACTGGGCTGAATGAAGTTAGAAGAGGCGCTAAGAAGATTACGATGCTGGGGTTTATAACACACCACCCGTCAGATGCCGGGTCAAATGGTTTACTAAGACGAAAAAATACCGAAATAACTAGGTTTTTCATGGTTACTCGAACAAATATAATTGCTGTTTTTAATAATAATAACTTCAGGTAGTTTTCAATTAGAATGTTCATATTACAGGCAATGGACGCTGGCATCAAATACAATATTACTGAGAAGTTTCAAGAGTTTACCACGAAATTATAAAAAAAAATTGCATAAAACTAGTGTGCAATTGCAAAAAGAGGCGAAAAAATTACTATATAAGATTTGAGAAACCAAAATTCCATTTTAAAATTTTTTTATTTGCACACTCGATATTCATTCTAAAATTGTTATAAATATACATGAAGAAAGTATCTAATATATATGTGGATAAGGAATGCTGTATAAATATCCTAAATGCCAATATTTAATTACTTTTAAATAATGTGACTTTTAAGTTAAGGCGTGCGAGTAAACGTGTTAGATGACTGCGTATGCTGCTACGGGGCGTATACGTAACATACGCAACTACGGGTATATGAACACGAGTGGTTATTTTTACGTTTTTAGTATCTACCTATACCTTTTTTTTTAATTTTTATTTTTATTTAAATACAAAACTGAAGATAATGCATTTTCTAAGATAAGCGTGTCTCCATTTTCGGCAAAAAAAATCTTCTGCTTCTGCTCTAAAATTTAAATTTGTCGTATTGATGGGGACGATGTACATATCGCGCACTTTCTTCAAGAGTGTCATAAACCAAAATCGATTTAAGTATGTGGAAATGACCACTGTCTTTTCTTCTGTAGCTGTACTGATTACCAGTAGCTCACTAAAACAAAATTTTTCCTTTTGAGTTTGTATAGGTAAATTCAAAACTCTAAAGCGTTTTTTCTGAAGTGTTTGATTTTTTGGATTATCATACTCTTGCAGCAAATGTGCTTTATGTACATATATACACATACATATACATACGCCCAAACAATTTTCACGTGTACACACATACAGATGTACATGTATAAAAATGTGAAAATAAATTGTCACTATGAAAGATATTTCCCACTTATCCCAAAAAGGATCAAGTATCTAGCAGCGAAAAGCCGGAATGAGTGTCAACGCCAATGTTCTTGATTGTATCTATGGATATATGTACATATGTATGTGTGCATGTGAGCATATTTGAATGTACATACGTACATATGTATGTGTGCGGTAGTAGCATGCATACGACTTTATATAAATTGTAAGTGGCCATGTAAAGGAACTAATTCTATGGCTGTCTTAGCACTTATGAAGATGTCAACATGTTCTTGAACGTGTTGACATATTGGCACTGATTCTTGAGCGTAGCGGCGGCGCATTCGACTGGTTGACTGTTTGCCTGCCTGCCTGGCTGGCTGCCTGCTTGCCTCCCTGGCTGGCTGCTAAAAAGAGGAAATGTACTTTCAACAGGAAGATGTCACATTCACACTTCACACCGGCGTCGCGACGGCGTGAAAGGAGTTGGTAGCAGTCACGTCTGGCTTACATAGTCAGAATGCAATGGAAAAAGTCTACAAAAATTGACGAAACTTGACGGCATTATCGACTAGGCAAAGGAGTGAGCGCAAAAGAGAAACGCATAAAGGAAGTGGTTCTGAGAGAGTTTTATGTATGAGCGCTCAGAGTGCAAGCAGGATATTTAAGTAGCACAAAAAATTTTCGAAGGCGTGAAATGAAGAGAAAATAACTGACAAAAAGAGAAAGCCTCCGCAAGTCGACAAAGCAGTGCCACATCTAAGTGAAGCGTATTAACTGAAGCCGCACAACTTAACTGGCCGTCGACGACTGGCTGTTCTTTTAGCCAAACCAATTTGCTCGCTTTTCTGTTTGTGCGCTCGGCTGGTTTAAACCATCGGTTACGCGCTGGGTCGGTCGTCTGGTCGTTTCATATCGTTGCGGTATAAAATGTGCCCGACTCTACATGGCAAAAACAGTCTCCAAGTGAACGTCGCCGCTGCCGGTAATATATAGCACGTAGCGAAAACGCGGAAAATCGCAGGCAAACGCGAAAAGTGCGACGAATGTAAAAGCAAACAAAAAAAAAAGAAATAAATTGCGAACGAAAACGAGGAGCGTGTGAACGAACTTACGAATTAATGCGGGTACGCATACAAACGCACAACGGAAGGCAGTTGTAGTGAAAAGCACGGCTGTAACGTGCACATTTGTGTGTGTGTGTTCGTTAGTGGCTGAACGTAAGTGAGCGGAAACGCAGCCAATTTTTGGCAGGAAATCGTACCAAATTCAATTCAAGTGCGCCAAGTAACAGAAGGAGGGAAAAAAGTGTTAAGCACTCGTACGCACGGACATACAAACTTATAGATGAAAATGAAAATGATGAGTAAGAAAAGCCAAAGGCAGTGGAAATTGTGCGTGGAATAAAGGATAACGGCAAGGTGTGTGCGCGTGACTTAGCACATTTGTAGCTATTTCGCTTTGTTGTTGCTTTTCGTTTTAAGTTTGCAACTTTTTATAGCTTTAGCTTTTACATTATATTGCAAAGTTTTGTTGCGCGCAACCATTGGTTTTACAGCCGCTAGTGAGTGGCAGAGTTGCGTGCAGGTATTCCTTGTGTTTTTTGTTTTGTTTATTTGCAGCGTTGTGCGTAAATCGATGAGCCTCGCAGAAACTAATAAAATAAAATAAAATAAAAGCCAAAGGCAGGCAGGAATTTTTTGATATTTTTTTTTAGAAGCAATTAGGCGTCTATGCTCTGCGGCATACCAAAGCATTGCTGTGGAAAAGCTGTTACATTGCGTTGGTGGCAGCTGACGGTGATGGGGAAACAAACTATATCCTTAGTATATGCTAACAAATTTAGATGGAGGATGGGTGTGTCATAAAACGAATGTAAAACGTGCAAAAACTTGCTGAAGCATGAACAGCTGACGGTGTTCTCTTTGTTTGCGCGTAGTGATTCGCAACATCGAAGTAAACTTAAGTTAATGCCGTAGATTCGCTGACCTCGCTGTCACGCTTATTGTCACAGCAGCGCAGATATTCAAATGAGTTTGTATGTGTGTATGTGGTTACGTTGGAAAAGCTTAGATTTAATTGGCCACTACTTAACCACTGTGCTGTAATTGTTGTTGCTGCCCTTTTAAATGTAGTTGTTGTGGCGGTTTCGATTGTGGCACAATGCGAAGCCACAAAAGTGATGCGTTACCGTGATGCTCCAGTGATTACTTGACGTTTTGCGCTACGCCTTTGTCATAGTCGTACGTTTCGCTTGGTTGACCTTTTGTGGGACAGGTGAAAAATGTTGTTAACTTTTTAAATGATAATAAAAACAATAAGAAAAACTGTGAAATGTTTAACGTTGACTTAAAAGTTTAGAGGCGATTAAAAAAATGTGTATGCGTTAAAGCAAGGTAATTGTCTGATATGGTCCAATGAGTTCATTTAATGGAAAAATAACAACAAAAAGTAAATAGAACGTAAATGGTGTACGAGTGTACTGCAATTTGTAAAACTAAAAAAAAAAATGTTCATTAAAAAAGGCCGGAAATTAAAATAAAAAACACAGTTATAAATGAGGTTGGCTGAGTTCAATCAAACGGAAATTTGTATAAAAGTGAGCAATTAAGCTATTGAATAAAATACACGGTAAAGAGAGTAATAGAGAAATTGTTTTTATGTATGCAAATCAGTGGGGAAAACTCCACTTAAAACTTATTTTAAACCGAATAAAAAATAATTAAAAATGGGTAAAAAAAATGCAAAGGGTATATATTTAAAAAAGGCAGCAGAAAAGTAGTATATAAATTGACAATAAAAATACTAATGGTTAGGAAATTATTTCGTAATTTGGAACAAAAAGTTAATAAACTCTAAGCTCTACGAGACCTGGCAGTTGGATTATAACAAAAAAGAGAGTAAGATAAAAAATCGAATATAAAAATACATTTAAATGTACATAGCACTTTTCTATAAATGAACTAACTAGATAGTTTCTATATACTTTTTCCTATATCCAAAGATTTTTTTTCTTGATAAGTTTTGATTTTAAAATGTTAGCAAAAGTCATTATAAATAATTTATGAGATTTAAAAAGAAAAACGTGGGGCGCTTGAATTGATATGAATATTTATACCCAATTCCGATTTTTTTCAAATTGATGAAATCGTATGCTTTTTAATGCGCTTTTGAGGTTAGGTTGGTATGAGAGGTATGCTTTAAGATCAACAGATTACGCTATCTTTTTTGGGGTTCACATACAGCTTTATTACAAATAAGCATATTGACAAAATTTCGGAGTCATATATTCAACGGTGCGATTTTGAGGGCGTTTTAATGCAATCAGTTCTTCAGTTATTTTATAATTTATGTCCGTAAATATTGCACATCTTTTTAAGGTGCAGTAATAATGATGCATATATTAAAGACCCGTGTCTTTCCGACAGTTTGTATATGCATATGAATTAATGCATATTCTATGTATGTATTCTAGATAAGTATGTTCTTTGCTATACTATATCTGCAGCGTTTGTATTGAAATATGGACAAACCAGAAAGCAAGTTGATATAAACGTGGTAATAAAGTAGTAGACAGTCGAATAATTTCAAAAGAATCAAATTTTTTTACCTTTTACTCTATAATGTACTGTCTGCTAAACTTTACACAGTGTGAGTTTCAAATAAATGTTAAATTTTCCAAAGAAAGTAACCCTCTGAAAAGTATACAAGTTTTATGACTGCAACAACTCAACCAATAATGAAAAGTAACGCAATTTAAATGTGCTAAATTTGACACACCGGGCGTTATAGTGTTAATTTAGAAGAATAGTTATTTGCGAAGAAAAGTGGAGAATATGAGAAAAACACCTTGGTTACTTTGGTTTTCATTTAGAAATTTGTTTGATAGCTGAAGCGGGTACACAGCATTCCATAAACAAAATTATGAAATGGAGCTAAGGGGAACAGTCTAGCGCCTTCGTCTTGGCTGTTATCGGAGACACAGCCACTAAATTTAAACGTAGAATACGTTAGAATATATGGTAAGAGTACATCCAAGTCAAAAACGAAAGCACACACTAAGAAAATATATCGCTAACAAAAGCGATAATAATCGATAACAAAATCGATAGCAAAATCGATAGCAAAATCTATAACAAAATCGATAGCAAAATCGATAAAAATATCGATAAGAAAATCTATAACAAAATCGATTACAAAATCTATATATAAATCGATTAAAATATCGATAACAAAATCGATAAAAACACCGTTTATTATATCGCTGAGTTCCCAAAATATCGATAGAAAAACCAATAATATCGATCAAAATTTCGATAACAAAATCGATAAAAAATATCGTCAACAAAACCTATAAAATATCTGTTATTATATCGATAAGTCCCGAGAATTCCGAAAATCTCAAAAAACCTAAATAGTCCCCAGATATAGTTTTGTCTACATACTTTTCTCTATAATTACCTTTGTTTTAATCTTTCTTCCTCTATCTTCACTTTTATGGGTATCCTCATCGTCATATTTTTTTTTATATTTATCTTTGTTTTTACTTTTATGTTTATTATATTCTTCGTCTACATATTCCCCTTCACCTTTGCCTTTAATAAATGTTGCGCCATCTGTTATTCAAAAGCCGGAATATCTACACACACATACTTACTGTCTTCTTCTCTCACTACCAATGCGTGCACGTATGGCCATATATTTGAATCAAATAAACATACTTAGAAGACATCAACCGATACTTCCCATATACCAAATGAAAGGAGAAATCTTGAGTTTTTGATCAACGAAAACAAAAACAAAATCATTCGAGTGGTTTTCAAGCATTTTGGGAAAAAAATTTTAATTATTTTAACAATATTTTGCATTAAAATGCTCAATATTTGTTGAACTTATATAAAATTTGTACACGATAATATTTCTAATGCTCCAAAGAACCTATATCCCGAAAATTAAAAATTAACCCGAGTATCGTAAGTTTCTAGAGCATTTTTAAAAGCTCAAAATTGACCCCAAAATAAGCCAATATTTATAGATGACTCCTTATGATTTTTATTTCCCATGGATTTTTAAGGGAATCTTTTCTTGTATTCTGATGCCTTCTAATTTAAAGTGTGTCTATCCTGAAAAAAAATAAAATAAAAATTAAAACGAAAATATCTTAGAAAAGATACGCATACACATAATTATTTTTCTTGGCTACATTGCCACTTGCTTCGAATACAGTTCCTTATTTGCATAAATAAATAGTAGAAAGCAACAAAAATTATATCAACTGGGAATTGAAAATTACATTAAGAAAAAAATATATAAAAATAAACGTCGCCAATTATATGCCTTGTAAGCAAATTATCATGTTAAATGAACATCCGCTGACAATCGACGTCAATCTCTACCGCCCGTTTCCCACAGCACTCACATACTATGTCGTAAAAGTTACGTAGCGTCGCATCTACTAGGCAAACTATGTAAAGTATTTGCATGTCGCTGTTAGCTTGAGGGCGCTAATAGTTCAAAGAGAAGGCCAATATGCATAAGTGTGAAATGTATGTACATTAGGGTGGTTCGAAATTGCATGTGAAAAAGTAAAGTCGGAATTTGAATGCCGGCAGCCCCTAGGAGTATTCTATACCAAAAAATAATATACCCATATTTTTTATTCTGAAAAACAAAAAAAGAGGGAGTGAGGAAAAAACAACTTTTCGTAGAAATGGTGTAGAATTCTTGAAAATCTATTTATTAAATATTTTTAGATCGGAAAACTCGATTACTATTCAGGAGATTCCCAGTAATAATACCCAATCGTTTTTTTAACCATTTTTCATGGGAACTATATTTTATAGGTCTACCAACACCCCCAGAACGCAACGGGTGACCAATAAAAACTATTTAAAATTAAAAACTGGCTAAATAGACAATTGGGCATTAATACTGGATGTATCCTGAAGAGAACCACAGTTTTCCACTCGAAAAATACTGATTTCCAAGAATTTTATACCATTTCTACGAAAAGTCGTTTTTTCTCCCTATAAAATACGTGGAAAACTTTGAGCGCTTTGAGCACTCCCTGAATATTTTTGATTTCAAAATAAAAAAATAGGGGTATATTTTTTATGGTATGGAACAATCCTAGGGATTGTCGGTATTAAAATTCCGACTTTAATTTTATGGACCACTCTAATGTACATACTTTTACATGCTTATATTCATACATATGTAGTAAGTTTGGGTCTTATGCTGGTCGCGTTGCGAAATTTTATTTTGTATTTTGACGTGGTCTAATGTATATACATACAAACATTCAGAGTAAAAATCAACATCAATTTACCTACATATGTATATTTAAGTATGCGAAGCCCACAAAGTGCGAAGGTAGCAATCGGATAAAGATTGTGTGAAATAATAGCGGAATGTCGAGAAACCAGGCCAAGTGCAGCGGTGTATAACATTGTGAAATTTTAAATAGATCATTTCGGAATGAATGAAAAAGAAATAAGCGTGGTAAAGAACACACAAAAAGATTATGGCAAAACTTCATTTGTGAATGGCACTGAGCTCAGATTAGCAGGCTAATTTTGTCATGGCCATTTGCATATTCTCTTTTTTAATGTGTGAGTGTGGGCAGTTAACGCCTCAGCCTTTAAATTTCTCATGAACTTAGGCCAAGAAAATGATTTCGTTGTGTATGTTAAATTGCTTGGAATGGCAATGTAATTTGTAATGGATTGTAGATTAGTTGTACACTTACAGCAATAAAGTAAGCAATGAGTTAGATATATACGTATAGAAAATTTAAATACATTGAAAAAAAAGAGCAAAAAATTAAAAGAGAAAGATTCTCAGTAGTTTAAACATTTATCTCGAGCGTTAGTATTCACAACTTGTAGTCAAATTTCAATATTAGTTTGCTAACCCAGTGGGTTAAAATCTCTAATTTTTGGTAAAGAAATGCATTTATAGTACATTACTTTTAACGGGTGCATCGAATTCTAACAAAACTCTTGTTTTCGGAGACATACATACATATGTATTTATATATATACATAGTTAAATTTACACAGCAAAAACTTTTTTTTTAATAAACACCTTAACTATTTACCCCATAGATAACAGAATAGGTCTTATATGCTCGTGTTCAAAAAAAAAAGTTAAAGTGTTCTGCAAAAGACTAAGCAAAGAATTTCACTAGACTTGGCCACCGAAAATGAAAATCTTCCGCGGACAGGCTTAACAAAAACATTACTTTTCATAAAAATGCACAGAATTTATTTAACGAATGGAAAAATGTAACCTTTTTAGCCGACTTCCAAAAAGAAGGAGGTTATCAATTCGTCGGGATATATATTTTTTTCTTTGTGTATGTTACCACATAACTTTAGATCACGTTAATCGATTTCTATAATTATTTTTTTTTCAGAGATGGTCCTAAACTAATTTTGTTTAGATCTAATTATTGGATCACGAAAAATTTAAGGTAGTCTTAAATTTTTATAAGAGAATTGAAGTCGGTTTTTTATTTTGTGCTTAAAAATTACTTGTTTTATAAAATCTTTAATCCTCAGCATATTTTTAATACATTTTGAAGTGAGATAGAGTGTTTTTCAAAAAAATTCTGAAATAGGGCGTTCTTGAAAAGTTTTTTGAGATAGGGCGTTTTCGAGCTGGCTGCCGAGATATTTCGATCTACCACTCAGCATTCGATTTCTTGTCACATAGTTTCGCTCACCTTTCATATAAAATGACGCACAAGAAATGGAAAAGAAATTTTCTTCTATCAAAATTTCTTAAATCAGTTTGCAGCTTTCAAGAAAAAAATGTTCGTAAAAAAATGCCATACAAATATTATATCTGGATAGGTATTCTATCGGAATCCGCAATAAAATTTAAATTTTTGCAAAAACCCGATTTCTAACAACTTGCTAAATATGTCTCATCAAAAGGTTTTCGAAAACAAATTACAAAAAATTGTTGACTCTCACAAAACAATCCATCTCGCCATAAAAAAAGTTTAAGAATAGGTCAAAAAGAAAGAGCCGATTTTTTTGAAACATGTTTTTTATAGAGAACTAGCGGTACCCCGGTGTACTTCTCTACACCAAATATTGAACAAAAATATTCAAAAATCCTGGAATTTTTCTATTTGATATTTTTTTTTTACCATATTGCAGTCATGTTTATACTTGACTTAATTTATCCGAAGAAAAAATAAACACAGCACATCATAGCAACAATTTTTCACTATGTTTTCGATTTTTCATATATCTGCTGTTGTACCATATACGTGGTTCATGTGACAGACATACACTGTCATATATCATGAACCGCTTGACCGAATTCGGGCACACTTCACATAACCCATCTGCATGATAGTCCGAATATACCGTTTAAATTTGGTAGAATTCGTGCACTTATTTTTTATATATAAGATGGGAGGTGCCACGCCCCCTTTTCCAATATCGCACATTTTTTCTCCATGAGTATGGAATTATTTCATATGTCTCTATACCAATATTCAGTAATCTACCATAAATATTTCAAGAGATATACCAGATGAAAATTTTTGTTAGTATGGGTGATGCCACGCCCCCTTTTACGAATTCGGGCAAACTTCGCATGAACCATCTGCATGATAGCCTGAATAAATTGGTTGAATTCGGTGAAGCCGTTCTCAAGTTATATGGTCACGCCAAAAACGTTCCCTTAATTTTATATTTTAGTTAGTATCGGTGGTGCCACACCCCCTTTTGCGAATTAGGACAAACTTCACATAACCCATCTGCATGATAGTCCGAATATACCGTTTAAATTTGGTAGAATTCGTGCACTTCTTTTTTTATTTAAGATGGGAGGTGCCACGCCCCCTTTTCCAATACCGCACATTTTGTCCCCATGAGTATGGAATTATTTCATATGTCTCTATACCAATATTCAGTAATATACCATAAATATTTCAAGAGATATACCAGATGAAAATTTTTGTTAGTATGGGTGATGCCACACCCCCTTTTCCGAATTCGGGGATATTTAACACAGATCATCTGCATAATAGCCCGACTATGCCGTATAAATTTGGTTGAAATCTTGCACTTATTTTTTATATATAAGATGGGAGGTGCCACGCCCTTTTTTCCAATTCGGTGAAGCTGTTCTCAAGTTATGTGGTCACACCAAAAATGTGCACTTATTTTTATGTATAAGATTAAACAAGGATTACAGTGGTGTAATTTTAAATCCCTAATTTACTAGTCTTCACTATGCAAATCAACTACAAAAAGTTAAACTATTAATAGCTAAGTTAGCTTTAGGACAATCATGACCATCTTCTATATAGAAATGTTAAGTTTTTTTCCAAAATCCAGCAACACTCAAGCTTAGTGTGGCAAAAATTGCTACGCATCTGCTTGTTTGTAGCCACTATATTTCCGCTTTGGTGTCATTTTCAGCACAAAAGATGATGCAGAAATTTTTACTAAAAAATTTTGAATAGTTTTTGCAGTAAAAGTTACTAACATAAAATTGTTTATACTTGCAGTAATTTTTCGCCCCAAAGCATTCCGACGTCGGTGAGTTATGCGCGTAATTTAATTTAGCATGCTTAGATTATGAAAAGTTTTCACTCCAAATATTTTTTAGTAGACAATAATAGAAACGAGGCAAAAGCAGAAGGATGAGAGTAAGAGCAAAGGAAGAGTATAAATATAAAAGTATGAATGTGACCGAAAGTGGGTTTGTAAGTATGTATACTAAATTTAAAAGGACATTGAAGGCTACGGCAAGCGTGTGCAAGTCAACTATTTAGGTTAGTAGGATGTCTATGAAATTGTTAGTAGACTTTGAGTTAGAAAGTGGTGTGCAGCTGTGTGCGCGCATTAATGCATTTGAGTAATGCACTTTAAAATTGCCAGACTGGAAAGTTTAGAGAAATATTTATTATTAGAACTAGCCGATGTAATGGAGTGAAATGTGTACGAACTTAAAGAGTGTTGAGCGCAAACCAGGGCTACAAAAGCAAGCGGAAAATGTTGCTTTCGGGGTTAAGGAAAAGCGGATATTCTTTGACAGCTATAAAATAAAAAAGAAGTAAGAAAACTTGCTGAAGTTTAGAAGAAAAATTTTCACAAAACACTCAGTAGCAAATTTATGTGAATTAAAAAATTCACTTAATATATTAAAAATATTTTTTTTTGCTTTAAGGTTTTTTAAACCAGTATGGAGCTCTCAAGAAATTCCGGACAACTTATACCACCTTTTTTTTACATTTGTTTCAATCGCCTGCTTTAAATGTTTCAAGCGAAATATTTCTTGGGGCTGGCTACTAAGTTTAAATGGTAAAACAGTTGGTAGTAGGATGCTTGTGGTTACTGAAAAATTACAAACATTAAACATTTAATTTTGATACCTTTTTATTTTCACTTCAGTAGCTACAACTAAAGTATAAAGTAGTAAAAATTTAATGGGGGATGCAGTGAATAAATGCGCGCGAAGACGAGGCAGAGGTATAAGAAACAGCCAGGGAAAATCAAAAGCTACTATAAATTAGTAACTGAAAAAATAAGAAAGTGGCCTAAGACAGCATAAACACAAAAAAAGAGAGAAATTGAATACGTTTCAATTAAGGTAAAAGTTTTTTGAGTTGCATAGCAGCTGAGAGTAGGCGAACTGTGGCTACTAAAAGCAAGAAGATTTAAGGCTTAAAGGGACAGCGAATGTAAGAAGAATCACAATGTGAAAACTAAGAAAAAACCAAGCATAACAACTTGGACTACTACTAGTCGAAATATAAACGGCTACGAAAACTTCAAAATAGAGTGGAGAGTGAAAATTCGCTGAGTGCAAGAAAACACAACTAAAAAAAGGTAAAATAAACTAAGTAATTACCACAACAAGTATGCCACATGCACGGCGCACTAAAATGTTTGAGGTGGCAGTTAGGCTGCGTTGAGAATTAAAGCAAAAAAATTTGAAAAAAGTGAAAGTTTCATATACTGTGCAGAGCCTTGCAGTGTTTGGGCCAACCATATAAGTGTGAACATATGTACATACATACATATATACCCCATGTAAAGGATACATTATATAGCACTGGTAATGTAAGCGCGCGCAAATGTGACTAAATATGCATTTATAAGTGTGTAAGGCTAAGGCCACGTGTCAGCATTACCAGCTAAAAATTACACACACAAAAAAAAAAACAAAAGCAACTATAATTACAAACCAACGTTGTATGTAGAATGAGTGCTGTTGTATAAAAAATTGTGTTACTGGCAGGATTAAGGGATTATAAATTATGAAGCGCATTATACTGTGCACGCTGTGAGGCGTTGGGTTGAGAAAATAAAAAAAACACAATTTTATGCCAAGTTAGAATGAGAAAATTAAAATATTTTTCATTTTCCTAAGGAATGATAAAACATAAAATGGAAAAAGAGATTACGAAACAAAGTGAAATTATTTATTTATCTTTATTGCAATTGTAGAGACAATTGGATACTTTAGCCATTATAAGAATGAAAAAATAAAAAAGTAGGAAACATAAAATTTATACTTCGCAGAACTGTGCCAGAAATCGAAAAATAAAACACTTTCCAAAACTTGTAGAGCAACAAAGAAAAATAATGTTTTCGACTATAATAAAAATCAAATACAAGAAATGCTGCTAGCATGTGGATTATGAGCTGGATTTATATTCAAAAAGTCTAAAGAGGTGAGTTATGCTTTATAAAGTACACTAACACAGAACAAAATATGCAAATATGTTATGATAAATATTTTATATCTGCTCTAAATGTAATAATTTCAACTTGAATAAATTTCAATGGAAATTCAGTATTGATACAACACATCACATCTCAGTACTCTAGTTTTCATGCTTCCAAAGTACATTTACCTGGAAAAAAAGTTTGCTATAACCCCCCTATTTACATATATATCGTCGCTTAAAGTACAAAACCGCGTATCATCATTCAGCAAAACCGCGTAACTGACATTGGCTGCCAAAAATTGGATTTGCTCACACAAGCTCTTGGCTCAATCCTTATCCATTCGTCCTGAAATATACTAGCCAGAAATGCGATTGCTTTATAAAAAAGAGAGCCATTGCCTGCCGAGGGGCGACCTCTATTAAAATAAAAAAAGGCTAGTTTTTTATTTTTTGATGTTGGATTGAACCTGGCTTGAATCCAGGCCCCTTCGGAGTGGTAAATAGAACTGCTAACCACAGCTCAACAGCGGCCGCCTTCTCATGTTTAGAGGGTAGATATATGCATTCCGAATACGGAATTTAGGAGACAAGAGCACAAAAAGGTGATGACAGTTACTAGGTGAATGCTGTTTTTTTTTTTTTTTTAAATGAAGGCATGAACAGGGTGTACCTGAACGGATCGAATGCTGGTGGTGGTTTGGCTGCTTTCCGCGGGAGCCAGAAAGCAGAAACTTCCAATGTGATTGCGATTAAAGCGGCAGGTATTTTGGGAGTTTCTGACGTTAAGAGCTATGTATGGAGAAAAAATTGTGCACTTACTGTAAACAAAAATCACTAAAGTCTGAACAATGCCGTTTTTTGTAATTAAACTTTTAATAAAAAAAAAAAAATAAGTTTGCTAAAAGATGTTGATTTTATTATTTTATTGGTAGTTGTTGACCAGAGCTAGGTTATTGAATGAAAAACTCTACATTGCTTGGTATTGGATATTTCTAATGAATAATTAAAACCGTTTAGAGCAGATTTACAAGGGGATATTTTTCTCCCCAGGGATTATTTACTTAGCTACGACCAGTTAAATATAAATCAGCATTAAAATAAACAATTGTTGGCTCATTTGGAGAAAAAATCTTTACGTTCAAACCTTTAAGATGATGAGCTTGAGATGTTTTGAATTCCCCGAAAATTTTAACTTCATTTTTCAAAGATTGGTGAAGCGGCTACTAAGATACAGCTTTTCATCATAAGTGGGCGGGGTCACGCTCCTTTTCCAAAAGTTTCATAATAATATTATTTTCTACCAAAATTTTACTTCCCATACAAATATTTTATCATTTGGATCCAATATTTACTGAAATATCGTAGTTTTCTCAAATACCGTTACATGAGAAAGGGGCATGATTATAGTCTATTTTCAGTAGCAATCTGCCTACTGGATTGTAATTACTTAAATATAGAGAAGCGAAGGCGCGGTATAGAAAGTAGTCCTTTCAACTCGCCCAGGCTGTGCGGCTCTGGTATTCGTCCTTTCAGACCGCCTGCCCAGCACGATATCCAGCGAGCGTTCTGCTCGGAATCTTGTCCATTACGACAACCGCAAAAACTACAATAAATATATATGTATGTAAAAAAATAGAACACTTATAAGCATTGCCGCAGAAATTTTTAATTTAATGGTAGTTTGTAAGATTTGAAGACTTGTTGTTAGTTTCGAAAGAAAGATTCAATAAATAAATACATATCATACCCAAAAAAAAACCTACCTTGGATACTGATTCTCTTTTCATACTGATTCATGTTCGGTTATAAAAATAAAAACACAATGGTAGTGCTTGACTCCTTCTAATCTCTGTGTCATAGAACTTATAAGGCAGCGGTCTATCACATAAAATCAGCCTGTGAGCGGCAAAATCCTGAACATAGCAAACCAAGCAAAATCATAGCAATGCAATTTATAACCTAAGTTATACTAACATGAAAAATAATTGGAACCTTACTTTTATGTAACTTTAATTGGACAGTAAAAACACGTATCTTTTATTAAGCATTCCATACTGCTAACGAAGCAGTTAATATGCGTGATATAATAAAGTAGCATAATTACGTTGAAAAAGTTTCTGTGAATTAATAGCCTCAAAATTGTAGCGATGGAAAAGTTCCACAAATATTAACAAAATTACTCTCGGTTGAGGCCAAAGCGTGAAAAATCACACCTACATGCATCTACAGAAATCGATTTAGAGGTGCGAGTTTATATTGATTTTAATATTACTAAACACTATTATCTACGAAACTATAGTGAATCAAATAACACCTGTAACTTGGATAATTGAACGGAAGAACGCAGCAAGGTAATGCGAGGGCAATTCGAAAAGTCAGTGAGTTTTTGAATTTGATTATTACACTACTACAAGATTTTGAGAAAGCCTATAAAACCGACGGAGTGTGGTGACTAAGGCTGTGAGCAAACGCAACCCGAACGAGGTTTTGTGCGGGTTTGTAACCACTGAAATATGTATCTACCGTATTACACCAGAGACCAAGGGAGCAATCAAGAAGTGCACCAAAGAAGGCCAATGTGGGTCTCTCGGCTAATAAAGGGAATAGACAGAGTTTTATGGGATGCACGCCATATAATTCAGGTCGATTACCTTGAAAATAGCAAAACGATCACTGGCGAATATAATTCCGAGATCTCGGACAAATTTGATATTGATTTGAAGCAAGAATGACAACAGTTGGTTAAGAAAAAAGTACTGCGCTTAGGCCACAGCGGCTATTTTATGTTTCAAACGCCAAGAAATGGTTAGGCGGTAAGAGATTAGGGTCAAATGAAGAGATCATTACTGAAACAAATGCTTGTGTTATTTACGACCTTAAAACACCTATTATTTAGAAGGAGGTAAGAAATTGTAAAAAATTGTAAAGAAGGTCAAGTTGAGAAACAAAATGTTTTTTTTTTGCCGAAAAAATTATCTATTCAACAATTTTATTGAGCGTAAGGCCATTTCTAATGAAAAAGTGTTGTAAAAAATAAACAATAATTTGCACATGGTAGAAGTTATAGCTGCTATTTCGAAGACCACCACATCTACTCATCAGACTTCTTCATCGAGTTCACTGGTATTTGAACCAGCAACTCCGGCAGTCAAAGCCAGCAGTTGTTGAACCAGAAAAAATCGAAATAATTTCCATAAAAATTTTTTGATGGAAAATTTTTATACCTAGCCAACCATAACCACCTATTATCGAAATTAATGCTCGGTAACCATCGATACCTTTCGCTTTTGCCACCTTACACTTTTAGCGCACTTTGTCCGAATTCTCAGTCCACTGTCAAATTAAATCTTACCTCCCCTTTTGTATCGTAATTGCTTGGATGCACATACATATGTATTTAGTTTAATCATTAAAGCATACCTTTCGCATTAACTACATAGTTCCACAAAGGCGAAAGTGTAGATAATGATAGGCTAGCGGCAAACATTCTGGGCTTGCCCATTAATTTTGTAAGCTTACAAAAGTTCACAGCAACTTTAATAGTATGTACGTAGCTGTAATGGTGCGCTGTGCGTGCCTAAAATTCATTTTCATGAAATAGTAAACTTTTTTCACGCACACTTCTTATGCTCATGTTGTGAGCTAAAGTACATATATTCGCAAATATATCCATATATATGTGTATGTATGTATCGTGCAATACACAAGAAAATCTGCTCAACATAAACATGTATGCGTGCTAGAGACATTTGCTTTTATGTGAATGTATTTAGTATTGAATTTCTATAGGTTTGGGGTCAACACGTCGTATACGTAATATACGAATACTCTTTTCAGTGCTGCTGTTACGTATACGCCATCGTGTCACAAAGGATAGCTGCTATAGGCAGCATGTTGAATGCTCGTGTTCTGCGTGTGTGTGTGTGTGTGTTGTATTGGCGAGCGCGTGTTATGTGCAAATAACTCTTTGTACAAGCGGCCTTTACTCGCGCACGCACCGGCTTTGTATACGTCGGCGTTAATTTGTTTAGGTTACTTCTTTGGGGGCATTTTAGAAAAGTTATTTGACAAAGTTTAATTTTGTAAATAAAATATTTTATAGCTAAAATTGCACTTTCTTGCTAAATTAATGCTCAACAATTACGAAACGAAAAACTTCAAAGTGGTTGAATTTTAAGCAATTTCGTATTTAATTTGCGTACTTATCCTGGGAGGTGAAGGAAAGTAGCAGTTTTATTTATCTACTTAGCTGTAAAGCAGTGGCTTTTAGTGAATAATTGTCCTTTCAGAGTTTTAAATGCCTTTTCTATAAATTGACAATATAGGTAGAGCGTGTATTATGCCGCATTTATGGTATCTTAAAAAATCCTGAAAACTTAAAGTTAATATAAGGGACCAGTACCTGATATGAAAGGAGCAAGAAAACAAATCACTCATTGGCAATGTAATAAAATAATAAATCCGATGCCATAACCCTTTCATTTGATATAAATATTTTAATATTTCATATAAACAAATATTTTTTTTAAATTTAATTAAGTTCGATTTGCAAATAGGTGGCTAGCCTTTTCAAAATATTTGCAGGCTCACAGCTTAAACCTCTTTCGTCGGACTCCCATATACATATGTATATAGTGATACATATTTCAGTCAGCTAATTCCCTAAATTAAAATGGAATTTTATTTTTCAACAGGTGGCAACCCTCCTAAATGCAATTAACAAATCAGCCGTTTTCAAAACCCATTTCGATTGATACCCATCTTTTAATAATTCATTTAACTTATTAAATAATTTGAATTTAATTTTTAAACAGGTAGTAACTCTTTAAACAAAAACACATTTATTTTTCTTGATTACGCATTTAAAGGACAAGGCATTTAATCTGCATTCTTATTTTCGAAAATCGAACGAATTATGCAGAAAAATGAAAAAAAGATTTGATGCATCTGCCAAAACCGCATTAGTTCGCAAATTGCAAAAAAGTGGCATTCTTTTATTTTATTTTTAAACAGACAAAAACCCACACTTTTGTTTTATGGATTAAAAAAATACGATTTTTTAGTAATATTTTTATTTTGAACAAAAAAATGTCCATTTAAATTGTATAGCGAGTCTAAACTACAGGACTAACATTTTTTAATAGACTAATTTTTCAGTTATTTTAAGCAATTTCAAACGGAAAAATTAAAAATTTATCTTTATATCTCATACGTTGTATTTTTGAAAATTTTTTTCCGTGTAAAGCCTAAAACTGATGTGGCTCTGACTAAAATATTTGATTTAAAATGCGTCAAATTCAAGGGCCCGTTTTCCGTGTATTATAATAAGTAAATTACCTTACCAACAACAACAATTATGTCTACATTTGGGACAACAAAACATTTGATTTTTGCCCGCTCGCACAGCACTGTGCGTAGGTAGCTTATTACATGGATTTTAATATACAAGTCACTTTTCCCGGTAGGTGGACCAAGGAGCGCTTTTGCTTTTAATTTTTGCTTTGCCCAGTGCAAAGGTCCTCATCCGGCGCCGTAAAGTAAGCGGACATTTGCTCGTCTTATATAATTATCTTTTCCTATCGTATTTGGCTTTTAAAATGTGCACCAATATTTTCAGGAAATCGCCGACAATTCGCAGTTAACGATTACGGCAAACCCTGGACACACATTCTGTGGTGCTAACAGCAAAGTCTATTGGAAGGCAGCTAGCCTGCCCATTGTCAAATTAAGACCCTATGTGCATACCTACATATATATGTATGTATATGTAAAGTATGTCTGGCTGCCTGCTCCGGTTTTCCGTATGTCGTCCAAAGTAACAGACTGCTGTGTTCTTTCTTATAGTGTGTGACTCCTATTGTTGATTTTGCTTATATTTTTTCTAGAGTTGTTTTTCTTTTTGTTAACATCACATTTTATTTTTGCTGACAGCTGGCAAAATATGCTCATATGTATATAAATATTTCTCCGAGTTTTTTGTTTTTCTCACGGCAGTAGTTTTCGGCGTATGTGAAAGTTGCTGCAAGGACAAATGAGTGTGCAGTTGCGTGGCATGTGTACGTGATATTAACTAAAACCATAGGGAGTATTTTCAACGAGGCTATCATGCCTAAAAATAAAAATATGAGTATGTAAATATGGATATGTGTGTGTAAACATCACTCATTTACTAGAACACTGTCACAACTCAAAAAAGCCAAACTCGAGATAAGCGGCTTTAAAGTTTTGAATGCACGTTGGTATAATTAATACATATTATTTTATAATGAGACACTGATAATCGACACAGCTATGCAATTTTTACATAACATAGAAGAAGAGGTTGCGGTAATTTCTGCTTGATTAACTCAATTTTTGTAATTTTTGAAATATGACAATACTGAAACAAATGAACGATATGTGCGAAGGCAACAAAAAATTGTCGTAAGGTAAAGATCTGAAGAATATTTCGTATACATGCGAGGGTGGTCTTTAAAATATCAACATCTAAATTTTGTCTGACGCACCCTTTTATTTTGTTTTACGTACAAAATAAAAGCATCCGCGAAAATTTTAAAATAATTTTCAGGGGTGTCTCTCAAAATTTGAAAAAATTTAATTTTTTTTCATTGCAACAAATTCGATAAAACTTGGACTGTGACCAGCAATAACTCAGGAAGTCTCGGTGCGATCAAAATAAGTGGTACATGGTTGTCTTTCCAAGAAAATACTAATTTTTAACAATCGAATTTGTCAGTTAAGTCATTAATGAAATGATACTCCAAAAAACCTATATCTGTGGAGCTTAGTATAATGAGTCTATTTCGCGATGACTTTGAATTTAAATTTGAAATTTGAATTGTTGAATTTAAAATTTTCAGATTTTTTTAAATCCTAGTAATGACCGCTAAAATTATTTCAAAATTTTTAAATTTTCATGGATTGACGTTGTAGAAGAAAATATAAGGCTGACCCATCTAAAATTTAGATGCTAATTTTTTTCGAAGACCGCCCTAATGTATGTAAATATTTTTATTTATCGTCCCGTACATGCGATAAGCGAAAATGTAGATTTTGGCTTAGTCTTTGTTTTTATGTATTTAACATTCCCTTTTGTTGACTGACTCATTTCAGCCTACCTAAAATCAAGATATATTTGTGCTTGTGCACTATTCTGATATTTTTCTCTACAGAATTATTATCTCAAGCCAGTTTGTGGTCGTAATATAAAATTTGTGCGCAAGCATTGACCGTTAGATTTGCACAAGCAATTTGGATCATTATCTGCTGCGTTAACCGCCCAAAAGCCATAAATGGCACCCAACCTGTTGTTGTCAGCCTATAAACATACACATACATACATATATTACATCTGTATGTTTGTATGTATATATGTATCACTGATCACTATCTATTGTTGTTGTTGCAGCTTATACTCAGATTGCTCTGCCATCCGGTTCGTACATTTTAATCTACCTAATGGTTTTGTCGCATGTGCGTGTGCGTCATGGGCTTAAACGCTTATTAATATACTAAATGTAGAGGCGCCCGGTGCGGAAATGAATGCGTGTCGCACGGTGTATATACATATGTATGTATGTACAAGGCGAGTATAGACAAATAACTGTACTCTAAATATTTAGCTGTTATTGTTGTGCAAAAAAAGCCTTACCAAAAATAGCTGTGTTGCTTCGCCGGCATTATTGCAATTCGCCGCAACATTTGTGGCTTGCTGACTGCGCGCGTGTGTGCGTCAAATTAATGTTTTTAGTTATGGGAAATCATTTGCAATAGTCAGTGCGGCTATGAGGATTAGAAATCATTTTATGCGTCATTTGGGAAGTGAAAAAAATATATTTACATATATTACTAAACATTTGAAAGATTTACCAGAGCTTTTATAAACTTTACATATGTAACGATAATAACAATTTGTAAAATGAGGTTAGTTGCACTGGTTTTTCACATACATTTTCCACTGGAATATAATTTTTTTTGTCAGCATATTCGTTTCTGTAATCGCCTTGTTGCACATACTTGCCTCGCAAACAAGTAACTACACCTTTTCCAACAGTATTTCAGAAAAACACAAATGTATTTCAGAAAAGGCCAAACGTATTTCAGAAAACCTCAAATGTATTTCAGAAAAGCGCAAATGTATTTCAGAAAAACACAAATGTATTTCAGAAAAACGCAATTGTATTTCAGAAAAGGCTAAATGTATTTCAGAAAACCTCAAATGTATTTCAGAAAAACGCAAATGTATTTCAGAAAAGGTCAAATGTATTTCAGAAAACCTCAAATGTATTTCAGAAAAACACAAATGTATTTCAGAAAAGGGCAAATGTATTTCAGAAAAGCATAGCTGTATTCTAAAAATATTTTCCGAAATACATTTGCGTTTTTCTGAAATACATTTGAGGTTTTCTGAAATACATTTGGCCTTTTCTGAAATACAATTGCGTTTTTCTGAAATACATTTGTGTTTTTCTGAAATACATTTGCGGTTTTCTGAAATACATTTGAGGTTTTCTGAAATACATTTGGCCTTTTCTGAAATACATTTGTGTTTTTCTGAAATACTGTTGGAAAAGGTGTAGTAGAAATTTGTGAATATTATTTGGTCTGATTTGGCGCTGCAGGAGCCCATGAGATGTTTTTCGATTTCAGTGAAGTATAATCGTCTTTTTTATTTCCTACTGGTTTTCGATCGAAGTGGAGTTTTTTTTCTATTTCTCTGCCACTGCATTGAAAGGCCCTGAAAGCCGGGATTTCCGATATTCAACTTTCTAAACAAAATTATATTGCATTATTTCCGCTGGTCAGCATATCAAGCTCACAGTGCTTAAACATGACCAAAATTGTTTATATCTTTGAAGGTTTTTGACAGGACTTGGAATTGACCCAATACATTACAGTTTGTCGATATATTCCAATAATTTGTTACATGTCGATAATTCTATGAATTAAAAACTTCGATAACTTGACTAAATTCGAAAATTTTCCATAACGATTCGTTTCGAGAGCTCAATAAATTTTGTTAACTCAAAATTGTTTATATCTTAAAACAAATCGATAGCTCCATAAACTTTGCATACCTCTATAAATCTCGATAACTCGGTTACATTTGAGAGCTCCTTATTTTTCGAAAGCTATCCATAAATTTCGATAACCTTGAAATTTCGTTAACTCGACATATTCTGGAAATTCCAAAAACTTCGATTCGTTCGATAAATTGACAAATTTCAGTAAATCAGTAAATATCGAAAACTATATAAGTTGAAAAAACTCGATGCATTACGATAACCCTATAAATAATGGTAATTCAATAAATATCGATAACTTTCATTAACTTGCCAAATCTAGATAATAACATAAATTTTTAACTAATTATTTACTAGTTGTTTTTTTTCAGGATTGCCAAGTTTGAGTAATTTTTTTTTGATTTTTCTGGAAATACCCTCATGGCTCGATTGCGAATGGTTATACCTAGATAGGCAACTGAGCCAAAAGATAGTGGGATAACTCTTATCCGAGTATGGGTTCTGAAACAAACCTTACTAATTTTTCTTCATCTATGCTTCTGTAGTTTTGTGGCACAGAAACATATTGAAGAACCGATTTTCTAAATATATTGAAAAGAAGTGCTTAACGAGTGTTCTGAAACCTTTCCCACTAGAATTTCGAAATCGAAAAATTGCACATCGTGTACATACCACGCTTCTTTTAATTTGTAAGCGATAACCCTTTGTGTGGTTTGAAAAAAAAAAAGTTTTCTGAGTAGGCGTCACTCTTCTTCCCTTGCAGATTCCTTTTAACCTAATTATGCACTTGTGTTTGCCCTAATTTTGTCTGCCTTTTCAACAAACATCTATTTACCTTTCTTGTGTTATTCTCCGGAACAGCCACTTAGCCTTGTTAACCGCAAAGTGATTTTCACAGATTTTCCACTTATTATATTCTCCCAATTGGTGTACTGATTCTTGTACCTTTTCTATCCAGTGAGCGTACTACGTCTTTGCTTGTGCTTTACTTGCCGTTTGACATTTTAACAACTCAATTTTATCAGTCAATGCGAATTTCCTCGCTTGTTTGCGTAAATTTATCTTACCGCTCAAAATTTACGGCATTTCTAACTGGCCGCACACATACATACCTACATACTTACACCGAATTCAGTCTAACCCCTTTATTCTCATCGTTTATTTATTTACGCGCGTAATTTATTTGGCTTCTACCGTATGCCTTGCTTTATTTCGTTAGCTTTCTTTTTGATCATCGCTTTCTTATTTATGTTCGCGCCAAACAACAACAATGAATCTCAGCAAGAATTCTCCACTCAACGAAAATGGCTTGTACATAAATAATTTAAATAAATATTTGCATACTTATTACAAATTTTTGTGTGCTAAACTCAGCTACAAACCGGGGACGTTCGTTGGCATTTTAGCTTTTGCAACTCTGATGCCCAGGTATGCTCTACTCTTTTTGCGAGCATAGATGCGTTGCCGCAAATTATAAATTTAAAAGGAAATAACGATTTGTTATCTATAATCGAGGTAATTATTTGCTTTAAATTATTCGCACATCAGCGAACATTAAATGAGCTGGTGTTGGTGGTAAATTGTTTGTTGATTGTGTCAGTAAAGTGACCTGAAAGATTTGTTTGTGCGATGTGGAAACTTAATGGAGGGCACCAGCAATTTATTACACCAAAGGGTTAGAGTATACATACATACAAAGTTAATGTGTTTATTGGTTATAAAATTTTTAGTAGTTGTAAAAGGGAACTAATTGAGACGTGTAATCACACAAAAATGTATACATACATTTGTAAAAGAGATTTTTTGAAATTAGTGAAGCGGGTTTCTGTGCTTTCAAGTGTCCAGCTCTTGCGAAAACTCTCAAGAAATATTTCAGATTCTTCTGTTGCTTGAGAAAGTAATTTGCCGTTGGTGTAAATTTTCCTTGAAGAAGTTAATATGTACTAGCGTACCCGGCGAACTTCGTCTCGTCCAAAATTACTTTTTTGTTGGACAATTTTGGTACAACACTTTGACTAACTATTCACTTAACGACTTCCACACATACATTTATCTGCTCTGATTATGGTTTTGTGGTTGTCAGAAGGCATATCTTCTATTGCGATTTTAAATAACCTAACCAAAGCGTTGTGTCCGTGACGAAGTTCTTGCAATTTTCCAATAATCTCGCGTTTAATAGCACAGTTAATCGCTGAAGGCTAATCAGTTTCGATATCAGAGTTGCCAACGAAATAAATTTGAATACAATTTTTCTCTTCTTAAAATTCCATCATACATTTTTCAAATCGGCAACCTAACCGACATAATTGTTTAGAATTGATACAATTTTAAACATGGGCAACCATTTCATTACACTTCATTAAAAAAAAATCGTGTACAAAACTTATGAGAAGTAAATTTTTCCGGAATATTCGATTCGGAACATTTTTTAAATTTTCCTTGGGCAGAGACAGACAAAACAAAAAAGACAGCTCACATAGGACAGTCCCTTCTAGATGGGGATGCAAATGATATATAGATATTAGCTATATCGACGATTTTTTGGTCGATATTGATATTTTTATGGCGATGTTTTGGGAACCGATATATCGGCATCGACGCTATTTTTTTTCAATACTACGATATATAACGGGTGATTTTTTAAGAGCTTGATAACTTTTTTTAAAAAAAAAACGCATAAAATTTGCAAA
>NW_023458556.1:14218892-14220408 GCF_013731165.1 Rhagoletis pomonella | reverse complement strand
TTTTTAAGAGCTTGATAACTTTTTTTTTAAAAAAAACGCATAAAATTTGCAAAATCTCATCGGTTCTTTATTTGAAACGTTAGATTGGTCCATGACATTTACTTTTTGAAGATAATTTCATTTAAATGTTGACCGCGGCTGCGTCTTAGGTGGTCCATTCGGAAAGTCCAATTTTGGGCAACTTTTTCGAGCATTTCGGCCGGAATAGCCCGAATTTCTTCGGAAATGTTGTCTTCCAAAGCTGGAATAGTTGCTGGCTTATTTCTGTAGACTTTAGACTTGACGTAGCCCCCACAAAAAATAGTCTAAAGGCGTCAAATCGCATGATCTTGGTGGCCAACTTACCGGTCCATTTCTTGAGATGAATTGTTCTCCGAAGTTTTCCCTCAAAATGGCCATAGAATCGCGAGCTGTGTGGCATGTAGCGCCATCTTGTTGAAACCACATGTCAACCAAGTTCAGTTCTTCCATTTTTGGCAACAAAAAGTTTGTTAGCATCGAACGATAGCGATCGCCATTCACCGTAACGTTGCGTCCAACAGCATCTTTGAAAAAATACGGTCCAATGATTCCACCAGCGTACAAACCACACCAAACAGTGCATTTTTCGGGATGCATGGGCAGTTCTTGAACGGCTTCTGGTTGCTCTTCACTCCAAATGCGGCAATTTTGCTTATTTACGAAGCCATTCAACCAGAAATGAGCCTCATCGCTGAACAAAATTTGTCGATAAAAAAGCGGATTTTCTGCCAACTTTTCACACATTCAACACATTTCGAACCGAACACTGATTTTGGTAATAAAATTCAATGATTTGCAAGCGTTGCTCGTTAGTAAGTCTATTCATGATGAAATGTCAAAGCATACTGAGCATCTTTCTCTTTGACACCATGTCTGAAATCCCACGTGATCTGTCAAATACTAATGCATGAAAATCCTAACCTCAAAAAAATCACCCGTTATGTGTGTATGTATGAATATATGTAGCTGCGCAAAATAATTCATTCGCATTCAATCACAGACACTCAACATTTCACACAAATTGAGCTAAGCTGAGCATAGCAAAGCTCGTGTTGACTGATTGCCAGAATACTCTATTAGCGAATTGTTGTAATTGCGGAATATGTGAGAGCACAGGTTGTTTGCCGCGAGGGCGCCAATGGTTTTTACTGATAGTCGATTGTCAGCTGACAGTGGGAAATACATAAATAGAATTCGAGTTAAAGACACCGTAAAATACCGACAAAAGGCAAACAAAATCACTCAACAGTACTAAGTAGTAAATACGCAAATCACGGAAAAGCAGACATTTTGTGCAAAAACTGAAAACAAAGAAGAAACGGGAAAAGAGTAAAAAAACATAATTGTAGGCAACGCCAAAAATACTACTAGTGCTAGAGATGAAGCTAAGTTTGAGCGCAGCGCTATTCAGCTCGGGTGCGGCTCATCCGTTAAGCCTATTAAATACTTATATCAAAACTCTCGCACTTTCACGAAACTGTGACAATAAAATGAT
>NW_023458556.1:14191583-14213892 GCF_013731165.1 Rhagoletis pomonella | reverse complement strand
ACATACAAAGCAAGTCAAGGTTGTTTTGCTGGAAAATTTTTGTGTTAGGTTAAGCAGCAGCACTAGTGAAAAATTCGTAATTAAAATCACTTTTACTCGTGTGAGTTTGAGCATTCATATTTACTATTTATGTATGTACAAGTGGGACTTTGGTAAGTGTATATCAAATATGCGATGTCCGGAATTTTTAATTAAATTAGGAGTGTGTGAATGTGCGTGATTAAAGGAAGAGTATTTTAGACGCATATGTACACCAAAGCGTTCATGTATGTGCAGAAGCGTAGCAGACATTTCCGGAATGGGGGGATTAAAAAACATTTTCAGCGATGTCACATCGCTTTGTTTTACTCAGCACAAGGTTTTTTATTTCTGCGTGCCGAAAATAGTTTTTTTTTGTATTTGCGGATGGTCAGTCTTGCTAGGTTAGAAGTCGGTTGGCGTGGAGATATGCCTCTCAGCCACGTCGTTTCTCCTCCGGCTGGTTAAGTCACGGCCACCGCCGCGGGAACGGCGGAATACCGTTATAAATATGTTTTAATTACGGATCTTTAAAATACCTTCCATTTGATACCCATATTATGATGTTTTCAATAATTTGTAACTAATTTCGAACAGATGGATCTCTTCAGACGGTCTTGAAAAAGCATGCGTACAGGCTTAATACTTATATTCATAATCGAGTAACTGATGACTCAAATATTTAAAAGTTTGTATTTTGGCATTAGTCTGACAAAAAAAAAAAAAATTATTAAAAGTAAAACTTAGTAGTTTATTGACCAGGAGGATCTATGTCCCCAATTTCGCTTACCCTCCCCTGGCTACGCCACTTTCTATATGTAAGTAACTGTGAACTAATCGTAGTTTACAAAGCCTGCAAACGGCTACAAAAGGACTCAAAAGACAATCAAGCTTATTTCTTATTACTTTGGTCATGCAAAATAAATTTGCCTATGTGTAAATGCAACGAAAAGGCCATTAATAATATATTATTTAAAACTCAACCTAGCTTTTAAAGCCACTACAATTGTTTCACAAATTATTTTAGGGTCTAAAATTGTAGGTACGAAAAAGTTTTGAGACATAATAAAACTGTCGCTTTCAATCAGGAGCCTCAGTCGTCAACGCACGCAGTACGAACATCCCACCGCCGATAGGCATCAATAACGAGAAATCATTGATCTGTATCCAGCTGTCAGGTTCAGTGAAGCACAACTTTGTTTCTCTGATTTGGCAGCCGAATACCTCAGAGATTTATATGTACGACAAACAGCATGCGATAGGCAATGTGACGAGATTGGAAAATTTCATGCAATAATCATGTTTGTGCGTGCGCTGATGTTAGCTACTTGTCTTAGTTTGTATGTAATTTATGTAGACTTGCGACTGGCCTGGAGCTTGGCCATAACCCGTCATTGTTGGGTTTGTTCGTTGGAGTACAAGAACAAGAATTTTATTTGACATAAGGCGTAGCCTAATTTCCAGAGATTTTAATAATATTTCTATCGATAGCAAGATTACTAGGCCACAAGCGCACACACACACACGGAAAGGCATACTCATTGGCACAAAGGCTACAAACAGGCTTAGCCCATAAATAGTCAACTAATCTGACAGGAAAAGCAACAACGCAAACATATATACGCACACATACAAAAAGGTGGCATTCCAAAACAAGGCCCAATAAAAGGGTACATGAGTCAGTTGTAATCTGTGCTGATGTGCAACTCCCATGCGGTTGTCCTGCAGCGTTGAAGATAACACAAAGTACATTGTTTGTCAGCCGGTGTCCGCCCTTCGAACCGCCTCGTTGTTTGCTGTCATTTTTTTGCTCGTACTTGTAACTACTTGTTGTTCTACTACACTCACATAGTTTATCCTCCTGTGTATGGGTAAAGTGGACATTGATTTGTTTATTTTATGCAAAGTGTTGTTCCAGAAAGTGATATCCTTATGTAGGTGGAGATTCTACGTTGTGTGTGTGTGTGTGTGTGCGTGTTTTGGCTGAACATCGTTACCTCTGTACGTGATTATTTCAATGTCGTCTGGTTGTTGTATGTGCCATTGTAGTTTTTGAAAAAGTTTGCTTAACAACTTCCGCTTACTGGAAATAAACCCATGAAATGAAATGAGACACCACTCGTCCGATTAACATTCGATGTGCGGCGGTTTGCATTTGTTGATGCCACTAGCTTGCGTTCATACAAATGTATATATGTATGAACATTTGAGTGGCCATATCGGACCGATTTTCGAGAACAATAATAATTTACAAGGGAAAATGTGAGGTTGGGAATGAAAATAACCATGCATTTTTTTAAAATAGGATCCGGTCTTTCATATAACGCTCAATTTTACGCACAAAAAATCAATATATTCGCTTTGAAATTTGAGAAATATGATTACTTCAAAAAATTATCTAAAAAATTCAGTGCAGTGTAGAAAAGCACCATGGATATCAAATTCTTGAAGAATTATTATTTTAAAATTTTATCCTAAAATATCATTGAAACTTTGCCATACTTATTTTTGAAAGAAAATATATGTTAAGGATTAATGTAGACCCGACTACGTATTCGAATTTCACTCTTCTCACTTTATACATCAGCGCGGCGGCGGTGGCGGCGGTGGCGGCGTTCGGCTCCTTAGGAATTTTGTAAAAAAAACTGTATGATGTATGCACATTGAAATACATCGTTTGAAGGAACGTATAAATAACACTATTTTACAAAATAAAATTACATTTTTAAAACAGTTTCTTTACCTAATTTGGACCACCGAACAGGAACGTGAGCTCCTTTATTTTTCAAGCTGTCATTATTATTTAACTTGCTCTGTATCTATGTAGGTATATTTGTTAGGGTACAATTTTAAAATCAATTTTTGTCCAAATTCCCGTCTGACCAAGATACTTGAAACTTCAAAGTTGGCTTTGAACCCGATGACAATGCAATCCGAAGGACGAGTTAATCCGATAGCTGGCGCAGGAGTCGACATGTTTGAAAAACCTGTATTTACCAAGGCTACAAGCCACTCCAGAAATCGTTGCGGTTAGGTTCAGTGGTTCGAACCCCTTAGAAAAAGTTTGTACCGGTAGAAGAACCGGTTCGCGATTATCGCTTAACCGCGGTTCTATTTGATTCAAATAGTTCAATTTCTTTATGCTAAATATTAAAAATATATGATAACCCTAATATAAAAATTTAATGCTTTGTTATTGAGATCAAATTTAAATATCCACATGTGTAGTGGTGGAAAAAATAGGGGCGCGACATTTTATCAAGTATTGGCTATTTTTCTTTTCTTTATTTCATCTTTTTTTGTTTTTTTTTTCTAATTAAAATTGCATCTAGCTCTTTAAATGTTGGAGATAAAACAAAACCAAGTTAATTTTCTTTTGCCTTTTTTTAATAAAGAGTTAAATATTTGTAAACAGCAAAACCTTGATTTGCTAATTTTTACAAGCGTAAGATATTTTATTCTGGGGTCCCACAGATGTATAAAAGTACCTAGGTGGCTGTGTGACAATGACGTTAGCTTTCATAGGTGGTAGTCAAAACCCAGGAAGGTTTTGCTTAATAGTATCGCAATGTTTTCACGCCGGGTCAAAGTTCGCCTTTTTAGTGAAAATTTGTTGTATTTTTTATTATACTTTATATATTTACTATTCGGTTTATTCCGCAGAAGATTTACGATTTCAGTGACCCTTAGTGAAATTTGGCGCTTAATATTTAGCTGAAGTTTTAACCATCTTTAAGCCATTTTTTGTGGCTTCACCGAAGCTCCCTTGATAACAAGTGCTACTTTGGACTGAGTAGGCAAAGTCCTCCCTCGACGTAAAGAAGACAAACACTATATAAGTCCTCATCATGCCTGGTATATGGCGCAGATGCATGGACAATGACAACATTCGATGAGGTGGCTCTTGGCGTATTCGCGAGAAAGATTTTGCGGAAAATTTACGGGCCTTAAGGCACTGGCGACAGCTAGCGTGTTAGTCAGGTGTACGTGGCGTATGAGTAGCTTTCTCTCCCGCTAATCATACAAAAAATCTTTGCGTATTTTCTTATTTATCCCTCGCTTTTCTTCATTAGTAACTTGATTTTTTTTTGTAATAGGCTTTAGCACAAATGCAAAATTTGGGACAGAACCTGTTTTTTTTTAATTTTTCTTCTGTTAAAGTTAGATTTCCTATCGGAGATTATAAGTGTTTTATGGAGAATTTTATTAGCTTTAATTTGACGTATCTCATTTAAATATTGCTAAATTGGTTCGTAAGATATACGTGATTAAGTGGAACTACTTTTTGTTTCAAGGTTAATAACGGTAAATTGCAAATATCTCGAAAACGTATCAATACAAAAAAAACCATACTCGATTTTCGGAATCACCGACCAATTCTACATAGAAATTGGATAGTGACATACATTGAACATATTTGCTGTAAACCTGATAAATAAGCAATTTTTTAACAGTGGTTGGTATGGCGAACGCCTATTGCTGCCGAGATGACTTTACAAGATTAGTAGCCTCATGGCTCTTTGGAATATGTTTTATGTTCATTGGGCCTGCGTTTTTAGATAGGCCGGCTGTGCCGCCGATACTTTTTAAAGTTGACGACGCCGCCGCCGCAAGCCTGTCGGCATAAACCTTTAGTATGTACCTACTCTGAAAAATGTACAGCATCTTTTCGCAACTCACATTCGTAAATGATTTGTTAAAGATTAGTCGACTCTAATATTAAAAGCATAATACTCTTATTAATACTTTTGTATTGATCAAGTTTACTACTTCTTAGCTAGTTTCCATGTTACTCAAACAAAATTTCACTTATTTGCTAAGAATAATCAAAAATCGTGTTCCTCTCCATTACGTTTTCACTGTTCATTGCAATTTGTGACTACTTTATGGCTCTAATTAAACAATAACAGCATCTATACCTTTTCGCAGAATTAAATCTGCAAATAGCCAATGGATTTTTGGTGAACCGGGTCGTATACGTAACATTAACTACATGTCTATGCATTAGAGGGCTGCATGAATTCATTCAAAACGGCTTGTGAATTATGCATATACTTACAAAACGAATGAGTTATTTTGGATTCAAATGTTTTTGAATTTCAGTGAATACCTGTTTTGACATATGTGTCGACATTACAATATTCAAACAAAGTGAAAATAAATTGAATTGAAATAAATTACAATTCTTTGTGTGAATATCCAGAAATTTGTTTTCTATCCACCATTTTTCACCATTACAATACCAACAAATTTTTTTGTAGAAAAAACCTTTAACCGAAATGAATTTGAATGATTTGAATGTATTTCACTCATTCATTCACATTCTTCCATTTGAAAGTAGAAAATTAAAATAAAATTTATATTCACAACTTACAAAATTCCAAACGCTGAGTGTTTTCTACCTGAAGTAAAATATTCAAATATACTGTACTCTGTTTGGTTAGAAGTTTGATTGAATTCATGCAGCCCTCTAGTATGTATGCATGAAAGCTAACGGCTGCGTTGCCTGCGGTCGTTGTGGCTTTTGCCATTGCGGTTACTTTTCGCTTGAAAAAACGGTCGCAAACGGTATCTTTTGCTATCTATTTTTTGCTGTGGTTGAAGAGGTTGCCACATTGGTAATGAATAGTTTATGTCCATCCCCAAAGGTTTCACACTTGACCGCCTTTCGAATTGACTTAGGCTATCGCTTGCGGAAATGGGTTGTTGGTGGCCCCATATTCCTAGTGCGTAGATTGCCGTAAATGTAATAATTATAGCTTGCATATGTTATGCATTGTGATTTTGCGTGTAAGGTAATTACTTATTCGACATCAGCTCGCATACAAACGCCCACACAACTGCCGCCCTATCAAGACTGGTTCGGCGAGTAATGATTGCTATCGTTAGGAAATTGCGTATAAGTTTGTGGGATTTCCAAATTTCGTTTTAGGACAAATTGACATTTGGTATGAAGGTCAGTCGCAAAATAAAATGAAGTAACTATTGATTTTTTGTTTTTTTTTGACATTTTATAATTCTACATACGGCTCTCTTTCCATACTGCGATTGTATCGCACTGATTACTTAACTCAATATACAACATTGCCTTTTTCCCTTTGTGGGTTATCACTTTCTCGTATTTAACTTCGCCCAGACAAAGGTTGCAAAGTTGCCATGAGAATATCGCTGGCAACGTTGCTAATGGCAATAGGACATAGTCAAACTAATTACGCGGCAAGTCAAAGAGGAAATCAGTAATCATTGCTAACTTTTCAGTTTAAAGCTTGTATTGAGTATTGCAAATGATTTGCGCGGCTGGTTGACATATTTATTGCTAAAGGGATTCTTGAATTTAGAGCACATAAAAATAGCGCCTTCTTTTAAATTTTTGAAAAATTTATTTCATTGTTCGACTACCAAAGCGCTTTGCAAATTTGGTTACTCAGACGTTCCCATATCTCTATATAATCATTTGATATTCACACTCACATTCATATGAACTTTTATTTTTATTAATTCAATATATTCATTCAAACAAATTATATGCCAACAATGTGAGAGGGTAATCGGTTATGGTCGTATGTCTCACAGCGTGATTTCGAAATATTGTTTTGTCAGACGCCCACTACCCTCTTAGCTTTTATAATATATATATATATATATTTAAATCATTTTTATATAGCTTGGTGTTGATTTAGAGGTTGGAGTTGATTTTATCGTATTTGGATTGCGGCATTTATTCATGACAGTTGACATTTTGACAATGGGAGTTGTCATTGCATTTCTATAAACACACATACATACATGAATGTACGACTCTGAACATATGTATGTACATATATTGGCATCCAGGCAAACAAAAGGTTTTTCAGTACGTAATGGTCGAGGATGAAATGGAGTAAATTAAGCTGTGTGTGAGTTTATAATGGAATTCATTATTTATCTAAGGACCAGGTATGTCATTAGGTGTGGAATATAACATAAACAATATTATGAAAATGTGTCAATTTTGAGTGAAACTGCTGCAGAGGTTCGGCTGAGTGGTTAGAGATGCATACTACCACTCAGTAGAACGTGGGTTCGATCCCTGGTACGGGGAACATCTAAACTAAAAAAGGGTTATTTCTAACTACGAACACCCCACGGCAGGCAATGGCAAACCTCCGAATGATTTTCTGTCTTGAAAAATCGTAGTATAAACCCATTTGGCGTCTAATTGTAAGTCCTTTACTGTGTTTTAACATGAGGACACATACCTCCAATTGGAGAAGAAGCTCTGCCGAATACCTAGAAAAAGTGCAAGCGCTAAGAGTTAAAGTATTTCTGGGTTTTGTGGAATTTTGGGGTATTTAAGAAAAGTCCAGAAGCAAAAGTCCACCAAGTTTCAAATACCGCGTTGCAGGCGCCTTGTTCGGAAGAATAACTACCCACCATTCTACACTTATCTATTCTCCGTCTATAAATTGTTACCTTCATATAGAAAGGCCTTGTAAAATATTTTTAATCCTTTACAGAGTTTTAAAAAATTGTCATTATAAATATAATGTCCTTTAGCCACGAATGACTTTTAAACGCTGAATTTATTTAAGGCTGCAAGTATTTTTTTTTTTTTGCTTTAGCAGCTATTTTAAAGTTGTAGTATTAGTTTAGTAAGGATTTTGCGACTTAAGGCATAAAATTTATTTTGAACAAATGTGAGCTATTAACTTTCTATACTATTCTAAGGATTATAAAAATGAATGTCTTTCTGTTTATTCTAAAGTTAAATATGTTGCATAGTCTCCGCTGCTATCGTAATGTGCGTCTACTTTAATCTTTTCTAAATATTTTAAACCTGATTTCAACAGCAGTAGAGAAGTTGCCACTATGGCGAATTCTGTTAATGTAAAATCTTGTTGAGCAAAAGCATCAGCTCCACTAGCATTGGAAAGGACTTTCTTGGTAGCCAAAGGCATTTTTGATAAAACTAACATTTTTCAAAAGATTTTGCGCATAAGAAACGGTACTCTCATTGGGCCGACGATATGGCAGACAAATTGTTGGACTGCTGACTGGTCACTTCACGTGGCACAAACACCTGATTGTGATAGTGACAACTCCATTTGCCCAACCTGCCTTGAAGAGGAGGAGACGACGGAAAACTATTTGTGCTTCTGCCGCCACCTTTGCAAAAATTAGTTATGAGCCGCCATGTGTTGAGAGACAAACACCTGAGCTCTTTGACACCCAACAATCTCTTAAGGCTTTTTCGTAAATCATGCAGATTTAGAACAGATTAAAAGGGACATGAAAACAATACAAGGGACGGCGATTTAAATTTGCTTGAGCCTGACGATGTACAAAGGAGGACCTTATGTAGATCTTCCATATCCCAGTATCAAATGCACCAAAAATACCGATATTGCGCAGAAAGGTATTTGACATTTGAATATACGGTGTGGAAAATTTTGGAATTGTCCTTAACTTAATTGACTATCAAGGTACTCGTACATACAACATATTTACATATAAATAATTGCAGCATTGGATTTGCGATATAAATAAATAAAAAATGTGCCGCAGTCGATTTTCCAGCTGGTTAGCTGTTAAACTTTCCCGCCAGTCGAATACCTTTAGGACTAATTAGGTGTCGGTGTTATAGCGTTTTGAACTTTTATGTTAAGGCCAAGGTTACTGTTAATTGCCCGAAGAGTTATGATTGTTGACATTCATTAGTTTTGTTGTTATATGATAAGCTTGATGTACAATATATGTATGTATGTATGTATGTATTTGCATTAAGGACAATTGATTCTGTGTGCAGACGTGCATTGTTGATTGCGATTATTATCGCAATTACATACCTGTTATTAAATATGAATTTTCATATTCTGTGGTCAACGAACATGCAAAATTGATTACTTTCTAAATGCTTGAAAATTAGTAAAGCCACTTTGTGAGGCATTTGACACATAAAGTAAACTTGTATAAAAATTTTATGAATAATAATAATAAAACGTGTATGAAAGTTAATCAGGAATTTTTATAACGGCTTTTAGCTCAGAAATTATTTAGGCATCCTAAAGTTGCCACATAGTTCTGGAATAATATTTCTAAGTAAAAATAAGATATGCAGTAAATATTAATGAGTATAGCCAGATCTTGTAAATTTGTGCCAAATTGTTGAAAGAAATTACAACTTACTGGGCCATATCCATAGTCGAAATAAAGTAATCTCTAAAGTTAGTTGACAGATATTCCACTGAAAATTATTTCCAAAATCTGCTACCAACTTAACCGATCATCATGAAATTGTGTACACTGGTATCTTTTAGTCGAAGTTAAAATATAGAATAGCCTTTATCTCGATTTGACAAGAGGGCATGGCACCTCCCCTACAAACGGACATTTCACACTGCAGGTACATATTTGTAATGGAGTAAATACTCGAAATTGCCATGGAAAAATATAAAATCAATTCCATATTCCTGGAGGAGGGCTGCCACCTGTTTGAATAATAGAATTCAACTTGAGTAAAGGGAATTATATATTTAAAATTTGTATTAAGATATGAGTACCAAACGAAAGTGGCTTAAAAAGTTGTAGTTTGAAAATTTTATGAAATGAGCTGCCACCTGTTTGAAAAGTCAAATTTAAATTGTCTATTCGCAAGCTACATCAAAAATTAAAATACGAATGCCAAATGAAAGATTATTGAGAAACTTGAGTCTTCTACAAGGGTTGCCACCTGTTTAAATATTAAATTCGATTAATTTAAATGAATTGTCACAATAGGGGTATCAATTTAAAAGGCTTTATTTCTAAGCTACATATAGGAGGGTTTCCATATGTTTATAAACTCAAATAGGGCTTAAGTTTAGGGAATAAGTTAACTAAAAACGTATCACAAAAAGAGCTGGTCTGATTGAATCTGTGGGGGCTTAAGATCTGTCTTCTTCCAGTGCCACTTGCTATGCCCGTAGAGTTATTGGGCAAGCTTTCGCAGCTCGCTCCGCCATCAGGCTAAGAAACTTTGAACTTAATCGGTGTGTACAAAGGTTAGCTCCGAGCGAATCCTTCTTTACACACATCCTTCTCAGGGGTAATTGTCCATTCAACAACTTCTTGGACTGCAGAGAAACTGAGTGTGTATTCTGTATGTGTATTTCTAAACATTTTTTTTTTGAAGAAAGCAGCCAAGGAGCTACGCAACAAAATGTTACCGATCAGAAAGCTATATATGTATATCTACCGTTATCGTCAAGCGGCTATCAGGGATATAGGATCGCTCGTGGTGTGAACGAAACTGGGTGGAGTGCCTCTCTCGCTCCCGAAAATGCAGGAAACAGCTTGGCTCACGAGTTGGCTATGCTCTAAGTATCTTTGACAGGGAGCGATAGCTTTTGCTTCATGTATGTATTTACATATGTTATGTGGTATATGTACATTAGAGTGGTCCAAAAAAATAAAGTCGGAGTTTTAATGCCGGCACACCCTAGGATTGTTCTATATCGAAAAAAATAGACCTCTATTTTTTATTTTGAAATCAAAAAATTTTAGGGAGTGCTCAAAGCGCTCAAAGTTTTCCATGTATTTTATATGGAGAAAAAAACATCTTTTCGTAGAAATAGTGTAGAATTCTTGAAAATGAATATTTCTCGATCGGAAAACTTTACTTATCTTCAGGAGATTCTCAGTAATAATACTCAATTGTTTCTTTAACAATTTTTTCATGGTAACTATATTTTGTAGGTCCTCCAAAGCCCTTAGAAAATGCAATGGGGACCAATAAAAAATCTTTAATCACAAAAAAAGGTTAAATAAACAATTGAATATTAATACTGGAAGTCTCCTGAAGAGAACCACAGTTTTCCGGTCGAAAAAAAATTAATTTTCAAGAGTTTTATACCATTTCTACGAAAAATTGTTTTTTCTCCATATAAAATACATGGAAAACTTTGAGCGCTTTGAGCACTCCCTAAATATTTTTTGATTTCAAAATAAAAAAATATGGGTATATTTTTTTACGGTATATAACAATCCTAGGGGGTGGCGGCATTAAAAATCCGACCTCATTTTTTTAACATACATTTTTGGACCACTTTAATGTACATATTTGTACACGCTATATACAGAAGTGATATTTCCATAATTCCTTTGAAAGTGCCCTGATGTTTAAACACATATGTAGTATATATTATATACTTTTGTGCTTAAAAACCACAAACAGTAGAATTGAAACAATAGTAATAAAATTTCCCTTTTGTTCTACTTATTTTCATTACAGGCAGGATTGAGCTGGAAATAAGAAACCGGAAATTGCGGTGGAAATACAATCATACGTATGGGCACTTATTATATGTATATTGCATGAAAGTAAGTATGATATACATACATATATGTACATAATCAACAATTATGCCATGTAGAATAAATAAACCCGTGTACATAATTACATATGTATTCATACATACAATGTACAGTTGCGGTCAACAAGTTAGTAGCAAAATTCAAAATAATATTGTTTGCAGCGTATGTTTATTTATTTATTTTTAATAAGTTCCATTTGAAATATAGTTTGATCTATAAAGAAACCGCATAAATAAAAAATTTCAAAGGTTGCACAATGTTCAAAAAAAAATAATTTATGAAACCTAAAAAAAAATTCAAGAAAATTTTCAAGTATGTAGTTTTATAGCTCAGCTCATTCAATTCTAATAATAAAAACCAAGTTTTAAATGGATAAAAACTAAGGCTGGTTTTTTAGATTTCTTTTTGTCGAGGGCATTTTTTCGATATAATGCTCAACACCCACTACAAAAAAAAAATCTAAAAATCAACGGTAATTTTTAGTGACTTGAAACTTGCACTTCATTCCACTAAAACTGAATGTGCTACAAAACTGCATAATCTAAAAATTCTGAAAAAAAGTTTGAATTTTTGATGATTTTTTTTTTTTTTTAAGTTTAAGATATTTTTGTGAACTTTGTGCAACCTTTGAAAATTGTATTCATGTAGTTTCTGTTATATGTAGATCGAAAAAATTTAAAATAAATAAATAAACATAAGTTGCAAACAATAATTTTGAATCTTGCTACTATCTTATTAGACGTAACTGTACATATGTATTTATATTTCTTTATCAACGTAAGTGTGTAACTTATGTTTGTGTATATGTAAATAAAAGCACCAACATATAAACACAAGTTGAAGAAAGTAACCGGTAGTAAGAGCAAACAACTTGAAGATGCAAACAAAGACTTCTTCGCCAACAAAATGGAAGTGCGAGTGGTGCATGAAGCATGCAAAAAGCAAGCAACACAACAAAGGCACAAAACATGCAGAGCAAAAGTTGCAAATAACAAGCAGGCTTAAGTTTTAATGAGAGAGCGGAAGAGGACACAGCACATTGACTGTGCAGAAAAAAATGTTGTGCCAAAAAAGTGTTTAAAGAAAAATGATTTAAAAAAAAAAAATTCAAGTGCGGAAAATGAGAAAGTCAAATACAAGAAAATAAATGTGAGTACATAAATAGGCTTAGTGGTTGGAGTAAATAAAAAACGAAAAAATAGTATATAAAAAATAGAACAGAGCTTGCAAAAAGAAATTTATAAAAAGTGGCAAAGTATGAAAAAGTGAAGTGTGTGCGAAACTAATGTGCGAATCAAAACATGATGACGACAAAAACGCTATATTTGCTTAAGGAACAATTTTGTAAATGAGTTAGCATACCGCATTTATTTATATGTTTTGTGTAAACGCGTTTGCTATTGTGTTTGTTTATGTGATTATTTGTGCATGAGAGTTTGGTTAAAAATATGCAAAGTGAAGCTCTTGCCAAGCTTAATAAAGACATATGTACATATATAAAATGATGAATCAAATGTAAATGAAAACTAAGCGGTAATTGTAAAATAAAAAGAGTTTATTTCGCATCAATATTAATGTAAGCGCCATTAAATTGCGAGCAATAATTCTATATTATGGCTTCATTTATGAAGGAAAAACTCTCCCAGCCACAGACCACATCATTTTACGGACTTTTCAGTGTTTGAAGGTTGTCTGAAAGTCTCTTATCAAATTTCATGCTTACAAACTTAAAAGAATTACTAACTAACACGCCAATAAACTATCTAAAATAAATAATAACTTTTCTACTACTTCCACTAAATATCCTATCCCCTTGTGTCCACTAGTTTTATATGAAAAACTTAGCGAATAACAAGCTGTTCATAGGTTTCGTCGTAAAATTTTTGTTAAAAATCTTTAAAAATACATAAAAAATTTTAATATGAAATTTAAATGAAAATATTTTATTAAAATATACAGTCAGTCAATAAAGTTTACAATACCGGCAACAATTTTTAAATATTTTATTTTCCGCAAATTTTTTATAAAAATATGCTTAATTCTACAACAAAAACCCCTAAAATCAGAGCTAAAAACCTTGCTCAAAATTGTGGAAAATTCTGCCAAATTTAATTCAAATATTGCACTTTTTATTTACGCTCTCTAGAAAAAAGTTGAGTATGCAATTTTTTAGCCTATTAACTACTACTAAAATTTACAACAAAGTGCAAGTATGAGGAGGTTATGACTTACCAATAATTTTTGAGAAATTTTTTTGTTGAAGGTGTCATACATTTTTTTCATATAAAAAATTATTAAACTTTATTGACTGACTTTGCAAGTTATTCCGGTCACAAAGGATGTGCATACACTTTGTCACCTGTGTTCCAGGATGTTTTTTTACATTTTTGCAGACGCTACATGCTTTAGCGTTTTTTACGTTATATCTCCTTTGCGCGGAATAAGCATAAATGATCGTCTACTCGCTTTCTCAAGCCTTTTGCTCCCCGCTCAACACGCAGTGGCAAAAAATGACTTCCAGTGTTTCCATTCGGAAGCGAGCTACATCTCCCATAATGGGTTGTGCGGTGGACTTTGGACCAGGCTCGAATGAGAACCCCTTCTTCGCTGACGACCATGACAGACGTATAAAAGACTACGAGTGAGACCCCGTCGCGGAATGCTGTCGTTCACCTTAGTCGACGACCGTCTCTCAACAATCCGAATTAAACCGAGAGTTTTCATGATCTGCCCACGCTACGATAGCAAAATCGTGCTTGGTAATCTCGAGAAAATTCACGACGGAATGTCTGATAACAGACCGAGACTGATCAACTTCCGATAAAGTCCGAAAATGGTAGTTTGGAGCGCTAAATTTCAGAAAACCTCCCTCAAAGAACGTGGCTGCCTACGACATTTTGCGACACGCGAAATTCACGCTTCCAATGCTTTAGTCTTACGCCCATTCCGAAGGTCAAACATCGACTCCGATCATTACTTTGTTGCAGAAAGGATTCGTGCAACCCTTGGTGCTGCTTCTTGTTTTTCATCTTCGTCGACCCATTCACTGTCTATAAAAGCTACTCCTAAATCTGCATCAAACATTTTCCGCGCCGGACATTTCGGTATTCCTTATATTACGCGAACTATAGTTCAATAAGGTGAACGAACTAATACTCAGAAGAGCTAGTTCATTGTGTTGAACTAATTGGAAGTGAACTAGTCTTAAAGTGAACTAAAAAATCCAACTGTAACACACATACATGCACATTAAAGATTGCAATAACCATAGTCGTGTTTCTCCAAAATCGCGAAAGGATGTTTATGAAAATTCAGCAGTGCCTGCATTTAATTGTCTTTTCTTAAATTTTGCCTTCGAAATGGGAGTAAATTGCGGCTCGCTTTGGCATCTGAAAGAGAAAGTCTTTTGTCAAACAACAAATCCCCAAAAACTCAACTGAAATTCTTACTTTTTTAACACAAATTGCCCCAAACGTTGTGAAACATTGGACATTATATGAAATAAAATGCCTTTTTAGCGTGAATTCCGGTCAGATATTTTTTTATGCCCTTATAGCGAAAAACCAGATCATATATGTATTGTAAAATTATATTTACATTTTCATTAGAGTGTTGTCAAAGAAAATTTTAGTTGATTTTAAAGAACGAACTATTGAACTAGTTCCATTAAAAGAGCTGGCTCTTTCGCCCTTTAGTTATAAAGCTCCCCAAGCCTTGTATGTATTTATGCATATGCACATTGACGAGGGAGAGGATAACAGAAAAAAACGCGAACTGCACTGTAAAAACAAAAACAAGGAGCAAAAAGTGGATTTTGGGAAAGATTTGGATGTTTCGAAGAAGGAAGTTACTGCAGAGAATCTTAGAACGTTGGCAGTTCTCCAAAAAAGTGCTGAAAAAATTTCTTGTAACACTATTAGCTCATCCCGAGCTACCTGGAAGCCCTTCGAGTGATAAGAAATATAGTCTTCCGTATTTCAGCAACTGAAATTTTAGCGAAATTTTCAACAAATAGCAAAAAAAAACAATCTGAAAAAGCTTAAGTATTTTGGGAATCAGTGGCCTAAATATGTATACCTTGAAAACATGAATTTCGTCTTTAGATTTCTCCCAATTTTTATTTATTTTTTTTTCTAAATAAAGAGCTAACTTCTGCCAGCACTTCAAGTCAAACCACTTTCTGCGCTGTTATTGCAAGTATCCCAGAAGCGATTTGAAAGTACCAGCGAGTCAGTTGTGAGCCGATAACCGCTTTTGTTTACTCTCTGTGTCGCTTGAATTGTTTTCCATGCGAAAGAAAAATACAATTCAAAATACCGTTGGCACATTTACATACAAACATACATATACATATATGTACGTAGTTGGCGCCATTCTGTACTGGGCACCGAATCTCCGCACATCATCGCCGACAAAAGAAAGTAAACAAGCAGACAACCTAAGAAAGGAACGCAGACATGTCATGGCGTATGAGTAACCAAACAAAACAGGCAGCCGACAGCCAAAGCAAACAAGCCATGTGGCAGAGCCAAACAGTTCAAAGTAAAGTAAGAGCGCGCGCGCGTATGTAGGTTACGAGTGAAGCGCAGTCAAGCGCGTAAATAGACAGCGAAAGCAACAACAAAAAAGTAGAAAAATAGAAAAAAACAAAAGAAGAACGAAAAAACAACACAATTACAAAGCAACTTTGAGGAGAACTACAACTAAAAAGAGAGGAAGCAGAAGAAATGCGGCTAAAGTTGTTCAAGTACGAAAATAGTTGAAAGCGAAATAGTGCAGTTAGCGTATGCGTGTGTGTGTGTGTGTCGCTTAGACATTTCACATGTACATACACGTCAACGGTCAACAGCAATAACAACAGCAAGGCACCTAAAGTTTAGTGATGTGTTTTTTTTTCTGCAGCCCGTTTGTATTGTCTGTGAAATTCAAAGGAAACACACACAGATATGCATGCATATGTATAGTTTAGTAGATATGAAACACAGTACTTAGCATACCAAAGAAACGCATTGTAAGAAGCACTGCACCATGCCCGAAAAGTTGATTTCAAAAGTTGTTTTGTAGTAATTGATATGCTTTTGCATAATGTTTAAGTAATGAGTTGCAATATAAAAAAAAATTAAGAAAATTTCAGTCAGAGACTTTTTTTCATGCTGCACACAAAGCAGAACATTTGGAAAGAAAAACTGTTAATAACCAAAATCGGAGGCTTATAAACTCACTCTTTTGATGTCTGATATTAAAGGTTGCACTTCCAATTACTACATACATACATACATATATATTAAATTACACTAAAGCTATAACAACGCTTTCAAAATGTGCAAATTTACAACGACAATCGTGGTTCAGTTCGGGAACGTTGTTAGTTCCCTGTAGCCTACATCTACTTCTACAAAAATCTACTGTTTGGTGTTTTTATGGGCAGCCGAAACCATTGGTTCATACTTTTTAAACATTAGGGGCTGGTTTCTCCAACTCAACTTAACTTAGTTTAGCCACTTTTTGGACTTAAGTCAAAAGTTAGCCTACGTTTTACACAGCTTAATCATGACTAAGTCAAGAAAATTGGGTTAACTAAGTTAAGTTGAGTAGGAGAAACCGGCCCTAGGACGATTAAAGCGATAGAGGCTCGGGGCTTGGGTAACCTGGTGATGGATAATGCAGACTCCCAGCCGAGTGGCTCACAGCCGCAACACCCAGCGCTCACAAAAAAAAATAAAATAAAAAATAGGGCACAGTGTCGCTATTGTGTGCCAGAATAATATTTTTTTAATTAGTCGTATTCTTTAAATTTTAAGTTCTTTAAGAAAAAAATCCTGACGTAAGAGAGAAACCCTAGATATGCAGTTTTACCGTATATTGCCCATAGTTTCGCGCATAAATAATTTTTTTTTGTGTATACAATTTACTGCCACTTGATGAATAGCAGTCATTCGGACAGAATTTTTTTATGCATTAGGATTCTGAAGCAAATGTAATTCAACCATGGTGTAATTATAAAAATTAAATAAAAATCAGAGCTCTCAAAGTTGAATTTGGCAGGAATTCTCAAAAACCACTGGTCAAAAGCCCAAAAAAATCAATCAAGAACGGAAATCGTATACCTGGGGTAATATATGAAATTATATTTGTGATGCTGATTCCGGATATGGGCTTTATTTCTTCAGATTTCAATGTTCAGAGCTTGTAGGTATATTCGTTTGCTTAATTAAATTTTCCTCACGGTGCAATGCGGTTGGTGATAGTATAGCAAACAAGAACCAATCGCAACAACGAGGGGAGTATTCAGAATTAATCCTAAAGATATATAGTAGATACCGTTCCCGCGTTTTTCTAACAAAATTTTTTTTTTAGACTTTTGAAATACTAATTAATAATTTAAACATGCCTATTTATTATTTAATTAAGTCTTAGTTAAGTATTTAAATTGCGAATTTTGTCAGTAAACACATTTTTTTTTTTATTTTACAGCGTTGCCGCTTTTAGAAATCCTTGAGGAGTCCTGCCAACGATTTATCGGTGCCCAACCATCAGCGGCAATATACACCGAAGAGTGCAAAAAGGAACTACCGTAAAAAAGTAGTCAAAACTATCGAAAAAATAAGAGCTAAAATGCGAAAGTATTAAAAAGTTACGCCGGGCATACATTTTTTTTATAAATGGACCACAACTACCGGCCCAAAGAGAGTAAAGCAAGCAAAAAAAGACGAAAAAAGCAACCAACCGCCATCAGCACCAACAAAATTTGGCAATAACAACAGCGGTTGTTCATTCGCAAAGTGCAGCAACGAATTTTTTTTATCGCTTTCCTTCACACAGCGTACGATGCTATCGTTTTTGCGCGCAGTGTTGCCACCAGTTTCGACGCACACTCAGACATAACAACTGGTTGGAGTGCAAAATGTCGCTGACTGCGAGTGCGGTTACAAAGTGTTGTTGTTGTGCGTGAGTGTAAAATCGAAACGAATGTGTAAGCTGAGGAAAAATGCGTTTGCACGGCAATAAACGCCAAAAACAACAACATCAACAACAACAGCAACACTACAGAAACTATAAAAACACCAACGAACAGGAAAACAAAAGGGAAAGTAAGAGCGAGCTAGCAAATATTCAGCAACGAAGAAAGTGCAACGACCGCCAAGCCAAGGCAGTACAAGTAGAGAAACTGCAAGCCGAGCAGCAGCCGCAGCAGGAAGCAGTGTTGCCGAGGGGTAGCGAGCAATCAACGACCGACTTTGAAGTAGCGCGTCTGGTAATAGGAGAGCAACCCAGGACTTCAGTAAACTTCACAAAATATAACCTAAACAGCGCGCCGCGACACATACCGCTGCCGCTGCCACTGCCGCTGCACGTCCTACCCCACTTTCTACTACTCATCCTCCTTTGCTGTACGATGCCCCCGCAAGCGCAGGCCGATTGGCTGATGGACTGTGGCGACTGTATGTGCAAGTGGCAATCGGGCAAGAAGACTGCCGACTGCAAGAATCTCTCGCTCAATGCGGTGCCGGAAAATCTAAGCAACGAGGTACAAGTGATTGATCTCTCCTTCAATCGTGTTGCGATATTGGAGCAAAATGCCTTCCTCAATGCCGATCTGCACAATCTACACAAGCTATTTATGCGTAATGCGTCATTGCAACAGATCGACCCGCGCACGTTCACACAACTGGAGATACTCATTGAATTGGATTTGTCGAATAATTTGTTACGCAACCTGCAAGCGAATGTTTTTGCGCGACTGGTGAAGGTGCGCTCGATCGTGCTGAATGGCAATTGGTTGGAGGTGCTTGCCGATGGCGTCTTCCAGAATCTTAAGTACCTGCACAAGGTCGAGCTAAAGCACAATCGTTTAGCGCGTATTGGCCAAGAGGCGTTCGGCAACGTGCCGCTACTGTCACAGATCTACTTGGATGGCAATAGACTGAGCTTCCTGCGAAAAGAGTCCTTTGAGTCGCTTAAGCGACTGACTGCGCTCTCACTCGATTCGAATCCGTGGAACTGCACTTGCGAGTTGCAGATCTTTCGTGACTTTGTGTTGAAGCGTAACCTCTATACGCCGCCCACGGCTTGCTATTATCCGGTACATCTACGCGGCATGCTCTGGGTAGAGGATCAACCGGAAGCGTTCGCATGCAAGCCGCGCATTATGTTCCCAGCGCGCGGTACTTCCATAAACACATCGAAGGAGAATGTGACGCTGGTGTGCCGTGTGCATGCGTCACCAAACACGCTGATATCGTGGGACTTCAACAGGCAACAGTATCGCGCTTCGACCAGCAACAGCGGCAGCGGCACAAGCACACTCACCACCAGTAGCGCCAGCGGAGTCAGCTGTTGTGGCAGCGGTCAAGCACAGCGCGTTCACATACAACTGCTGCGCGATGAGCAATCGAAAGAGAAGGAATTCGGCCGTGATGTATTCATCTCGCGTCTCACCATTGTGGCTGCGGAGAAGAGCGATGAAGGTGTTTACACGTGCACGGCGGAGAATGCGGGCGGCAAGGATGCCGTACAAATGAGTCTGTTGGTACAACGGCCAGGCCAACGCGACATGCTGCTGCAGGGCAATTTAATCATTGTGATTTCTCTAATGGCACTGGGCTTGCTCAGCGTCTCTGTGTTCCTTGCGCTCATCACCTGCTGCATTTACAAACGTTTCAAGGCAATGAGTCCCGCACATCACCGTCATCATCATTTCGATGTGGCAGATCAGCTGACGCCGGGTATGGATGGTCATCATACGATGACGACGACGACTACAGTGGCCGGCGGCACAGATGTGGTGCTGGGCATGGACGATGCAGTGGGAAGTTACAAGCATCATTTGCAAAAGAAAAATGCGAATGGCGATGTAATGGAGGGTAAAGGCGGTGCCGGTGGCGGCGGTAGTGGGAAATACACAGAGGTGATAAAACATGGCGTGACTGTGATGGATAATGGTGGACTATTGGGGAGAGGTGGCGGTGGCCGTGGCGGTGGTGGTAGTGAAGTTGATCTTAGCGGTATGCACAGAGGAGGCTCACATGCGGACAAGATGTACTTGGAGCGAAGCAATGAAGGTAAGTAACTGAGATGCGGATTGGTGGGCGCTTGCAGAGTGGTGTGTGGAGCCGTGTAGTTTTTTGAATGAAATATAATCGAGTGTGGTACTAAATGATGTGAGAATATTATACAATTGCGTGTATGTGTTTCGTCTACAGTAAGTTTGTATTTTTTGTTTTATAAATTGCAGGGTGTGGCAGGTTTTTATATAATTTGAGTGATAATTTGATACTTTGAGCCGAAAATGTTTGCACGCAATTTCTCTAATATCTATCAAGCGTAAATCAATCGCATTTTTTTTTTGTCTAAAGCATACAAAGAGTGAATTTATTGTTAAGTGATTTGCTAAATCTGAAATTACCAAGAGATTTTGTAAAGTGACGTACCGAAGAAGAAAAGTCATCGAAAAATTTGAAAGATCCCGAAAAAGTCCTCAAACCTTTATGAAACAATTGAACTGAAATTTCGGTGCTGCCACACATAACGAAAACATTTAGAAAAAAAAAAAACTGAAACCAGAAAAAATTCAAAAGCAAATAATAAAGTTTAAATGTGTATACATACATAAATGTTATAGCTTCGTGCGTGCATACTCTCACTCTATATGGTATTTTCAATGTATGTATGGACATCGAAGTATTAATTTGAAAAAAAAAAGCGATACAGGTGAAAATTTGTATTAAAAAATCGCGCGATTGGTTTTAGCAAATTTTAAACCTACACTTAAAATATAGTTTTTTCAGCGCTTTTTAATCACGAATTTTCACAATTTAATTAAATAGTTTTTTATAGATATTAGACCATCAAATTAATATTTCTGCATGACATTCCTTTTAACCTGCAATTTCGTAACGCCTCACAAAGTATTTTTTATAAGAATCTTTTGTTTCATATTTTGTAAAAAGAACGATATGCACTCATTTGTTTATGAAGAAAATATATTTTATTAATAAAAAGAAAAGTGATTAGTGCAGTGCTTATATTAAAATATTGTAAAGTAATGGAGTAATTTTAAAAACAAATAATTTAAAAACTATTATTATTTGTTCGCAAAATGTTGAAGATATCGGTCAATTACAATTTCCCCAACACCCTCTGCGAATTTCTTAAAACAAAAAATTCATTATACTTTGCCGGAAATAGGTAATGGTCCATTTGCAGGAAACTCAATTCGGTTTTTCTCTCTCTATTAAATGACGCTGGGTCATATCGACCCACGGCGGTTTTGAACGGCCATATTTAGATTTTTTTTTTAATTCACGTCTTTCAGCGTTTAGATAGTTAGCACTCAATGCATTATACTTAGGCAGCGAGATACACGTGCATGAAGTAAATATGGGTACGAATGACTTAGCGTTATATGTGTTATGAAAGTTAAATTTTTATAGGATTTTGTATGTTACAAAAGACAAACGAATAAAAGTTTAATTTAATACATAGTCTATCCGCATTATTGCATCATAATAAAAAAATCTGAAATTTAATAAACACTACCATTTAAATATTCTAAATGTAATTTAAAGTTAATCGGTGTCATCGCACGCGTAATTATTTTCACGTCATTCTCGCCGGGATAAGACCGGAGAAAAAAGAAGTCTGATTAGGAGATGCGGTGATCTCCGAAATAGCTGCTATAACTTCCATCGCTTCGACTTTGTTGCTTTTTCAATTTTTCCTAATAAACAATCGTGGTACAAAGCTCATTAAAAATATTAAAATTAAAAATGTTAATAAGCCACAATAACATTGACAAAATTATTTTTAGTTTAAATTAACGTCACAAGCCGTTATAGCAAGCAGTCATAATTCGAGTGTAATTATTTCCTAATGTATTTTAATTGCTTTCCTTATCAGCACATAAATTACAAAAAACAAGTAAGAGCAGCGCTGTCTTCGGCTATGCCGAAGGCTTCAT